>NC_088099.1:121513397-121826054 GCF_036370855.1 Dromaius novaehollandiae | reverse complement strand
CGTGCGGTTTGTGCCAGATGTGCTGTTCCCCTAGAAGCCTTCTTCTGCCCTCTTTGCACCTTTTTTTTTTCCTGCATAGGCGCGTGAGGTTGTTTACCTCTAAACTGTGAAGAAGATGGTTTCTTTAGTTCGAGGCAGGATGTTCAATGCCAGGAAATGGCGGTGCGGCGGCAATGTCCAGACAAAACCACATTTAGTACCGGTTCTCTACAACAGCTTACCAAGGCCTGGGTTTTAAGAGGTACTTGCTGTGGAAAGCCCTGATCTTGGCTTGAGCATGCACACTGTCTACTGGATCCCAGGAGCACTCCTCAGATCCTCAGTCCTGACCATCATTGAGAGTGTGAAGCTCCCCACAAATCAATTTAGAGTCCAAAATTCACCTTACTTGGTGCTGTGGTTGCTCTTGCACCCCAAATGCAGATAGGGGAGTGGGCTGGAGGTGGAAGGGGTCTGGGTGATGAGGCTTCAGGAGGGAGACATGAAAAATTGGGTGACTCTTCAGGCCTTTCTCTTTGTTGTTTGGATTTCCTGGGCCCACTTGGGATCTGGTTTGTAACCTTGTCGTGCCTGATGATCATTGGACTGTTAATAGTGGACCTGTTGCCGTCACTAGTCTCCCCTGCTGGCCTGCTGACGGTGCCATGGGGGTGTGTCCTGTCAGTGCAGGCACTGCCTGGCCAGCGCTGTGGCCGCCCTTGACTACTGGTTTGCCCTCCCTGGGGAAGCAACTCTGCTCTTGCTGCTCCCTGACAATAGCCCTTTTCGCCTCTTATGAAAAGACTGGCATGTGAATCAGGGATCCATCCTCGTAGGTACTTCCATGATACAATCTTTGTTCCAGCAAAACTCTTAAGCACGCGACTAAACTTTGAGTATTGAACAGTACCAGGAAAATCCATTTACTGACCAAAATGACTGGAATATTTGTTCCTACAAGGACTTGCAGCTTCAATGATGTCTACAAAGAACTTCTAAACATTTTTAGATGCATGCACGATTTTTTTTATTATTATTTCTTGCTGTATTTGGAAGTAAATGTAAGCAAAATAGGAAATAAAAGAAGAACTAATTTCAAAAAGATTAAAAAATGCATTCTGGGCTAGATTCTTGGGTAGATATGCAAATTAGTCATTTGTAAATGAGCTTCTTGATGCTGTACTGGTAGATGGATCCATACATCCCTCCTTGCTAGAACTGAAGCACAATGCAAGTGGCATATTTAAATCCTAATATTTGCAAAAGAGCTACTGTTTGAGTGTCAAAAAAATTATTCAGTTTAGTTTTGAATACAATATATTGTATAACAAAATCTAGTAAGATCTAGTAAACCACTAAAGCCAGGCAAAGCAGACCAGTAATAAATGCAGAATTGTCCATTTGCGAATGTTTGGGACCTTTGTGCTTCTGCTGCTAATGATGTTACTGTGTGCTGCTTGAATCTTTTTTTCAAAAGCTTCAGGATTAATTTGCTATCAAAATGGATGACAAGCATTCACGCACCAAATAATGATATTTTTAATTCATAATTTATCGTGTTATGTGATGTCATAAATTAAATAAAGCTATATTAATTCTGAGTGAACACATCCTTTCAGTGGATAGCAATCAGTTCCCACATGACTGTGCTCTTCCCAAAATGGGGGGGGAAGGGGGTGGACTAATTCTCCCTTAAGAAAAAAGAAATGTTTCCCTAGTATTTGCAAAACCCAGTGAGGGAGTTTTCAGGAAGAAATGTACAGAATGATAAACTTAATACAATCACTGCAAAAATGAGAGAGGCACAAAACAGATTAAAATGTTGATTTAAAACCTAGAAATAAATCTGATGTCACTTTTCAGTCTTCCTTCTTCAACCAGGATGATATTTGTAGTCAGTGAGTTTAGTTCCAGCAGGGATGGGATAAAAATTGTGGGCCAGACTGAACTTCTCTTTTCTGGTGGAAAAACCTGTGGGTGAAATATGTGAAATCTGACACAGAGAAATATTCCATAAAATCCATCTTGTACCTTCCAGTCTTTTAATTAAAGTCACAGAGATGATAAGTAACAAGCTAAACAAAATGAAGGCAAGGCTAAGACATATCTTGAGACTACTTTTAGTATGACTGACATCCCGCAACCCTAACCCATATGCGCTTCTGCATTTACTGAGAACACGATAAGGTACATCAGACATCCCATTTCCAAACTTAGTTTTTACTTAAGCACAGAAATAACAAACTAGAAAAAGATAGCTCTGTCAACAGGAAAAATGTATATCTGATGGGAGAGAGACAATTTAAAAGACATGAAGACAGATCTACCAACTGTCCACTAGGTCCCAGCATAGTGAAAATCTTTTCCACCAGTATTTCTTTCTATTACAACAACTCTCAGTGGCTTCTTGCATCACGCAAAAATCTATGCAAACTCTTCTGGGTTCCTATAAAGGTCGCTTTCATTCCATATCCTTGGAGTCTGAGCTCTGATTCTGCTCCTTGCTTTATGTTGGTCCCTCTTCCTCTCAGCAGGTGCTAGCGCTAGCATCTCTTCCTCTTGAACTTCTCCTTCACAGCCCCTTTCTGCCCTCCAGTATCTGAAGATCTCCATTAGTTTTTTAGTTCAGGGCAGGAGGGCATCAAATTGCTGCCTTGGAACACCAAACTAGCTCTCTTTTGGATGAAACCAGAAGAAACCCTCCAGAAATACACCTAATGGACTCCAAATACTAAAGAGCATTCAAGCCACAGAACCCACCTAGAGCTAGTCTAAAGCAATCCCCCAAAATGCAGGTAGCATGCATGCTGAGTCCTCAGTGCTGACTCTTTCACTGCTCCTATGGGCCACGCTACTTGCTCAAAGATAAAGTTACCTTTGCTCTGGTAGGAAAAAGAAGTCTACTCCCCTTCCTTCACATAAGGTTTCAGCCTACCCCAAAGTACAGCGGTAAGATTAAATTAATCAGGTAACCTTCCTCCCAACTGTCCAGATAGAAAACACAACACATTGCATTTACATAGGAAACTGAATAAAATCAAGCAGTTCTAGCATCTCTCAGTATCTGTTATATACGTGAATATCACAGTACCTCAGAGGTAAGACTTTGCTGGTGACTAAAGTTTTCCTCAGGGAGGTGGAAATTTTGGTTCAGATCATGCTGTTCACTTTACTTTCCCTTCTCTTGCTGTCTGTCTTCTTTCTTCTCAGAGAACTCCTACTGCATCACATGTAGTGGAAGAGAGTATAAAGCAATACCTTCTTCATTCCAGGATGTAGCTGGGAGTAGGAATTGAGCTGCCTGACTGTATTAGGACTTGGGTCATTATGAGCATACTCAGATGAGACGCTGAAGAAAAATTTCTAGCAGAATTTCAGGTGCATCTAGAATTTAGGGCTGGTTGGAGATGATAAAAATGCTAATGAAACACCAAACCACATTTAGGCACTTTAGTTTTCATCTACACTGTGCAAGGGTGAGATACAGACACACCAAGCTAATGCTAGTCAGACTTCTACATCCTCACATTTTGGTTCTGTCTGGTACAAACAGCCTAAGTCGTGAAAGTAGTGCAGTCCTCCTAGTGTCTAGCCCTGACTGTCAGCAGCACCTAGTAAGTCAGACATGAATTTCAAAAAGATGGAAATATAAACCTCCAGCCCCAGAGCCAATGCAGCTTTCTCTAGTTTAGTTTTCCTAATCATACTCTATATGCAGTATAAGCACATTTTACATCATCTTTGTGACTATAATCTGCAGTATTTGGATTAGCTTTCTGGGTCCCTTAAAACAGAGAATTGTAAATGTGCAGGTCATTATTGACGTTTAAGCAGATGGAGACAGATGAATACATTCCATGTTTCCAGCTAAAGTGGAGTCAAATTGTTCTACCTCACTTGAATTTGATCTTAAACCCAGTCCTTCTTTTGAAGTTCTAAGCAATGTTAATGTAAATATAATTAGAAGACTTCTAATAGTAGGAAGCTTTTTAATTTAGCAGGAAAAGGCATAACATGATCCAATGGCTGGAAGTCTTATGAGGCACAGAGAACAGCACTCTGCAGATGAAGCAAAGTGGTACAGTTAATAACTGTAGGACCTGAACCTCATTTGTTCCAAAACTTGGGATGCATGTAATGAATACATACTTAAGGCAATAGAATTCTGCCTGATGAGCTGAATTCAATCTCTGATTTTATTAAGAAATTCCTGTGTCAAGCAAGTCAAGTCACTTATATTAAGCTTTTCATAAATGGCTTTCCAAATCTTTTATTTCCTGGGTATCCAGCCTGAGAACCTACAGAGATGCTGAATACTTACAGCTGCAATTAAAGCCAAGGTGAACACTTACTTAAATATAGAAAATACTTTAAAAATGCTGAAGGCTCTGAAAAATCAATTTCTTTGTGTTCCAAAAATTTGAAACTTTAAAATGAAATTCCTTGGTACACCAATTCCTCACATGCAAATGGCGAATATTTTCTTGTGTTACTTAGTGGGCATTTGAAGATAAATTCATTACACTTATAAAGGAAATACTTTTACACTACTTAGCTGCCCACAAAAGGCAGATGAAAGTCTGATAGAACTTTTTTAAAGCATTACATGCCTCTGTGGCTACATATAAATTCTACACCTGGGATCACCTGGGTGTATGTGTCACCTCCATATACCAGTGGTATGATGGAACAAGACCCAGAATTATACCATCTCTACTGCTCTAATTCTTTATCCTCTATTTCTTCATGCACTGGTTTCCATGGAAAAGAAAACTGGGTGAGCCAGTCACACCAGGGCCTTAAGTTCCAATCAGCAAAAGCAGAGACTGCAGGCAAGCAAGCCAAGAGGAAGTAAACTATTCTCTCACCAGGTCAGGGCTTACATGTAGTGTGTTTAATAGGCCATGAACTTCATACTGAAGACAAACCACATATTAAATAGCTGCCTATTCAATAGATGCTGTCTAACCTGTGCAGTAGATGAGGTAGGCATCCCATCAAAAAATGGTTGATAATAGTAAGACCTGTTGAAAACCAAGCATAACACATGTGTACAAGGGTGACATTTAATGCATATGAAAGCTCATAATTTTGTATATAATGTTAGAATTGTCATTTGCTAAATATTATAAAATTATACTTTTATTATAAATGTGTATACATTACTCATCACATATTGCTTAACAGTTTTAAGTAAGTAAAACAGTACTTAGTAATCCAGGAAAGTATAAGGCTCTCCAGTTCAATCAGACATATGTTCAGGCAGACAATAGCTTGTAGTAAAGAAAAATATGATACCCAAACAAAGAACATTACATTCTGTCTATATTTCATTTGAAACAATAGCCAAACACATTGCTTGTAACAGTCATTTTGGACATTGCCAGCACTCTGGAGAGAGATGGAAGAGCTGCTGGGCAGAACTGTCAGGTGTACTAATGAGATAAGGGAGCTGGAGAGCTTCTTTGAAAATAGTTGTCTGAGAAGTTGGAAGGGGGAGTTTAGGGCTCTTTTTGCTTTTCGGGCTGTACATGTTCAAAGAAAGATTCATATTGCATATCTCAAAGGAACCCACATAATATACCTGTAAGAAATACCAACAAACTGCAAGTAGTGCCTGGCAACTTCTGCTCTCAGTGAGTGTGGGTACAGAGATGATGAAAAGGGAGCTAAACAGTAAATTGAATAACATAGCCTCTATAATACATCACAGTATTCAGTTCATGTGTAACCAACATTCTCAACATTATTTTGGCAAAACAATACGAAACTATTGCCAATTCTGCGTAGTCTTGCAATTTCATTTCATTTTAAAAAAAGTTGCATTCCTTCAGTTGCGGAGGATAAAGTCAGTGCATAGAGAATGTTGAAGAAGTATCTTTGTTCCATATCACATCTTCCATATATAACTGAGTGTCCTGCTTATTCTCTTGGAAAAAGAAATCAATGAAAACAATTACTTAAGTGGAAATTATATGTTTGATGGTTCAGCAAAGTTCAATTATTTCCAAATGTGGATAGCCTAACCTTTGTTGATGAGTTCAAGTAATTTAGATTATTCATGCAAACTAGAAATGACTTTTGACTTATAAAATGGTCTCAGGTCATTTTTTCTCTTAATTATCATCTCAACTTGTTTAAAACATACTCAGATTGTTCTGAAATCATACATCATACAGAAAATAGAGATCTGAAGAATTTTCAGTATTTCCTCTTAATCTTCATCCTTTCTTTTACCAGTTAGTTCATACCCTTTAAGCTTTACACATATTTTCCTTCCATGAAAGAGGACACAGTTTCAAAAAGAGTTGAGCTACATATTTCTTTGGTTTAATGAAATCCTTCAACTGTTTATATGAGAAAGAAACAATATGGATATCAAATTTGCATGTGCATTTATGCGCTTTCAAAGTTAATGCTCCTCGGATCTTTTTTCTCAAAAACCTTTGGGGTTTTCTGGAAAAAAATCACACAAAAAATAAATGCTTTGTACATTTTAAGAAATAAAAATAACTCTTGCTTTTTATGAACATGAGATGATCATATCTTTTTTGGAACACCTCTATGGAAGTGTAAACTACAAAATGCTCTTAGATCTTTAGGAGATCAAAAAGCTTATAGCTTTGAAAGTCAGCCTAAGTTAACTACAGAAACTTCTTCATATTTAGATATTTTACGATTGCTAAAATTTTGAATATTTAAAGTCAGGATATAGACTGATGGAAAGTGGGGTAAAATACTTCTTGTGTGACTTTGTACTCACATGGGTTTAAAGGAGGTTACTTGGCAAGCCTGCTTGTACCAGAATTATTTTTTGAGGCCTTAGCAAAAACATTAACCTTTTAAGACACTTATAATTTCTTCAGAAATTCTGTCCCAACTGATCTCACTAAGACATTGTTCTGATGTAACTGGGACTTCTGTATCAAGCTGCTGAAGTTGACTAGATTTGCCCTCATTCCATCTGGGAAAGAACATTTTCTTTGTCCATCCAAATGAGGTAGTTCCAAATTAGTCCCTTCTGCCATGAGAGCAAGATTGTGGTCAGCTAAAGGTGACAGAATTGGCCAAAAAATACCTTTCAACACTTATGCATCACAGGATCTGCTTGTCTATTAGATTTGATGAAGCAAGAGACAGATGGATGCGCATATTCACTTGTTTTTTCCCCTTTTCCAAAATGAAAATTAAGGTTGAAAAATTATATATATGAAAAGTGAAGGTGAAATTCTTAAACCATATATTTTTTTCCACATCTCAAAATTACGTTGTACACATTTTTGTCAAAATTTCAATCAACACTGGGCATTCTGGATCACTTTGCAACTGACTGTCCCAGCAACAAACTGATCTGCTTCTTTAACTTCTAATTGTACTCCCTGCTGTCTCCTTAGGAAAATGGAAATGTGACAGAAAAGAAAGACAGCATGAAAATGTGGTAATGGAAGGGAGTCAGTGGAAAACCAAACCAAACAAGGATGAACTCAATAATCAAAAGTTATATTTTGGCACACTCAGCTGGGAGGAAAGACTACTTATGGAGGTTAGATAGTTCAGAAGTTAGGAAATTAATCTTAGATTTAGAAGCCATGCATTCAATTCCCTGCCATGCCACAGACTTTCTAGGTGTATTTGTGGTCAATTCTTTTTACGTCTGCCTTCAATTCAATTCCTCACATGCTGAACTGAGCATAATAGCTCTTCCCAACCACATCCCATTGATGATTTTCATTTCTTGGACATGACAGTAGCTTAAGACATATAGATTTAGATAAGGGCAAACAGAAGGACAAAATAAGCATAGGTTTCTGAGAAGCTGAACTGCCTCGAGAGGGGATACAATTATGCTCATTAAGATATGCTCTGCCTTCCATGCACTGAAAGTCAGATTGCTGGGATTTATGCTGTAATGTCCCCTGTCCACCATCCTTAAATCCCCTCTTTTTGTCCATTTGTTAGAGTCCTAACGTTACTTTGGCCCAAATTTTGTGCTGCAATACAGTGATATTTATTAATATGATGCCTTTTACTTTAAGTCCATAATTTAAAGAAACTGTGAAAGACAAGACTCAGTAAAACCTATGTCCAGAAGTTCACAGAAGTCTTGGTAAGGATGAAGTTTTTATTGAAAATGGTCCTAAACTATATCACTTACAAAATTTGTGGTATTATATAGATATATCTATCAGTGGTTGTTTCTATTCTTGCTGCCCTGAGTGTAGAACAGTTTGTAAAGATCTAGTTGTTGATTGTATCTGTTTCTGTAGTTTCATTTAAGAAACATTTTTCTGGGCCTTATGTTTACTGCTCTCAGTGTGAGCTGATGAACTTCTGAGACTGAAACATATAATACCAAATGCTACTCTGAATCCCAGCATGAGCAGGGCAGTTCTAAACTGCATCAAATCATGCAGTTCCTCCTCAAAGGAGACAGGTCATGAAAAGACATTTCATGAGACTGTGAGTAGCAAAAATAGTCCATAATGCCAGACAATAATTTAATTATTATGCAGACCCACAGTCTCTCTCTTCCCTATAGCAAACACATAGACAGCTCAGCTGCACCTGCAGCTTTCTCATAGCTTTTACGTCCCTCTGTGTATCACGTATTCACATGGATACTCCATGGGGTATATGGAAGTGAGGGCAATTTACCGGACAGTAGAGCACAATGGTTATTATATTCCCCTTATTAGCATCACCTACTGCAATATCACCTCTCAAGAGGCATCTGCAAAACTGCACAGCCCTCTTCCCCACTTGGGCAGGTCAGGTCACATTCTTGATCTGGACACTTAAATGAAACAATTTATCCTCAGGTAAGCGAGAGTCACACTTCAGTTAATGATGATGCTGAAGCCAGTAGGGGACAATGTAAAGGTTAACATGAATATTTTGCTTCTGACATGTTAACAGAATCATCTGGTTCTCCTGGGAAGAAAACTATTGCTCTCCATCAGCTTGGTCCTGCTCTTCATAAACCAAAGTAAACAAAGAATAAAGATATGAGGCATAAATTTAACTCAGGAAAGAACGCACTAAACTGAGAATAGGAGGAAATATTTCCAAATATTTTTAAATTGGTTTCATCAGCTATAAATTTTGATCTCAGTCTGAAAAAGTGATCCCTCATAGCACTTCCAGTGACTTCCTAAATCAGACATAATTTACAGCCTGTGCATGGCTTTGAGCTCCTCTGATAAAGGCTTGGAGATACAATCCCTTGACATCAATTAAATTGCTATCAGTAGGCTTTAGTGTGGGCTTATAGGACAAGGGAAAAGGACTGAGATTAAGTTGTTCATTAAAAAGCAAAAATAATCAAGCATTGATAAATTGGGGGGTTTTTAGTGTTCTGAAAATGTCTACATACATAAAATTTATAGTGGTATAATAGGTAGTGTCGAAATGACATTTTGGACGAACACAAAATAATATACACAGCTTAAAATCACCTAATCATAGACTTGTACAATATTACTATATAATAGAGATATTTTAGATGTCCATTATTCTATGAAGAAGTTCACTAGTATGGATTTATAAAATAAGCTGCATTCATTTTCTCAACTGGATTAATGAGCATGACCATTCTCCTACCATATTTGGTAGGAGAATTTTGCCTTTTAAACAGAAGTAAAAAACAGGAATTCAACCACAAAAATGTGTATTACAAAAACAAGACTTGCATACCTATAAAACCCTAGAAATGAAGAGTTTAATCTAATATACTGCATACTACTCCTTATTTAATGCTTTTTCACTATTCTTGTTCTTTTTGATGGATCATGTTTTAAGTAAGGCTTTCTGTCCAGGTTTTCAACCTTTTTTGTGTAGTTAAAGCAAGATGCTTAAATGCTGCTTCAGGGAAGGTTCAAGGGGGTTCTCTTTAATTTTTGAAATCAAACACCTTAGCTCAATAATTTTTTTGTCAGTTTTGCTTGAGATATGTTTCTGGAGCGTAAGGAAAGATTGTTTCCTTAACTGTCAGTCTTTCTTACTTCCCATTTCAGTGGCAGGCATCCAACCTGGAGAATCCTGAAACAGACCCAGGGCCCTAATGAAAGGAATACAACCAATATGCCAATGACCAAAAGTGTAGCTTAGAAAAATAAAGATAAGATACTTCTCCTTAACACTTGCTTTTCTAAAAAATGTCTTTCCATTCAACTTTGCCATCTCAATACGTTTTCTTTCTCTAGCTGCCTTTCTTTTCCCTCTCCTTTTCTCTCATATTGTTCTAAAATTATAGGAACTAAGTAGGCAAGACACTGTCTGCATGGGACTCTTACTGATTTTTGATTGCTTCCAGGGTTCACTAGGTGTGAATCAGATCCCAAGTTCTTGACTGACAGCAAACACACCTATCAATCCAGCTGTAACAATAATAATAATAACTGACCACAACAAGAATCATATCTGTATTCAGTTTCACATTGATTCTGCCCTCCTAAGAAAAGACCTTCTGCATTGAACCAAGAACTAAGGAACTTAAATACTTCAGATTACATAAAATATAGCCCAGTTTTATCTAAAAAGATTGTAGACTGTATCCTAACCCAAGTGAAACAATGATGCTCCAATTAATATACTATCTGATCCCCAAAGGACTAAAAAACAATTACAGTCACTAGTGGGTGTTGTTTGAAATTTGAAACATTTTGATTTCTTTTTTTTTTTTCTGAAAGCTGGTTTCCTGCCTAATTACTGAAACAAACCATTGTTATAGTATTCATGGCTGTGACAGCAGTCTTCCATAGTAGCAATCACTTACAAAGCATTTCCTACGACAGAATCGCCGTTGCCCACATTTGGCACTGACATGAAAGCAAGGCATAGAAACATAAACCATTGCTTAAATAGAAGACTGATCAGGATGAGGGTGAAATAAGCCTACTCTCAACTTTACGCCTGCCAGAACATGGCTGTGTTTACTTTGTCGTTGAACTTGGCTGTGATGGCTGCCACCAAAGGCGAGCAGCACATTGTGGCCAGTGGCCAGGAGTACAGGAAAGCAGGAGTGGAAAATCCCTTCCGGAAGCAGGGGTCCTTGTCCAAAGTTTCTCCATGTACCCTATATGCCACTGCAGCCACCAGACTGGCTTGTGGGGTGGGGTGCCATCCATCCTTCCCCGAACAAGCTGCCGTCTCTCTCTCTGGCAGAGGCAGCCTGGCCCCAGACCTGAGCCCTCTCATCCTAAGGGTGACGAAACTTTGTTTTCACTTACATGCAAAGTCACTGAAGCCAGTCCTGAGAGAAAGCGGTGATCACTCAGCCTGTCCTTGCTCATTTCCCTTAGTAAAACACATCTTTCTGAGCTAAAAGAGAACACGTCTTCTGGTGTAAACAGGAATTCAGCCTAACATTTCTCTGAAGGCACTCATAATCAGAGAGCATAAATCATATAGTTAACATTTTGACACAATAGTTTTAATTAATACATTTTTAATCATACATGACAAGATATATTTGCTAATGAGTGATGACACAGGCTAGAGAAATGTGTATGGTATTAAGCCTCTGGAATTCTGAATTAAGTCCGACTCTATTACTGACCTGTACAGACTTCAGCAACTGTTTAGCCCCAGTTCAGGAAAGCTCTCAAGTCTATGTTTAACATTAAACATATGAGTAGCCCTATAGACATTCTGCAGTAGCTTTCTGAATCAGCTTTCTGACAGCCCTCACTTTAGGTATCTTTGTATCTCCACCTGGAAAACAGGGAACATCTAAACTAATTGGCTATCTCACAAGATTACAAGGAGAATTAAGAAACTGTTTGGGGCTAAAAGATGTCACTCACATCCTTATCCAGTTTATTTTCTAATTTGTTCAGACATGCTTTTTTTTCCTTAAACAGAGCAAAAAAAGATGGGAAAAAAAGACTTTATTTCCATGTAATGCTAGTGATGTGTTTGATGGTCCAGTTCACTAGAAGATCCACAGCATATGAATATTTCCCGAGACCTTCATCGTTACTGGGGTAGATCTCATCACAATTCAACACACTTATTGCTCTGGCGCTTTTCACAGATGGCTGTGACACTAGTTTTCCTCCTTTGCTTTTTTTAGCAACTATACTTTAAAAAAGCAGAGCTGGACTAACAAATCTTGTTAAGATTCTAACATAAAGCACTAAAAGGATAGAAAACGTCTCAGCTAAGAGTGAAATGTACCATATGCCCTCCAACAACTATGCATCATGTAGAAGCACCTTTGTGAGTATCTTATTGTTCCCAGTTGTACCTGGATGTCTGAGGAGATAAAACTTTCACTCCAAGGTGTAAATTTCTTTCTTTTCATTATTTTCTGTCAGTTTCTGTAATACACTTTTTGGTATAGTTTTTGTATGAGATTTTATATCGATAAATTGGGCTAGGTAATTAATGACTCCACAGACATCCTCTACTATGGTCATTTTTAGTTCAAGAACATAAACTAATTTTAATTAATGGGGCTGAGTTTTAACCTACTTGCTTTTTATAAGATTTATTAAAGATAAAAGTGATGTATGGAGAGTGACTATCTTTGAGTATGTGTTTTAACCCTTATTTGCATAATAAGAGACACTGTGCATAAGCTTAATAGTAATCATAAATGTATATTAATGAAGACATTTATACACACATGAAAATGTATACCAAGTAAGGAAAAAAATCTTGCTTATTAATGTTGACAGATTCAATACAGATGATGTTATGTATGTTAATATTATTATAAATCCTTACTGTTATGCATAGGGTTATATTAATACTGTCATTATGAATCATATTCAGTCAGTTCCCATGAGAAAATAAAAATACATGATGGCAATACATAATGGCAAGTGGCATTGCCATGTTTATATTAATGTCAAGTTCAAATTAAAATTAGTTCTAAAATTAGTGACAAAGACATTGTTTTTCATTTAAGAAATAATAAGCATTCTTGTTAATGCTGCTAATAAATTGATACTGAAATAACAAGCTTCAGTAACTATAGATTGCATGTTTTTGTTGTCAAAGTAAATGGAAAAAAATCTTTTGAAATTGTCATTACTGGACAATGAAAAAGTAAAATGATGTGCAGACTCTTTGACTATGAAAACTATGGTCCTGATTCTTTTTCCTGATGACATTTATTTTACCCTATTGTGGGTTTATGGGTTTCATCATAGTTACTTTTGAATCTTATGCGACTAAGCGCCTTGTTCAAAGGTTGCTGGGGGAAGGGGTGATGCTGGGTGCTGACTCCACTGGCCGTTCTCAGACTCACTGAGCAGAAGGTCTCTACCTTCTTTCACTCCAGCTTCTCTAAAGGACCAGATACAGTGCTAATTAGCTTTGGTCAGGTCCTTGTTAGAAGAATCATGCTTTCTGTTTACTTAGTTACATTTCTATATGTTTTCTTAAAAAAAAAAAAAAAAAGTAAACAATAGGCCTGTTTCATTTACGATATTTATTAGCATATTCATAATTGAAACTATGTTTCAGCTTTCTCTCTAGCTCTATGTCAACCAAGGAGTTGTTTATTACATATACAATATAGTCAGTCTTTTTGTACTGTTCTCATGAGAAGAAACTAAACTCCTTGGAGACTGCTATTCACAGACACCAGGTTAAGCATTGCATCATTTTTTCTCTCTCCATTTTTTTTTCATTTGGGCCAAATAAACAGGGCAAGATCTACCTAGAAAAAGGGTTCAGAGTGTTATAACAATTCTAATGTTCTAACAGTTCTAACCAGAAAATATAGTGACCAGCGTTCATGAGAATTAATATTTGCATTGAATTATGTTGCTGCTCTGAAGAGGAATTTTTAAAGAAAACATAATAGTAGATACTTTGGAAAATACAATAGCTACACATGAAGAGTTTTTGTTTTGAAGAAGTTGAGTTGTATATAGGCTTTCATGGACACATTTGGCACACATAGTTATGGCTGCACATGTGAATGGACTTCTGTGTGCACAAATGACTGAAGATATCTAAGAAGCTATCTGTTCATTGAGTCACTCAGCTTCCATGGTTACTTGCAATAAATACTACGCAATTTAAGCAGAATTTCTCATATATTTCTATTGAGACTTTGTTCTTGGTTACTTGTTTTGTTTTGTTTACAAAACTTGTTTTTTTTTTAATATCTGGATTAAACTAAGGATACAAAAATCTATATATTGACAAATTGTGCACAAAATGTACATATAAAAAGTTACTTCTATCCTTCTTTTTTCTATTCCTTGTTTGGTTACCTATATTTCTACCTGTGCATTACCCATATCATACTGGTCTTGACAAAAACTGAAGAACTACATAGATTTTGTAAGATGGAGTAACATTACCTACTTGTGCTTGAAACTCCCATTTTTGGGGACAAAATCTACTCTCATTCACACTAGTACAAACCAACTAGATTAGTACCACTGAGCTGAACTGAGGTATTCTGCAGCCACGCTGGCCAAAGCCCAATTTAATCTACATGGGAAAAGTCATTTCAAAATAAATGTTAACTACTAGTCTGCACTAGTGCCTGCATACAGATTCACTAGGTAGTAGGTGTACAGAAACTTCGAAAATGATGACAAACCCAAGATGAGAATCTAACTCTAATCTAAAAAAACTAAGCAAATTCAAAAGGAAGAGTAAATATTGCATCAAATCTCCCCAAATCACAACAGATAATACTGTCTGCATAGTCCTAGTCTTCTTTCTTGTTCACCAAAAGATGATCTCAGCAATGCATAAGGATCCCATTTTAGACAAATACTTTAATGGAGAGATTATTTTTAATAATATAAATTATCCCATTAAAATCTATTTACAAAATCAGGGAGTAAAATAGCTTAGAGAGCTGCATCCTTCAATCTCTATCTGTAAAGCACTATTTTTAGCATAGAAGCACAGAACTTTATATGGCAGTCTTGGCAGAAAAGTAAAAGAAAGCTGTACTCTAAAGTATGTTTGAGAGCTGAATTTTCCACTTGATGTGCAGTATCAAAATCAAGGGTTTTTCTTTAGACAAATTTTCAGACTGCCTTGATTTGTGTACGGGTATCTTTCACATAAATCGCTGGTGGTGCTACATTTAGCTCATCTCTCTCTGATACCATCAAAACTGAAGAAAAAGATATTGTTTCTTCCCCTTCTTTTTCTGCCCTTCCTTTTCATTCCAGAAGGACGATAAACCACGGATAACCCATGGAAAGGAATGAAACACAGACAAACTACACAGCAATCTGCTGCTTAAGCCTGGCATGGGATCAACCTCAAAAGTGTTCCCTTTCAGAGAAGCAGCTTACTTACCTTCCATAAGTATGTGAAAGCCTGTTTCTTTTCTACATTTTGTCAACACTTGTTTATCTCATCCTACCAAATCTCCTTGAATTGGGTTGCGTGTATCTGCAAAATGAATCCAAGACCCAAACAAGCTATTGACATTCTCTGCCCCCACCCAGGAAAAGTTTCTTTTTTCTGCTGGCAACAATCCATGACATTTAAATTCTGTCTTCTACAACAGGCCTATAGAAAATTAAAGAAAGAACTACAGTGCCAGTGAAGAAAACTTAACTCTATCATTCTCATTTAAACCAACCATTTAAAGCCAGTGAGGATAACATGAATTTTGTTTACTAGCTTATTTCTTGACTTTTTACATGACTGACTTTCTGACACACTGTAGAATGTCATCTTCGAGATCCTATTCTGAGTTGCCAGAACAACAATAATCTCCATGATGATGGAAGAATATGGACCCTGGGACTATATCTCAATCTGTCAAGCATCACTTGGAAATACATGTTTTAACAAGGCTAGTAGTTGTAATTTTATATGGAAATGGAAAAGGTAAGAAACTCCTCTGAATAATCCAGCATCTCAGCTGGCTCTGGTCAGGCCATGTTCATGCCACTGCTGGTGCGGATGGGATTCCAAACCGGACAGCCCAGCCATCTCAGATGTTGCTTCTTACTACTTTTTAACATTAACTTAAGGCAAAGTTTCTGTTTGAAATGTGTCTTTAAGAAAAAAACATTACCAGAAACCTTGTCTCTGGGGTCTACAGATATTTAAGCTGAGGGGAAATAAGTCCAGACTGCTGGAAAATGCATTCTTATTCAGCAATATTACTCTCAATGTCACCTGATAAAGCTCCTATGGTATCACGGCAAACCTCTGAGCACCCAGGTCTGCTTCTCGCTGACCTTTACCTCATACTTCTAGTTTCATATTTTTCCTTTTATTCCTGACTCCAAAAAAATTAACTCCTGCAATCATTTACAGATTTGGTGAGCAGCATATAATTCCCCTTTCCCCTTCTTCCTGCAACACTATATTCCCTTCCCTCTTATTTTTAACTGAATATGATTCATAGAATAATAATGATGATAATGAGAAAGACATGCTAAATGTATTCTTGTAGCTACTGGAGCATGATTATTCTCTGAAGTATGCGCTCCAGTGTTTTCAACAAGCTTCATGTAAAAATGATGGAATTCCCATAGGGAAAATATTTCCATTAAAAATACATTGTTTTTATATGCAACTTATATTCCTTAACCATAATATCATGCTCTTGCTCTGAGTTTGGATCATTCCCAGAAATTCTTCACCCTGTTTGATAATTATATTTGTCATATATCAGCTCAACCATTTTCACATTTCCTGTTTGGCTAAGTAAAATGGTAGGGACCTTTTAATTGTTCCTCATCTTTAACTTCCTACCCCCAACTTGTAACAATCATCTTTCTCTTCATTCTCTTATCCTTTTTGGTACCTTACTGTAGGTGATAGAACTGAATGCAATAGTGCAGGTGTGATGTCACCAGAGGTACAGTATTGCTGTTAGGCAGAATGATTGTTCCATTGGGTTTACTGTGCAAAATCGCATTGTTTTTTCTTGCTGTTACACTGCATTACTAGCTCCTGCCTATTTTTTTGCCTACTCTCAGCCCCAGATCTCTTTCAGGATGAGTACTTCTCAGGTACTTGCCTCTCCTGGAATATCTGGGCTTTGGAACAAATTACATTTTTATGTCTGGACATGTATCAAAGCATCCCCTTCTGGGGAAAAGCTTTCAATAGGTACCTCTATGAGAATAAAAACATGAATATTTCCTATGGGCAGTTCTGGTCTGGGAAGATTTACTTTCTTTCTCATCATTCTGCAGAAGGAGAAAAGAATTTGGCACCATATCACACAGACCCTACAGTCCGAAAAAGACACATGTAGCCTGGTTAGGACTCATTAGCTGAAGCTCCTTACATACATAAAATATATTAGCACTTAAAGATGCCTGATATAATGGAAGACCTCATGAAAATTAGCCATTATTAACTTTGCAGATACCCCAGTCTGGTGTCTTCCTCATCTTCCAAACTCTTTTAATTTCTAAATGTCTAAAAAATTCTCCTGAGCACAAGAAACAGGAAGAATTGTACCAAGAAACTTGCTGACCCCTGTCTAAATGTCATACAAGAGATTTTGAGCAGCAAATCTCTTTTCTCTTGGTTCTTATGGAAACACCTACCTTCCATCACCATATAGCTTATTTCTCATGTCTCTAGGTATTGTATTTCTTCGTTTCCCAAAATGCTTGAATTGAATATACTTTCCATATTTACTTCTTATGTGATTTTACACTTTCTGTGTCACTGAGGGAAGAAGCTTTCTGCAAGATTTCAAGGAAAATCCTTCCCCCACCCCCTGGCAAAATATCCATAACTTTGCTGGGGAAGGAGGTGAGCTGTGAGGATTTCTATCTAAAACCTTTCCTATTTTAGACATGCTTCTACCAAAAGGGCTATGGATATTCACCATCAAGACAGATAAACTGTGACAGTTGAAGATCAAACCCAGCCTCTCTCAAGCATAAGAATCACACACTTGCCTGTAAAATTAATCAAGATAATAACTGTAAGCATCTGTTTATCTGTGAAATACAGGTTAGACAGGCAATTTGGAACATTTTGTCTCTTTTTCTGGAGCAAAGTGATACTTGTGATAGACTCAGTGCAAATACATCTAATTCTAACATTGGAAAAGCATAATTTCAAAAGAAAACATAATAGACTGAGTGATATTACCTTAAAGCAATGACTAGATCATTTCACTCTTGCTGCATTTGTTGGTAAAGAAAAAGGAAGGAGGGCACAAGAAGAAAGAAACCCCTTTCTGAATGTCTCAGACCAAGTTCTGTAATAATAATATGTCATATTTAGGGGAGTGAGTGTTTGCACTTCCCGGTGAAGAGCAAACTGTTATCTGACCTCTAAATTAATAACTGTTCACATCTTTAGTTACATCAATACTTCCACCTCCCCCAAAATGGGAATTGTTTTTAACAAGCATAATATCACTAATTAAAATTACAATGTGGTCTCATTAAGAATTATATCATCAAAGTTGGGCTGTAACTAACTCTGAGGTGCAAACAGAAACGTACATCTGTGGATAAGGTAGGGGAGAAATGTTTTAAATCAGTTCTAACACCAAAGCCAATACATGTCATGGAATTACTGCTGAACAGCAGAGATGGAACTACATATTGAAGCTTGGTAAGAAAGCAAAATGAAGAGCAAGTGCTGGGCATGTTTCTAAAAAAATAAGGCCCCAAGTAACCTTAAACTAGCAGATTTTTCTGCACTCTGCATTTGTACTAGATGATGCACAGAGAAGATAGTCACATATATCATTTTAAAACATGAAAGAATTTCAGACAGGACTTACATTTGGGGCCACGTAAGTCTCAAGGTTGTCTTTTTGCCAATGTGCTGTAACATTATTGCACTCAGGGTGCACAGCTGACAGTCACTGTTCTGCAAAAATGACAGAAAATAGGAAACAGGAGTAAGCAGTTTCACTTCTTGCACACAAAATGTCAACTTAGCTGTTATCTTATGGCCTAAGTGATTAACAGAAATACACAATCATTTCTGAAGCTGTTTACTGTATCTGCCACAAAGGCAGCCAAATTCCCAAGCTATCTGAAATCCTTTGCTTCCGATTCTCAGGGTTGCCTGCTTATATTAGAGAGGATGCTTCGATCTCTCACAGTGATTTTGCTGCCAATTTTTTGTGTGCTGTTGTTTTATATTCTAACTCACATCCCTTTAAGTAATGTTCTCTTTTACCAGTGGGATGAAGTGATCAGGCACTTTTCAGCACAAAGAAGCCACCAATCAAACATTTGTTGCATAATTTAAACATGTGGCGAGGGAGAGACTACCGGTACAATTCCATTGTGTTGTTTACCCAGTGTAACCAGATAAATTCCCTGAAGGCACTGTAAGCATATAAAAAAGATGTTGCCTTCTCTGTCTTTCTCTTACTCCCTCATTATACACTGGGCTTTCTTCCAAAATCCTGGAGGTCAGCCTTGTGGGGGGAGGCCAGTGTTTATAACTTAGTCTTCAGAATCTGGGATCTACATTTTTTTTTCACCTAAAATAACAAAAAAGGCGCCTTTCTTTCTGTTTTAGACTTTTTTTCAAAGAGGAAGTTGGATTCTGAGCTCTGCTAAGAATTACATTTCTGTTTCTTTCTTCGAAAAGTGTCTGTTTCAAAAGACCTTTAATTATCTAATACAAAATTGCCTGATTTGTCTGTTCAAATGTCTCTTATAATGCAGAATACTTAAATCTGACCCCTTTGACAGACTGCAGTTAGTTATATTTTATTTTCTAATAGATCACTTTATTATGGCAGTGTATTACACCAGTAATTGCTCTTATTTTGGCTGCATCACTTGTTAAGAATATATGTTCCTGTTAAAATAATGATTTTGCACTTATGTAGCTCAATGAAGTGCTTGTTAAAATCATATGCTATGTTGTAACAAAGATGTTGCATTTGTATATTTTCTTTCACCAAGGTAGATCCTAGATCATCTAGACAATATACTTGTGAGAAGATACAGACACTCTGAGCTTTAGCGGGAAAAAAAAGGGTTAACTTTTTTTAGGTGGACATGAAACAACTCCAGTACAAGCAGTCTAGATTGAGTATCTGACCCTCTACTATTTACGTCAAATTAGATCCAAACAACAACTGTCTTCCACTAAAAGTCTATTTGGAAATTGCATCATCAAATATTAAAAAGCAGCTATATCTGGGGACAGCACAGGAACTGCATATGAATATTCCATATTCCAAGGTTTCTTAAACTATGGTCCCTGGAAGTCATAGGTTAAAGGCATCACCACAGCATTCTTCTGAAAGCAAACATTTTTTCTTGTCTGTTCCTAGCAGAGATATGATGAAATGGGCAAAAAGACAAACTTTAAAAATGGAGTTGGGTAAAAGGCAAATATGTTTGCTGTGTATGTTCACATATGGCAGACTGAAAAAGAGGTGTCATGCTGCAGAGTGCACCTCACACAGAAATTTTATATTGTACCAAATGCAGCTATAAGAAGGAGAAAAGCATTCCTCCAACTTCTGAGCATTTCTGGACAAAGTCTTTAATAGGTAGTTTACTACATGTTACTTCAGTAACAACAGAAGCAGAATCTTTGATGGGTTTAGCCCCAAAGTGCTGTAGCAGTATTTGTTCCAGACTTACAGGTGCATCCTACTGACTTTGATTGACAGCTATAGCCAAAGATGCCTAAGGCTTCTTTTCCCCAAGGGTGTGACCAAAAGACTTTTAATATCTCTATGTTAAATGGCACAATTACTATTTTAAAGTGCCTAGCCCCTTAAGTATCATCAAGATCCAGAGCTATGAGCTACGTTCCCTATGCAATACGAGGAGAGAATGTAGTGACTCAGCAGCACGATTCAAAAACCTGTATCCTCACCTGGGGCCTAAGTGGAGTTAGACAGGCAAACATACAAACCCATAAACTCCTATTTTTTTCTCAGATTTAAGCCCATGAGGCAGGACTCTCCATAACACAAGGGGATTCAGAGTTGCATTCCCCTCCTCTCAAGTCTTTTTTAGAGCTTGTGTTTGTCAGGTAGGAGGTGAGGAATCTGTTTTCGGCTAAACCAGTTTTTGTGTGGACAAGAGTTTGACATCTCTGTGATATGAGATATGACAGTTGCTTTGCTGCCTTAGCCAAACCAGTAACCAGAAATGTGGTGTTTTCTACTGAACACTGTTTGGGGCTTACATTGGGCCTGCAGGCCCAGATATTTTTCAAAATGCTATCTAAGATCTGTAAAAGTTATGAAAATAACTCACTAATCTACAGGGAACAATGTGCCTCAGAGGAGTATTTACTAGGAATCTGCTGACCAATGGACTTAAACTGACGAAGTGGCAGAGGCTATACTTTTATTTTTGTAGGGTGTATCACTATATTGGTTCGGGAGCTGGGCATCCCAGGATCATTCTCATATTTAAAATAAAAGCAAAGCAGTAACGACAGCCAGCAGAGCAAACTTGTGCCTTGATGTCAGGCTAACTGTGAGCCTGTCCATCTTTTAGTGACCAAGTGCAGTGAGTAGGCCATGTTTCCAGTCACCAAACAGCATGATAAAGCACTTTACAACATATGTTCTGCCATTAAACAGTTCTCAAGGAACTGAGACTACAGACTGCTGCTTTCTTACCAATTACATTCAGGAGTATTTCCCAGTTTCTACCTTAAAAGGCAGCTGCCAGTTCCCATTGCAAATCCTGCAGTTCAACAGCTTCACAGCTAATGGACTGATTTCTAAACTGACCTCCAGTTTGTTTAACTGTAGTAAAAGAGATCGCAAGACAAGGTTGGGCCATCTCTAATTCAACCAATAAAGTCACTCTCTTTGCAATGATGGAAACTTCAGTATGCACAGAAAGCAGGGAGAGTTTTTAGCGTTATTGAAGAATTAGCCTGGGATGCTGAGTTTTGGTAATAAGAAAATGGCTCTTTCCGTAACAGTGTTAACGATCTTGGGGGAGAAAGGTATTCAACGCGATTGCATTGCTAGCAAGAAAATTGACATAACAAGGCTTTCTGGCTTTATAACCTATATTCACTTAGGTAGGTAATCTAGCTGCTAGCCTGCTTAAAATCACCTTTTTAGTGTACTCAGAGGTAACTGAATTTCAATGCAAACATTTATTGCAATGGTTAGTTTCGATATTTCTCTCTCCTATTTGCTTTTGGTGGTGGTGATGTTTTTGTTTGTTTGGGCTCTTTCATTATCTTTTATTTCAGAATTTGAGATTCCCTAGACCAGAGATTTTCTGGATTGAGATTATGACCAGATCTCATCAGATCATAATGCCTCTACCTTTTTCATGTTACCAAATGAAAAGAAAAATTCAGCCAGAGGCTGACTGTTTAAAAGAGAGTGGATGGAATTCCAGTGCTCCAGATTTGTGGTTAAGAAAGGTTTTGATTTTTTTTCCTCTAATAAACAGCTCACCTAAATCATGCAGTAAGGAGAAGGTTTGGCTTTGAATGAAGAAGCATTTGTTAAGACTGGAACTTACAGAATCAGATTATTTGAAGAAGAAGGTTAAAAATGTAATAGGTATTTAGAAGAAAAATAGAGAAGGAGACAAAGGCGATTTGCTAAAGTAATGTGTAAGTGTGAAACTGTGGTTTTAAAATTATGATTTTCAAGTGCTACATTGCCAGGGAGTCAGTTGGTATACACACGGTGCTTCTCTCCACCATCCAAAAGCATTCAGGCTTGTTTCTATGAACCCTCTTATTAACAAAGTTGAGTGTTAGCTCTTTTGGAAGATCTAACGGCTTCCAATTCATCTCTGTAATTTTAGACATATTTATCTCACTCCGTATCTCTTCTGTTAATATAGCATACAAACTTTCCTGGTAGACACATACATTTCAACATAAAATCCAAAGCTGCCAAAACTTCAGCTGGACATCTGACAGGGGCAGTCTGAAATTTGCATTAACACTTTATTCCTCTGCCTTGTTGTGCAGAGTACATGATACCTGTGGTTTTGTGATGAATGATCTTTGCCTTCCTTCTGTGCCCCCATTCTTAAGATACATCCCACTAACCTCAGCTTTTCTGCCTTTGCCATCCATATGCATGTTCCTTTCATTTCACAAAGCCCTCCACTAAGTGTCTATCCAATTCTTTTCAGCAATCATGGGCACATTGCCATTTTCTATCTCACTGGAAAACTTATCACTTTTTTGTTATATTTCAAAGGTATAGTGAAGAGGAGGTCTTACAGATAACTCTCCCTATGCTCCCTAAGAAACATTGCACGTGACCAATTTTACTTCAACCAGTTTTGGCGGGGAAGGTTTTAAGGATGCATTTGTTTTTCATTTCTTGGACTTCCTATGGGATTTTAGCAAGAGTTCCTGTATGGTAGTGGTTTCATGATATGGATATTTGTCTGTTAGAAACCTGATGGAAATTATCAAGCTCTTTCATAGTTTAAGGCATAGATTTATTTCCTGGCATTTCTGGTAATTAATATGTGCTAAAGCAAAAGCTTAAGTTTTAATGAGGTAGAGCTGTAGTTAAATGCTCTCCATGAAATACCTTTTATGGAACTATCTTCTGTTTTTGTTCTATTCAGTTAGGGTTAACTTTGAATTCTCTGCAAGGTCAAATATTTTGCATCAAATCTGGAAAAGTGATTGACAGGTGCTATTGGGCTTATTATTAATATTATTCCCTGTTTGAATCTGATTCTGGTTTTCTGGGATATTTCAGGGATCATTTTTCCCCACATTACTGGAAGTGGTAACATAGAAAAGAAAGAAGTAGATGGGGCATTCTTAAGCTACTGTAGATGTAATTTCAAACTATGTCAAGGACACCTACAGCATATTCTATAAATTATTCTATTTATAAAATACCTAAAGGATTTTACTCCTATGATTATCATTCTAAGTTGGTGCATTAGCTGGTAAAGCAGTTGATGGTTGATGTGAGAAGCAAGTTTAGTGCATGTTGTTGTAAATGTCAGTATCAATGAAAGACACAAGAAGGGGCATCCAGTTTCTACTTCATAAATAAATAAACTCCACTGATGTTATAGGAAGAAAATAGTGGCTTAATGTTGTCCTCCCCAAATGCCTACCTCTGTCATATGTACCCTGATCCATTTTTGTGAAGCCACAAGGTCAGGCTATTCAAAATGGAAAATTTCCATTGATTGTGATTCTAAATTACTTACATGTTTTGGAAAATTCTGCTACAAGCTTTGCCTCATTTTAAAATGAAAACCCTGCTTGTCTGTCTTTTAAACAGAGATGAAGACCATCAGAACAATTATTATTGGGCATCTCTGGTCTTTGAAAGACATATCTCCAGAAAACAAGATAGCTCTTGTAATCTGCTGGGCTTTGTGAAAATTTTCTGTTTCCCTAATTTTGTAAAATAAATCTAGAAAAGCAAACTAAAATAAAAAAAAACCTTTAATAATGCAGCAAATTGTTCCTGTAATCTAAAGATTCTCAACTAATGTAAAGCTTTTCTGCTCCATCAAATTCAAATTAGCTAGCCAATGTTCATCAGCTATGGATCTGGTAAAGCTGTATGTTAATCCTCTTTCCTTTTTATTGAAATGAAAGGATGAAAATATTACGTAGCCAGATTCTTCCTCCCCTTGATGCTGTCATTGTCAACATCATATTGATGTTGACAGTCCTAGTCTGACCAACCAGTTTAACAAAGAGCAGTGATTTGTGTAAGCCAAGGATGTGAGTGCCTCGCAGGCCTGTCTCAGAGAAGGCAGCAATTTCCTCTTGCCCTTTTTCAGTATTCTTTATACATAGCTTTATGGAAAGTTACAATATTCCCAGAGACATAGAGAGGATCTAGCTAGCCTTACCTACTCAGATCTGAAAGCTTTAAATGTTAGTCTTGAGGGACATTATTACACTGCAGGTCAGTAGTGCCTGGTAACCTTTGCCATGTCTCCTGAGGGTGAACACACATTTCATGATACCCTGTTCTGCTGCAGATGAAAGCCTTTGGAAAGGATGGTTTAAGGTTAGGAACTTTATGGAAAAATCCCCTTGAGATGACTCTGTAAGGGGATTGAGAGCATGTGGAACAGCAGCACATTTACCTCCCATGCCCCTCACTCTGATGTGGCTCTATCTTCAAAGCAAAGGGACTAATAGAATTCTTGACCCTAACAGAAGCTGATAAAATATTTCAGATAGAGGCTTCCCAGCCCAGATGTTTTTAAGGGAAGCATTTTGGACTTTGCTGATGGTGAATTTCAAAGCATGTGAAAGAAAAGACTGAGGAGGAGGCTTGGAGGGGGTTGGTATGGAGCTTTTAAAGATCTATTGAATTTAAGATCCACTACTTTCTTCCCCACTTACAAGCTGAACTTCTTATTCATTCCTTTTTGTGATTTCTCAGCTAAGCATGAAAATTGCTCCAGGAAATTTTCAGTGGAGAATCATTTCAATTTTGTAATGCATTTGTTTCAACAATTACCATGGCCCTTATCTTAACCTCCTGAATTAGAACAAGCACAGTAGATTTTGCTTCAGTGGTAGACTGAAGTGTGATAAACTCAGTTTTTGAGTTACAGTCTATCGGCTTATAGGAGTGAGATTAAACAGTATTATTTGACTTATTTGAAAAATCATAACTAAAAGAAATACTGAAATCTAAATTTTCAAACTATAATATTTTGTCCTCATGCTTTTTCTTCCTTACTGTGTACTTTGGCTTTTGCATTTTTGACTTTTTGTATTTGCATTTTACATTCCTTCTTGAGTTGAATGATACTTTGATGGTGAAAATTAGAAAGGAGGCTAAAACGGAAAGGAACAAGAAAATTCTGTCTGCTCTTGAAAATCCCTAGAAATTCAAGGTATTTAAATTAAGCTCTTTGCTTATAGCAGATGACCAGTTGCAAAATTAAGCTCACTATATATTCTGCAGTTCTTAAATTCCAGCAGTGCTAGAGGGATGGTTGGATCATAGGTCCATCTTTACTGATGGGAACTGAAGAGATTAGCACAGAAAATCTTATCCTTTGCTGGCAAAAATAAATTTCCCTCAGCTGAAGTCTGTTTTTCTACACCAACTTGAACAAGTCGTACATCTGATTCATGAGATGTATAGGAGGAAGAGTTTAATAGTGCAGGAAGTTCATGTTGCAACAAGTCTTGCTAACTCTGAGAAATACATTTCAGAACCAGCTCTGCTTGCAACTTTCTGTTTTGGCCCAAGACACTAATATCATAGTGCATTGCACTTCCAAAGCAAAGGATTTCAAAACAGCTAATCATTTTCAAAGAGCGTCACTGCCATGTTTTTGAATTTTATTTTGTTTTTTCTTTTTAACTTTATTTTTATCCCTTCTAGATCCCCTGCTGCAAGGTTGGCTTTCAAGCTTAGAAGAGGTCCAAAATCTGATTTATTTTTGTTTTTCCTTGTATTTTCAATGTCCACTTCTTTCTTTGTATGTTTAGTAAGGTATAGCTTTTACACCTTCTCTAGAATCAAAAGAAAGCCTCACAGTATTCAACAGCGAGGATCATAGCTAGAAAACATGCATGGTAGAGACAAAGAGTTGTTGATACAGCATTGTCTTTTCTTATCTGATTTTCAAAGACTGACAATTTGCTGTTAATTAATTAGGTGAGTGTGTATTTTCCAATAGGATTAATTACTCTTGTAAATCCAGTTTCAGTCACACACACACACATTCCGATTTTTCAGGTTGCTGAGCAATGAACCAGAACTATCACGTCTCAAGTGCTGAATGTACCTCACCTAATCGGCTTTTCTCCACTCTCCCCTGGATTTAGGGGTACACCTCATTCAGCTCTTTACCAAAAACTACAGTACATCCCTTGCTCTTCACATCACAGACGAGATGTGGAGGTATTCTACTATCTACAAGACCCCTCTTCAAAATAGTCACTCTGTGTGGCTTACTACATAGATGCAGCCTGACGCTACAGCCATTATAGATAGGCTGCAGGTAGTGTCTCACACATCAGAGAAGAAGAAACTCAAGTTTCTTCTTTAATGGCTCAATGGGACATAAGTAGGCTCAGCACTTCAGAAAATCAGGCCACTTATTTAATCACCTAAATGTGGATTTAGGTTCCTATTGTTGAAAATCTAGGCCACAGTATATGGGCCATTTTTACTGGGACACCCTGGCCGCTTTTCATTGCTCTAACAAACAAAGCAGACATAAATCTGGCTGGGTTTATGACTATTCTGCATTACTGGAGCAGCAGAAAGCAGCCAGAGAACACTAGTGAACCTGTCCATATATATCAAATACCTTGACATTGTCCTTTTTAACTGTCAGGTTTTTCAAAGAAATAAATATATACCTTTTAATATGTGTTGGATAATGGGCAAGGATAGTTAAAGAGCAGATATCTCTGTATTCTTGGCCTTTCCACTGCTGAACTCTTAACTTTTCTAGGAAGAATTTCTTTTCTCTTCATTTAAACAAAACTACTTGTCCTGAGCTTCTGGTTGCAAAGCGGTGCCAGTATATAAATGATTTCACCTTTAAGTGCTCATAATGAATAGACAGCACAATATACACTTTCATTATTACCAGTCAAAGAGCACATAGAACGAAACACACTGTACTTTTCCAGCATCAGAAAAGGTGACTGTGTAAGTGAAGATATCACAAAGCATTCTGCAATGGAATAGAAGATAAACTGGATTTGTCATGCATGTGAAGATTTAGTAAGCCATAATAACCTATGCTGAACCAGGTTCATACATAGAGGCATGGTCTACATATATATGGTCACATTCTGAGAAATAGTCTGTAATTTTACACTTTCTAGACCATCTTTCCATCAGTCATTCACAACCACTTAAATGTCCTTATTTTCTCTGCTCATGTAGGGAAGTCTGCTTTGATAATTACATTCATTGCACACAAAGATTTCAGGTAAAAACTTTTACTTTTACTTTACTGTACATCACAGCTGGTGGATAGCCCTGCCATTGAACAAGTCAATTCCACAGTTAGAAACTGGTTAGGAAGGAAGCCAAAGCACAGAGCTATACATTGAAATGCAGTAGATGTAGTCTGACTACATAATAGGTTTATTCTATGCTGTGAATAGTCACTTCACAGTTACTTCATTTTCCACTTTGAGGCAATACTTCCCTAAAGAGTATTTCAGTGCAAATATATTCCCAATAGAAAAAACACATAATAAATAATAAGTAGCAATAAATCATATATAAAACATAAAAATGTTATAACAAATAGTACGATTTTCTGAAAATTTATTCTCATTACAATATGGGGCATTAAAGAGCTGAAAATCTATTTATGCTAATTATTTCTGTCACTAGAAGGGAAGTCAGCTGGGAATTGTCACAAACATAGATATGGCCTGTGTTTTCTCCCCTAACAAAACTATGCAATGGCCTTCCTATGGGGGCTAGTAAATGAGCAACCACTATTGCTGACAGCAGCCAGCACGTACGTTGTATGAAAATGTCTATATTTATTTCGTTTCAAACCAGAACTGGTGTAGTTGTCCCTATTCTAAAAAGGAATCTCTCCACTTGTTTTTACACTGAATGTGAGGATTTGACTGTATTGCAGGTATCAGGATCAGCTGAGTTTTTGCTTCACCAAAAAGAAGTCAGGGTGTAACCAGTGTAGATGCACTTTCTGATAATACCTCTACATCCTTTTGTCCTACTTTTGCAGTTTTCCTTCAACTAGGATTTGCTGCATCTCCTTAAACATACTTCAGTTTTCATTCTCTTTTAAGCCCAAGCTTTGCTCTTTGCAGCTCATCTTCACATCTGAAAGGGGGATTGGTATGAAAGTGTTTACAGCTCCCTCAATTGTTGAGGTAGTTTGGAGCAGCTTTGTCTTGGGTCATCCACCACTGCCCCAAGGAACTGAAATCAACACTATAAAATCTTTCTCTTTTTCATTTTTCTTCTCTTGGCCATGCACCTGATAAATCTTCTCTACCAAAGGCAGCTACAGCTCATTGTTTAGAAGATGGGAATGCATCAGAGGAGATGAGGAAACAGATTTACTTAGAAAAGGCAGATGTGTGGCTTTCAGTATTAACACATAACAACTGATATTCTAGGTAACCAGCAAGTACTTACATAAATGACTTTGTGCTGTGTGCCAGTCACTCCAAACACCAGTGATGGACATTCAGCACTGGCCATAATTATCTGTCTACTGTTCAGTACTGTGAAGAGACTGGCTTTTGGTCTGAACTCTGATCCATAACTACAGTTCTCACGAGACAGAGCAAGAACAAAAGGGCATTTATTAATAAAGAGGTAGCATTCATGTGTTGTACCAGGACCCCTTCATTTATTCAAATACAAAATTACAAACAGTACCTTCCCCATGGACCCTGTAAGTCATGGTCGCAGTTTACAGCAGATCTGCAGAAAGTGACCACGTGCATGTTTTTGTCCTGCAGTAAATGTGAAGTAATGCAGTTCAGTGGGAAAAGGAGGGAGAAATGCATCCTAAACATGGCTATACCTTTCCATAGGGGCTATATGATATTCTTCCTCACTGTGAATAATATGTTATACTTCAAGTAACACTACTGGAATGCAAACATACTGCCATAATTTAGCTATGCATATTAATATATAAAATGTAGTTATATAGTGTATACATCAGCAAACTTAGCCCAATATTGTATAATCTTTGCAACATTATTCTGCATGGGGAAAAAAATTATGCCACCTGCATTCAAGATATCCTTGCTATTTTGAGAATTCAGCTATTAATAGATACATGTATATTTAATAATATGCTACTCTTAGCATATGTTAAAAAATCCAGTTCTTCTTTTTGAAAGTAAAACTGACATAGATTTACTTGTTCAACTTTTGTGGGGAAGGCTGAGGTCTGAAATAGCAATGGTGTCACAGGTTAAATCTCTTCCAATTTTTGCCTGATAACTAGCTCCACTGATCAGCAGCTGGAATTTCGGGGACAGAGATTTTAATGGTGAATCGAATTACTTCTTTGCTCTCTGGTTTCCCAGATACACATATTGCATCAGTAGACAAAGCCTGGGTAAGGAATTTCCTCTTACAGATGTACTGAAAAGATACTGCTGATTAAAAAAAAAAAAAAAAAGAATGTTTCATTTTATCAAAAATTCCTCTGGGGAAAAATATTATTTTGGGTTTTGAACATTTTAATTTTAATCTATGTAAATTCTTAATTGTTTTCACATTATTTTGTAACATACCAATTACAAAGCACAGGAGGAATAATATTCTATTATGATGTAATATTCTGAAATATTCTATTTATTTTATTTTTAACTAAGATTTTACATAGTTCTGATTCAAATATCTTTTCTGAATCAAAATACCTTCAGCTTGCTAGTTTAAAGTTTGTGACAGCATATATTATTACAGAATTAAAAGGAGAATTTTAGGACAGTTATGAATCTCCATTAATTTTATGGCAGGGTTTATCAAGTGGAAAAAATACTGAATATTTAGAATAAATTAAATTAATTTTGTCTTCATATTTTCTGCTTATATCAGAGATTTATCCATAAAATAATTATGTATTTTAACATAGTGCCTGTTACAATCTCAACATTGGTATAATATATCCAAAATACCTATTACGATACAGCTCTAATTTTATGTAAACTGTCTATATATCTTCTAGCTCTGATTTGATATGTGCTCACCACTGCCGGGAATGTTGCCTAAAGGAAAATGCATTTCCTGACAAAATGATCAGAAATTAGCATGATAAGAAATGGTACACGAAACAATAATGTTGGAGGAGAAGTGGTCTCTGTAATAAATTCAGCTGTTGAAACACCTTGATTAAGTGCAGTTTTCAGTGAAGTTCCACAGCCTTGTTCTTAAACATTTATTATTCTATATCACCCCCAATATATGTATAATGGTTCTGTATTTGCCTCGGGAAAAGTTAGTCTATTCACAGCAAGATATATACCTGAATACTTCTAATTAAAAGGCACGTCTCTGTTTTTAACACCCACAGTCACCTTTTTCCACAAAGTGTGGGATTTGTCCCACCTTGAAATATGTGAGTGGCAGTATAAATAGATGTTAACATTAAACTAAGATACCATTGTTCCAAATGTTTGAAATGTTAAAAGCTACTTTTATTTTTCTGCTTCATATCTGCATATATTAAGTCTCTTCTGTGTGCCAATGTTAATAATATGTATATTTCCTAATCATTTGTTGAGTTAATATAATTAACTGTCCTTACCCATTGTAGTAGTAGTAGCTGTCGTGGTCAAACAATATAAAAAGAGAGAGAAGGTTTGTAGATTTTGTTAGACTAACTGACATTGTGGAAAAGAACAGACAAGCTTTGGAGAACATAAACCCTCTTTATGTTACTTTTGGCCAGGCTAAACATTATATCGACAAGTTTGGCATCCCGAATGGATGTTAGCAAATTCAGTACCATGGCAGTGAGTAAAGGAAAACCTCTGTGTTCCTTTTAACAAAGAAAATTTAAAAGAACTTGAGTGCAACCTATTACCTGGAAGAAACATCTGTAGCATTTCTAAGTCATCTGTCAAACGGGCATCTGAATGCTAGTTCAACTCACTACACAGAAAGATGTTAAAGACTCTGATTATACTCATTCCATGACAAGAACATTGTTTATTAATATGTTGTTCAACAGTCACTCCACATCTTAACAGCTTTACACACATTAAAATACAACTAATTTTCTACACTAGGTTTGAGCACATATTGTTCAGCACTTGTTAGTTAGTGTAATTTCATTTTTCCTTATTTCCTTCTTATTCTCTATAATTGCAGATTTCATTTTAGTGGGGGAAGATGAGGAAATTATGACAACTCATGAGATACCATAATGCTACCTCATGAAACTATTTAATGATACTTCCCATGATATATGGGCTTTAGAAAAGGAAAAATTCTCCATTCCACTTGCAAAATCTTGAGCTACAGGCAGCTTAATACTGAATGGGGTCATTCTTGGGTTTTTTTTTCTTTTCTGCACATTTTTAGTTTTTGAACTTAAGATAATCAGCTCTGTTTCTTTTTACTTGATTTCAGGTTTTGAAAGTCATGCTGTCTTGGAGCATTAAAGTTCAAAACCGAAGGGTGCCAGACCCCAAATCCTATACTGTGTGATAGTGCAGAAGATTATTTTCCACACTATAGTGATTAAATTAGGCCAGAAAGTACCACGGCCCCTGATGTGCATGTGGTAGCATTCTGAAAGGACTGAAACAGTTCCCAATAGCTTCAAAATTGTCCAGCACAGAGTAGCTGCTGTGTGGGCTTCTATCCTCCTACAGATAACGTCAGGCATATCTACTGCTGTGTGTGTTGTGCAGCCTTGATAAATGAAAGAAGAAAACTTTACAGGACTACAAAATACAGTTAAAACTAGAGCTTTCCATCTATATACTGGTAAATATTTGGGATTAAAATAGCATAACTCCAAGGTATTTTATTTGTTTTACATATAGTCAGGCCAGGATTTTTTTTTTTTTTTGTAAGTTCCTACTAAAGTAAGTTCCTACTAAAAAAATTATGCAGCTAAAATACATTTAATAATTACAGTAGTCTCAGAAAACTTGAAATACAGCTACAGTATATACTGACCTTAGAAACAGGTCAGATAATTACTATGCAATGCCAGAGAAAACGTTAGGTAGTAGAAGTTGTTGTCACTGCTTTTGCTGTTAGTGGTGCTAATGGAGCACATTTAAGTTACGTAATAGATTTATGTGTCAAATTAATCTTTTCCACAGCACAATCCCTGGAAAGCACCTTTGTTTCTATGCACCCTTTAAGGTACATCCCACTGCAAATCATCGGTCTATGTGATTAGTCTCCTGCATTAACCATGTAATATTATGGAAGGTGACTTAAGTAAAGTGACCTGAAGTACTGCAATACATTGCATGAGCTTGAAAACACCATCAGAAGCAGAGGAAGGAAGCAATCTCTCACTAACCCCCACCTAAGCTTTATTGTATTTTACTTTGTTTTGTTTTTAACATAGTTTTTTGTAAGCAATTTAAGGCTCTTTGGCAATACTGTTGATGCAGAACATGAGCATGCTATGTATTGTCAAATTAAACACACATGTACTGCAACAGAAGGACAGTTATCCATACTAAGAGGCCAAATCCACAATGGACCTTTGTTGTGCATAAGGGTGTATCCTGATTATGTGTTTTCTTTGGCAGTAAATGCAATTTAAGAAGTTCCCATGTTCCCAACCCTCCTCCCACCAAATGCTTATTTCTGTTATGCGAATAACTCTTTGAGGGGCTTTGAAGGTTTGGGTAGCTTCTTTATTGTTGTTTGGGATTTTTGAACCCATGTGACTTCAGTGGTCCAGTTTCCAGTTGGGCATCCTAGCCAGGCATAGCACAGTTTAGGGGAGCAGAAGTTGAATGTGGAGGTGGAGACGAACAGCACTGAGCAGCGGAAGGAGGGAACTCCCCCCCCCCCAAAAAAATAACCATGTCATTACATCGGGAGTTTATGGTCACACTTTTGGGACCCAGCATCTGTTCCTGAGCACACCAACAGGCTTTGCTGCTCCTCACCATGCAGGGCCCTGGCTGCCTGCACTTGAGGCCAGCTCAGACCAGGTACAGTCGCGGGGCCTGGGATCAGGCTGCTGTGAAAGAGCTGCGTGAGTCGAGCTGGAAGAAGCCCTGCTGGAGCCTCCTCCTTGGCCTGGGAGCTGCTTTTAAGGCAAGGACCTGAGCTACACTGCAGCTGTGCCTGTGCTGGTCCTGGTCCTGGCTTGATTTCCAGGCTTGTCCACGGGCCTGCCTCACTGCTATGGACCTGCCTGGTGATCTGGGCCATTGGCCGATCTTGGTTATCATTACCGAATCTTCTCTGGTCTTCTTGCCCGGGTCCCATGGGACTGCGTCCCTTGTCAGCGAGGGCACTGCCCTGCCAGCCTTGCTGCCGCCCTTGGCTCCCAGCTCCCCTTCCCCAGCTGAGTAGCTGGCCCTTCTGCTCCCTGACATCCAACTCCAAAAAAAATTTAAATAGACCTAAGTTATGGGTGCTGAAGTTCTGTTTTTGTTCACGCATTCCTCTCTCTCCCTTACCCCAGCTACGGTACTTGTCTGACTTTATATGGACCCACTTCCAGGTGTTAAAGCAACTCCAAGAAATCACTGGTGTTGGTAGGGTCGGGTTTGTTTTAGTTAAGGTTTGGTTTGGTAGAATGAGCTGTTCAGCTTCACGAACAGTCTCAGCTTGGAAGCAGATAAGCCTTGATTTTGATGTAAGGGAAAAGATGAGCAGAATGAGTTCTTCAGGTTAGCTGGTCACTTCTTAGATCTCCTTAGCTGTGGTGTGAAACTGCATTTGAGGCTGAATGAAAGCTCCTAGGCAGGCATGAGAGTCCTTTGGTCTCTAATCCAGCTCAATCCTTTGTCACAAAAATGAGCCAGAGGGAGCAAAACTGAGTTTATTTTCTGGTGGTTAAGGAAATTCTGTTCAAATTAATATTTAATTAGTTATTCAAACTAGAACAGCTACAACACGAGCTTCTGAAACTCACCCCAGAATACCCCTAAGTAGAGGGTTAGGGCAGTAATACATAAGAAAAAAGGACTGGATTAAAAATGCTTCTGAAGAGAGAGGGTAAGCTCTTTTAAATTAAAACTAAACACACTTTTCCTTTTTTTTTTCCTTCACCAAAACTCCTTAACTAAGCTTTACCCAAACTCATAAACTCTTCCCATCGAACTTGAAATTGCATTTTTCAGCAGATAAAAAATTAACTCAGTTCTTTTTCCTCTGTAGTTTCAAGATTTCAGCGCTGCCTAAATGATCCTTCATGGATTCATCCCTCTTAAGTGAGGACTTCTTCTCAGGCGGTTGCTACAGGTGGCATGTGTTAAGACATGGACGAGGACTGTGATACACAATTCCTTTCAAACTAAGCTGAAGATGTTACTTCCACAAGCTGTTTCCCCTGCCTCCCCTACAAAAGACTGTCCACATTACAGAGGCAGCAGAGTAAGTAGCATGTCTACTGCTGAGCTATCCATAATCAAGGGCAGTAACTTACTGGACCATACATTTTTGTTTTGAATGTCAACCACCAGGTGACCACACCACTCGATCAACCCAGGCTGTAACTACTACAAGGGTAAGTGACTGGGGTCATAACTTTTCCAGCCACCAAGCCCAGTAAGTCTGTATGTAGGGCAGGAAGATCTCAAATCAGCAAGCTAACTAGCTTTGAAAAATTAATGCTCTTCACCTGAGATAGACACTGATCATTTGTCTATTCCTGGCCAGTTTTCAGTGACACTCAGACTAATCCATTATGTTTTGCCTGGCAAGGATTTGGGCCTTTCTAGCTCTTATGGCGATTCACCAGCCCCTCAGCTAAGGCTGTTTAGAGCAGTGTAAGCCAGAGCCGGCAATGTTCCTGCTCCCGCTGATGAGCTGGCAGCAGTTTTGACTGACTCCAGAGTAAGGCATTTCAGAGAGTAAAATCAGCCCAATCAATAAAGAGCTCTTAGTTTGGGGAGAGTTTCTCTCTCCGAACAGTTTCACTCTGCAGGACCTGCAAGTGCTGGTGTCAGCACAAGAAAAGGAATGGAAATACGTTTCGGGAGGTGCTAGTAAAGGCAGAACCCTGGCTGTGCTTGGACTGACTTCAACTGTCACACGACTGTCCTCTCTGGGCACAGTCATTTCCAGCTGTGGGCAGTAGTCTCTTAAAAAACAGTAATTCAATCACTTGTGATTGCATGACCATAATCTGAGGTTAATGGCTGACACCTGTCCGTTAGGCGTAAATGAGAGCCGTTTTAGGCAATGGGTGTTCGGGCAGTAAACATTTCAAATCTAGGTCTCGATTAAGTTTCCTGTTTAGTAGCTGTGCCATGATAAAACACCCTCTGAGTTTTATTAACTACCCTGATGGATATAAATGCTAATGAAAATGGATGGGTAGGTAATGGGGGAGGTACAGTCAGAACATAGGATTAAAGTCAGGTACAATTAAAGTTCAGCTCCCTAGTCAAACACAGACTCCTCTGGGGTCCTAGGTAAATCATTTATGCACAGCTTCTTAGGCTTTAAAGAGAGGATAATAATATTCATTACCTTCACACATACACCTTGAGAGTATAAGTAGTTTTTGTGCGTTTTTTTTCTTAACCCTCAGAAGTGCCCAGTAGTTTATCAATATCGTGATTACAATACTAGGCAGAGCTGCAGCTAGGCAGAGGCTGCATAGGTTTCTTCACAGACCTCCAGTAATGTATTTCAGCCCTCCTTACCCTTATCAGCTATGCTATTCCACTCTAAGTTTAAGACAAGCTGCCAGGAAAATACCTGCTGCCTACAAGAGTGATGCCATATCATGAGACAATCAGTGCTGCTCTAATGCTATTCCCAGAGGAGCTGCCTTTAAATACCATGTCTCTGGTAGTGACTTGAAAGACCTGGCAGACAATGGCAGCACAAATGTCAGGTATCTAGTGAGGGAGAGAGCAAAATACCTGTCCTACCCAAAGGTTGTAAAACAGAGCCAAACAATGAAGACAATTGCAGGGGAAGAAGTGGAGGGGGGAGCCAGCAAGAGGGAGAGAAACGGCAACATCAAGCCATCTGGATTAAAACCGTATCAGTCATTCTAAATTGGTGCTTGAAAGCTGAGCAAATGAGCTAGAGGAAGGAGAAAATCTGTCTGTTTGTATAGCTACATTGTAGGGCATTAAGGAAGTGGTGTTTTACATTTTAAGCAGAGGCAAGTCCATGTATAATCTATTAGCTCTGGTTGATATTATGAAGCTGTTACTAAGTCAGGTATATTTTGGGATGTCCCTGTGCACATGTACTGCTGACCAAGGGCTTCATTACAGCCTTTCCAGATCAGGGACAGCAGTTAGTAATTAAATCTTAATGGTTATATGCTGAGATGAAAACACTTGGGACAGTGAGAGACTGAAGTTTAGGAGGATCACCTCTCTGTAGAGAGAGAGTTTGGAACCAGGAAGAGTTATCAAAAGCAAAACAAAGATATTGGAAGGCTGGCACAAAACACAGAAAGCAGAAAGACACTGAGGAAAATGAAGAAAGAAGAGATTGGTGTATTTGAATGGAGAATAGCTGACTTACTTGGGGGACAAGCTAAAGAGAGAAGTTAACTCATGAGCTGCAGAAGCAACTTAGGTTGTCCTAGAATGAAATGAAACTCACACTGAAAGTATAAACAGGATTTAATATTAATATTAAAAATATTAAACAGAGCTTAACATTTTACACAGGCTTGAAGATTTAGTGGAGAAAAAAGATAGTTTGTTTATAGCACCACACGCCCTGGAGAAGTGAGTTGCCGCCCAGCATACTCACACTGGCTAAAATTTGAGAAAGGGTGAGCCGGGGGGCAGGACAAATGCCAAAGATTGGAGTTAATCCTAGGACTATGCAGATTTTGTTCAGACTTCAAGGCTTAAAGCACACATGTTCTAGTGTCTGGTCAACGTCTAGCCAGGGAGCTTAGCCAGATCTATGACACACAGATTACGTCTATGTGTACATGCCTTTAAACAACCAAGCTTGTGCTTTGCCTTGGCATGGGAGCAAGTGCAACAGAATTGCCTCCAGACCACATTTCATTGTGTATTGAAGTCTGTCCAGAAAGCAAGTGATAGTGTAATGTCAGCTATTCATTTCACTTTCAACTCCACTTTCCTCACAAGCAATGGGGGGGGGGGGGGGGGGGGGTCTTCTTGTTGTTGTTTTTTCTTCAACATTGCTTAGGAATGTGAATTTAATTGGTGTAAAATTGCTCTATACTCAAGAGCTTACATGCACTGTGAGAAATGGTCTGACATGGTCTGCAGCTCCAGGAGCCTGGGGAAAAGCAGAGGGAGGATGCTATTTATAAGCACTTCACTCATCAACCATGCTAGTCTAAGACTAGAAAGGGAGAGAGAAAGAAAGTTTTACCCACAGCATTTACTGTGAGAAGTGGAATAGTTGCAGCTATTGGCTTAATTATCCTTCCTATTTTTACCTTTCCATCAAATATAGTTGAAATTGGCTAGCAAGGCTGAAAGTTACTGGAGAGAACACTAATATGTGTTCCATACCTGTGTGGCCATGTGAACCTTCATTTCCTTAGAAACCTGAGTATAAACATCTTGAAAAGACCTCAAGTTTGTACATAGAGCCTTGGTTTGTCTTCTCGTCTCACTTTACATCTGTATCAAAATAATCTGAGATATGATAAAGGTCATTGTTTAGTTCCTTATTTTAGTTCCCATTTAACTTAACCTAAGTTAGCTCAAGTAAAGAAAAATATCTATCCTGTGACAAAGATTGAAAACTGCAAGTATTCCTTGATAGTCCTCAAACTTGTTTAGGGAAGAAATAGTTAATGCCATATCCCATCCTGCATGCTCACAAAAGTCCTCTCCTTGGTGATGTCCAGAGGCTGATACTGTCCTAGAAAGCCTTTAAAAATACTTAATACTTCAAGCAAGTTATTTTTTATGTAAATAATAATCCATACCTTCCTTTAGACAGCAGCACTTAAAATCAGAAGAAAATTCAACTTCTAATATCCAATATTTTCAATGCAAAGGGGAAGGAGAAATTCCAAGCCTTCCAATAGGAGACAGACTCTGCTTCTGAATCTGGCCGCCTGCAAGATCTCTAAACTGGAATTCCTGGTGGCTCTACAGTCATCGTATCATTCTAGCCTGCTTCCCTCTGGAAACATTGCTTGTACAATTGCACTAAGAGAATACAAGTACATACGAGTGCACGTCAGCCTGGTGACTCACCTCTACTTTGAAGGAGGACATGAATCTCACAGAGAATTGTTTGCAAGTTTCACATAAACAAACAGCAGAGAGAAGCTCTCCCCTCACTCCGAGGCAATACTTGCAGAATGAAAGCTCACTTTATTAGACATCAAAAAACCCACAGCGCAGATCATTGCAGCAAAGGTTACAAGAACAGCTTATGATCAACTAAAAGGTACAAACCCATTAGCAACAGGCCTCATAAGGTCCACCACTTTAAGAATAAAATGTTAAAAGTTACATTAGCCCCACGAGTATACAACTAATCCTAATAAGCCATCTGAACATCCTCTGATTCCTTTTTCTTTGCACATTGGAGGATTGCCAGAAAAAAGATGACGAACAAGAGCGAAAGGGTATTCTAAGGACTTCATGCAGGTGCCACATTTATGCTTTTGTTATTTGAAATAATGTGGTCCTCCCAAAATAGGCAAAAATGTTTATATCATAATATACTTCTTTCCCTTCCTCCCAAATGCAATATGATAGTATATGTTTAGAGTCCATAAAGTATATGCAAACTTTGGAACCACAGGGAGGAGGAGGAAGCTACTGGAAAGTGCTGGCCAAATTACTTTGTTCAGAAAAATACATACCAGACAGATGTATGACTCATATCCATTGCCATCTGCTAGACAGAAATAAGCCATCTTTGCCTTATTAAGGTAGAAATGATCCGCTTTTGTACTCAGTGATGACCTGCTGACCTGGACCCCAACTGCTCACATCAAGAAGGTTTGAGTAGTTGATGTTGTTAGTACCATTTCCTTCTCACCCTAATAAATGGTAATTTAACCAAGCTTCCACTCCCTTGTCCTGAAATAATTACTCCAGGCCACAGCATTAGGACTCAGCCAACTTCTCCTCCCTCCTGCTTGGTCAAAGGCAACAAACGCAATAAACTGTATAGCAGACATCTCTAATCAAAGTAAATCCTCCTGTCTCCTACAGCCTGGTGAAACTCGCCTGAGTGTGGGAGTGATGTAGCATAGCTTCAGGTGGAATTCAAATCTTTAGTGAAGCCTAAAGATCAGCTCCATGGGTATTTCATATATTTTAGCACTAAGAGAGTAGAAGGAACTCAGACAGGTCCCCATGAGGAACAAGGCCAGAGGAACAGCTCTTTTCTGGCTCTCAACATAGCTGGGGACTTCCAGGTGCTCCCTGCAGCCATGGAGCTCATGAACAGGTCCTGCCAAATGTGCACCACCTGTGAGCTGGTGCTGGATGTCTGGAAGTGGAGCTGAAAAGCACAGTGATGGCTTTTGGGTCCAAGAATTCAGGTCCAGATTCAAATATAGTCACACCACACTGTGTTCACCAATCTATGCTAGTGTGTGCAAATCGTGTGTGTGCATGTGTGTGTGCACACACATGAGTGCTCAGACTCCACAAAGAGCTGCATTTCCTGAGCTTCCTCAACCCTAGAGCCACCTTTTGGAAAAAAATAAAAACTAGATGGGCCCTCTTGTATGTCAGTTGATCTGTACATTTCCAGTCATAGAGCTGACAGCAGCTGTGAGCAGGCAGTGACACAAACCTGTCAATTATATGGAAATGGAAGAATGTATGAAATGTTTTGGAAAGCTCAATGTTGCATGTAAAGGCATTTCAGTACACGGTGTGGTTCCTCAGAGTGCTTGGAGAAGATGAGGGTTGTGCAAGCTTCACCTTTAGGGTGATGAAATTTGGAAAGACCTGAGGTATGGGTAGGCCAGGAAAGTACAGGTGTTTTTTCAGCCTTTTTTATTTGAAAGCCCCACATAAATGTTTGAAAAACTGCTACGGACAGTTTTGCCATGGACCTTTCCCATAATTGTCTGGCAGAAGGTGAAGGAACGCAATAGATAAATAAAATACTTAGCACTTTGGTAAACACATTTTTGTTTTGCTTTACAAAGTTGTAATTTTATTGTTAGAATTAGCATCATTTTAATTAGCCACTGACAGAAGTCAAAAGCTGGCTCCCAGCTGTGCCTGCCTGCTCACAGAGACAAATACCTGCTAACTGTGGGGGAGTTGAGCGTGTATGTGTTTAGAAATGAACTGCAATCATTTTGCGGCTTGCTTTCTCAAGTCTGGCTTCCCTGAAACAGTATCCAAAACACAGCCTGAGTTACCTTGGGCTTGTCAGGGCATGTCAGTGAGACGGATGAAGACTATCTTGGCTTGGATGAAAAATCCTTGACTGATAGCAGTAGGAGAGCTTTATAGGGACTATTATTTTCCTTATTAGAAAACTCCCCATTTTCTTCATCTTGCAGCTCTCTGGGTTCACTGTTCCAGTGCTGAGGGTTTTTTTTTCCTCTGTGCAGGCATAAACTGTTACTGGCTGACTGTAGTCACAGCTGTAATGCTCATTTTTGCAACTGGAGTCAAGAGCTAAACAGCTCTGAATACCTGATGTTCACAGGGTCTGGATGGGGGGTCTAAAGTGGTTTTCCAACCCTTTAGGCACAAACATTTGTTCATCTGAGAATGTCCTGCTAGTTGAATGATTTTAATATCCTGTTCCTGAAGTCTGGAGTAGATTTCTTTTTCTTTTTCTTGTTCTTCTTCTTTTTAACATACAGGCACTTTTGTGTGTGTGTCAGATACTACCACTGTAGAAAGTGTGACATGTAGTCTAGTGCAACTTATCAAATATAGGCTGGCTGGCAGTCAGTTTCCAGCACGTAGTGGTTGTCTCATGAGCTGTGACTAAGGCATATATAGTTTTGATTTCTAGATCTCATGACTGACCCTGTACAGCTGCTGTTTACAGAACTGTCATATTCAGGAAGAGGGTGTTAATGCAAACCTTCTTATCCAGTAAAGATTATCTTGCAAGAGATTAATCAGAGGAAATAAAACAAGGAATGATTTAAAAAACATACCTAGATGCTACAAAATTAAATGCTAAACAAGCAATAAGGGCATATACAATGCACCTGCATGTTCAGACATACATAGGCAGGTGAATATATTTATACATTTATGTATATATAGAAATACATTTCTATGATTATTGAAAAAACTGTAATGTATGTGGATTGCATTCAGTTAATAGCATACTTCAAAACATTTTGCAGTCAAAAATGCATAAATTTCACTTGCATAAAATCCTTTTTCTTTTAAGAAAATCTTTAAAAGCTACTTCCTTTACCAAACCTTTTTTATGCAAACCAGTCTATAATAGAAGGGTACAGTAAGTATCCTAAACTAACAATTATAGATGACGACATTCTCTTTCATTATCTTGGATAATAAGCAATTTTCATTCCTTGGACACAAGCAGATTCTAAAGCAAGCCTTCAGTAAATAAAAAGATGCATAATAGATGCTAGGACCATATAATGTTCCCCTTAATTTCAGGCTTTCTTTAGAATGACAAAGTTATACTGTAGACTGCAGATTACTTAGAACAGAAAATAAGATATACTGAAAGAGTGAGCTTTAATTGGATTTTAAAAATATGATTACGCTTTCGGAAATGATACTGCCTTGTATGCACTGCAAGAAGAGGTGTTCTTATTCATAGTTCTGAGGGTGTGCATTTGTTCCTTTTTAAATGATTACAAAAACTTTTCTGACTTAGAACTAGTCCTCACCTGGACAGTTGCAGACATTCTGCCCACTTGGCCTACAAAATGAAACACAGTTTTTCTAAAAGAAAAATTTACCAGAACAGAGCAAGATCAAAAAGAATTATAAAAAGATCTGTGAGAAAATTACTGACAAACGTTAGCAGGAATTAGATGGAAAACCATTTCCTGGAAAGCGATGGATGAGAGCAGCTAGCGTCAATTTTGGTTTTTTTAGCACCCCTACCCCATGCACTGACTGGTCTTAAATGGCAATTTAGTCAGAGACAAACTGAAAAATAGTCTAAGAACGTCAAGATTACAACTCATTCTGCTACTGCTCTTAAAAGAAGACATTAATTATTTTTAAATGAATACATGGTATACAGACTTCATCTGGGCTGTCTCACAGCTCTGGCTGCATTCAGCCCACTCCTGATGCAAGCCCAAAGTCAGCAAAAGATTTACAAATAATTTTAAATAGATGAAAAATGGACAGCTGAAGGACATTTTTATTTTGTTAAAGGTAGGAGAAGGCTGAAGGAGTGGGCATGGATTTATCGGGGTCTAAAGCAGTCACAGTAGTACCTCCCTCTTCCCTCACAGCAGCCCCACACAGACAGTATAGCACCACCTGAGTATGCATGACTCCAGCTGTGTCACCCCCCACCTTCACGCATTATGGCATTGCATTGCTTCTCCATACTTTTCTGATTTGAGATGTTTATTATATCCTTCTATGCAGTAAAACTTCAGACTGTGCTTCCCTTCCTCCAGCTGTGTAGCCCCAAGTTGACATATAAAAGGACTGAGGCATCAGGTCTACTTCAAGATACATTGTCACTGAAGTGGGGACACAGAATACAGCTCCTTTCCTGCATTTCAGAAGAACATCTGTTTAAATGACAGTTACGTCTTACATGAAAGTCCTGGTGGTAACTGAAGAAACTCTGTCACATTGCTTCCAACCATAGATGCTCACACTGCACAGAGACAATTTGGGTCTTGGTTTGCACTAAGTCCATCTTGCAAGTCTTAACATACTTTGCAGCCTTAAATAACAGCAGAAGTAAAACAAAATGAGGGGTCATTCAAGAACCAAAGAATAAAAAGTACCTGAGATTTGGAAACTGGTGTCAGATCAGATGAGGGAGGAAAAGAATGGCTCCAGGAACAGGATCTGCAGAGGTGATCACTCTGATCAAAAAACAGCAAAGACTATGAAAGCTATGAGACTACACTGCTGTCAGTGCTTACAAAGCTCAAATCAGTTTGCATTCAGTTCACATGCATCTCATGGTTACACACTTAAAAAGCAGTGCCTGCATATCCATATACCTTTTTTGAAACATATGCTTATTTTTGCAACAACTGTTCCCTATTTTATTCCAAGTAACTACAAGTCTAAAATGTATTGGAATGTATGGAGAGATATGCAGACTTCAGTATATAACATGTGTTATCAAAGTGCAGTAATTCTTTGGTTTTGACTGGGTAGTTATCTATTTTGTGAAGTAAACAGAGGCTAAATGTCTTTCCTCAAGAAAAGTTCCTTCCTGGTTTTCACACTGTGAAGGACACCAATAATGGAGCATTGAAACAAAAGATGACAAGAAAGAAAAAGTATCCACCTGTTTTATTCAAACTCAAATATTCTCTGCCACTTAGCTAGAAAAGACATTGGAGCACTTACATAATATTTACCTTACTGGCATGATGAGGAACCTTCTTTTCAAAGACAGATGGCTGGGATAAGTATTTATTCCAGTGAGCCTAGTATAAAATGTCCTGATTCTTTAGAGAGACATTAAACAATTAAATAGAGCAATTTACTTTCCAGTTTGAAAAAAATAGAGGATAATTTAGGGTTTGTGGCATAACAGCAGCAAAGTAGGACTAAGTTGTATGTAGACAATGGAATGAAACTCAAAACAGGAAATCTGTTTGTCTGAATCTATGGTATTTACTAATGGCTTATACAGCATTCTGTTAGTAAATACCATGTCCTTAGCACATGCAAAGTCTACAGTAGATATTACAACTCAGCATTTTGACTGATTCTTTAGAAAGTGTCTTGTTTTACCTTTAAATCATTCAAACTCTTTCAGCTGCTGCAAAGGTTAAGATCCATTCTTCCCGCGCCAGGTAGGGTGCTATCGTCACATCTAGACTAACATCTAAAGGGAATAGGGATCAAACTGCACAACTGAAAGCAGTACTAATCATTTATGTATACTGTTTGGAAACAATTCTCAGGTTTGAAAAGTGCCTTTCAAATAAATATAGACCAAGGAAATGCAATCATCAAAAACAACTTAGACATCACCCTCTTCAAAAAGAACAAATTACAATCACGACATGTTATAGCTCTTGAGCAATGTTCACATTCCTGTCAGGGGGTTTAAAAGATTGACAAAAAAGGATGTGGATTTTTTTTTTTTTTCATACACATACATGATAACAGCTTCCTGGCAAGCCAAACTTCACTGTTTTTGTCACTTTCTACAGCCTGTCTTGATTTATACAAAGTGTTGTCTCCAGTATGCAAAGCTGCAGTGCAAGGGGAACTGCTGTCTCTGGCCACATACAATTGACCTAATTCTTCATGTGTGGAGCTTAAAACTGAAGACTCTGGAAATGTTAATGTCATCTTTCACATCTGGATTCTGGAAGCTCCACATCACTTCCAAGTTATGAGTCCTGGAAGCAAAAGCATCTTTCCCAACACTAATTATTCCCTTCCATATCAGGTAAAACAAGGCTGAGGCAGTTTCTGAATTCTGATTCCTTCACCCCTTGCCCCACAGCTGAAGCCCTGGGAAACCCTCTGATGAGCTATCTGGGGAGAGGAGGAATCAAAAGAAACCCTTTCCTCCCTCTCCACAGATCACTTGCAGAGAGCTACCCCACTGCTCAGTGATATAAAGGCTACATGTCCCCCTTCTGCCATAAAAATATGTCCCAAAATTCTTTGCACAAACAGGCTCAGAACTGGCCAATTACTTCTCCACAGTTTCAGGTGGCATGGGAGCAAGACCACTGACTGGCAAGTGCTTGCTTCTCCCATAAGCAAGGTTTTGCTTCTCTTTTTCATTTGTTTGTTTTTTCCAGTACCAAGGCAGTATAACAAGGTCTCCCACTGGCAGGCCTGACAAGCCAGCATCTCGCTGTGGGAGCAGTACTCAGAGCCTGTGAATCCGGTATGACCCTGACTCCTTTCTGTAGGCTCCTTAGGAGGAGAGGAAGAGGACAGAGAAAATGGGGAGTATCTTGTATGCCTTCCACCTACTAGCTTTCCTTCAAGCTGGCTTTTTGCTTCAAGAACATGGAGCAAATACCATCAGAGTGGTCCTCTCCACTGTGGTGCCCACATCCCCAGACCTAAGGAAATACCCCCTCCCATCTTAAACAAAAACTTGCATTCACCATATTGGTGTTGCAATAATAAAAATGGATATATTTCTTAGAGGCTGTTTTCAAAGCATGGAGAAGGAATGAAATCCCCATCTGTTGCTTTATATCCTGCTGCTTTAATCCTCTGAATCGCTAGCAGTGAGAAAGGAAGCACTGGACACGCGAGAAAGCTCTCCCATCTCCTTTCTGCCATCCTGCCACGGTTGCAACAAGAAAAGTCGCTCAAGCTGAAAAAGAAGGTGACGGTTGCAGAGCACTCTCTTTGAGGAACTTGCAGCTCGGGAAAGGACTCACTGGTCTGAAATAGTCTGGGTCTGTTGATCTTCAGGGCATGCTACAAGAAGCATCCTTTTGCTCACTGAGTTGATAACTGTGATGTCTGCAGAAAAAGAAGAATTTGTGGGAGTTCTGTAACAAGTGAGGGGATAGAATGGTCACCTGCTGTAAGCGTTAACAGCAAATTACCAGTTTTTCATTCTTTCTTTTCAACGGTTTGTATTGAGGGAACACTTGCATACATCCCAAGAAGATGAGTAAATAGGCACAGAGGAGCGATGATAATTGTACCTTGAGCTTCCCTCAGCCTCTCCTGTGCTTTGAGTTACTTTTAGTCGTTATTTGCTGGCATTGTACAATAAGCTCATATTTCCCTTGTGCAGGTATATCTGCAGCCTAGCCAACTTCTGTAGCCGTAATACTTTCAGCTCAGCTTTAGCCTTTGGGCACTAGCAGTTTTTGTCTCTGTAGCAGGGCTGGGAACAGGTGTCCTTTGTTTGTGTTCGGTTTGTTTTAGCGCAGGTTATGTGCTACAGGGAGGGAGATAAAGGCAGGGGATGGAAGGCTGGTTTAGGACTGAAGTTGCTAAAAGAGAGGCTAGTGTCTCCTCTCAGTCCCAGGTGGATTTCCTTTTGTTTAGTCTACCAGAAGAGCAGCATATTTCCTGCTTTACATGCACAAACAAAAATATAAGAAAACAAAACCAAAGATGTTGAGAGCTGTGGGCTCTCAGGAAAAAATAAAGCAGGAACAAAACATCCCCAACACCAGCTTCATTCAATGACACAAAGCATCATAAACAAAGTTCTAAAGCTAATATGTTGCTGATACATAGTGATATATAATATTGCCCATAAAATTAGTCATGTGTTATTGCACAAAGTGGTGTGTTCCATATGAGCTGCCTATTTAGCAAGCTTGATCAAGAACATTAAATAGGAAAATAAGGAAAAAACATTTAACATTGTTGAAAAGTAATTAAAAATATATTTCACCATATGCTTCTCTGCCATTACTTCATTTCACCCAAACAAATGCCTGGAGCATTTATTATCCCCCATCATTTTTTAAAGAGGCCTAATGTTCCCACTTGGCACAGGAGACAGGCAGATAAAATGAATCAGCCCTGAAATGAATTGTGTGAAATGCATTTGTCTGAATTCAAACAGCTTCCCTGTAGTCAATAAATGCATGAGTACTTCCGATCTCTTAAAATGCATATCTCTGAAAATAACTATTTTTGTAGGTTATGCACTGTGTGTAATCTTTGGCAAAAGCTAAAATGTTATTAGCTTTCTTGGGGCTCTGCCGCAGTCTATGTTATAAAACTTTGTGTTACTAACACAGCCAATAAATAGTACTGTTTTTTATAAAAGCAAAACAAAACAAAAATGATAAATAAAATGCAACACATACATCAAAAAGCTTTCAGAGCACGGCTAAACTCATGAGACCAAGTTCATCCATGGTGCAATTATGCTCTTTCCTGTGCTGTGATGCCAGGAATAAATTTGACCACAGGGCTTTAAAGCAACTTCTTTAATTCATGGTGGACAGAAGAAGAAGGTATCTTCTTTCATAAATGATGGTCCAAAGAGAAGTAGCAAGTAATGCTGCATTTTGAGATTTATTTTAAAAAATGGATATATCAGCCAATCAATTAATTGTGATAGAAAAAAGGGATATTATTTTTTGGAAGAACAATAGCTTAATATAAAGGCATACTAATAGAAAAAAAGTCCTCGGCTGTGTCAAGTGTTAGAAACACCTATAATTAATGAAAACCATACATAAACACAGCTGGATAAAGGTATTCATGCTGTGCAGTTGATACTGTGGTTTATGCATTGCTGGCATTTAAATTTATGCTGCTTCTCTTTGTCTATTTTATGCCGACTCCTTTTGAACATGTGAAACTTGACACAGCAGCCTGTACAACAAAGCTCTGACATGTGAGACAGCTCGCTGGCACTGACCTGGCACATAGCTGTGAGACAAGTGACCTGAGACAGAAATCAAACGTCAAAGTTTCTTCCTGGGTGACCGGAGGCGAGGAATGCATTGGAAGTGATGTGAGAAAGCCTTGCAAAGCTCTCCAGTGACCAGAAATAGTCCCTCCCTTTCTGGGAGCAGGGAGGAGAGACAGAAGAGACTGAAGAAGAAAGAGAGCATTGGATTAGGCCAAAAGATGTGGCTTTTTCTGTCACTACGTGGAAGGCAGCACAGAGGAGAGTGAGGTGGCAATCAGGGCAAAGGATGTGGCATTGAGAACAGATGTGGCAAACGGAGCAGGAGCAAGCTTTCTCACAACACAGCAAAGCCCACAGCCTGCCTCTGCTATCAAATAACATTTCTCTCTTTCTCATCTCCTTCTTTCTGCCCCAAAATGTCATTTCTGGTCAAACACCTCACTTTGTTTCGTCTGAAAAAAGTACGAGTATGCATCATTGACTTCACATGACTTCTACTAATAGGAAGGTTGGTTTGAAATTTTTAAGCTATAAACCAAAATGGAGCTTGGTAGCCTGGAAACTCTGGCATTCCTAAATGCATCACTACTATTCACTGCTGACCACCATTAAATAATACAGCTGACACTGGCAAGACCAGGAAAAACATCTAAATATTATGAGAGTCATAACAAAATCATGAGAGCTAGCAGAACTGTATGAGCTTCAGCAGGTGTAGTTTTATTATAGTTCCAAACTATCAAAATTGGCTATTCAGTTCAAGCTTCTACGAATGTATTCTTTCAGCTCAGGAAGTCTATCTTTGAGCAATGCTTTATTTGCCAAGAGGACAACACTGATGCAGAGAATGAAGTTGGTGAAGCTGGGCGATGTATCAGATTTGCATCTTTATCAGGGGGGACCAAGGATATATGCTGATCAGTGAGTCCCATCAATAAAATAATATGCTTCTGAACACTGCTGTTTAAGTGAGAAAATAATGCAAATTTGAATGAGCTTCTTTACTACTGTCAATTTATGATTTGATCCACTCTTAAAAGTTTTGCTAGCATTACTGAGCTGAACAGAAGTATGAAAAGAAATCACACATTAAACCATAACGTATAGACACAATTTCTCAAGGAACAGATTTTACTCTATACCAAAAAATGAATTATTTTTTTAACATAAGCTGCATTTCCACTGAAGAAATTTGCTGGTATGGGTGGGTATAGCTATATTGTTAGATCATTTTAGGTGCAAACCAGCCCTGTAAAACAAATGAAATATTTAAGAATCTTAAGACTGTCATAAACTGTAAACTTAATGTTTGTAAACTGGTGTGAAATCTCAAGATGAAAGATGCTCTAGGAATGTAAACTACTACATGATTAATAACTGCTAAAAAATGAATATGTTACTATTTCACTTAGCTGAAAAACTCATACCAGATTGTCTGTGTTTTTATTATGTCTTAAAGCATCTATAATCTTCTAGAGATTCAGCATGGTGGATTTGCAGTATCAAGCGTAAAAATAGAGAGAGGAGAAGCATCAATAATGCTTGGCGTGGACATTCCCCAGATCAGCTATATATGCCCATCAGAGCCATAGCCTACGTATGGGAGTGGGATATAAGTTCCAGGTGCTTCTCAGCCTTCACACCTGTTCTATGAGGTTGTACAAAACAGCATCATAACTCTGCTTATACTTATTCTGCTGTTACTGTGCAAGTTACAAATATTAATGCAATATACATTTTACTTAACTAGTATTTTTAGTTACTGAGGATGACCGAAGCTCACTTTACTCTGGAAAAGATGTATGTTGTGTAAACATAATTTAGCTCTATTTTGGGTTTAGAAGTGGTGCATAAGAATATTGCTGTCCTTCTTCAAAAAGTGAATTTCTGCCAGAAAGAGAGGGAATAAATAAGTGTCATCTCCTGATGATCATAAAAGCAGAAGAGGAAACACATATGTGATCTGGAAACAGGATTACTCATAGATTCAGAAGTAATAAATCCAATTACCTTGCTTGATTCATCAAAAAAATGGAATATAGTATTTTTTTTATTATCAAATTAAGTTATTCTTTGGAAGTAATCCACTTAAAAGAATTGTTTCCTAGCATCAACCAAAATCAATCAGGAAAAAAAAGGAACATAAAATGTTTTTCTATTGCTATCTGCAAGAGGTTTGTTCACATTTTTTTGAGTACCAATTATCCCATTATAAACGGTGGCAGAGAAACCCAAGAAATCCAGATAAGTAAATGCTACCTCTTTAGCATCTCTTACTTGACCACACAGAAGATAACCACCTGATGCAGTGGTTTAAAAGCAAGAGATCCCACACTCTAGACTCAAAATAAAATCATCTTTTGGAAACTTTGCAAATCAGCTACTGCTGAATTTCCTTTCCTCTGTGAAATACTGCATGTTGACCAAACCTTTGACTCTCAGTACTGCAATGCTCTGAGGTGCATTTTCTGCTCTCAGGACATTACCTTCTGTGTGCAAAGTACAAAAATAGTGGTAATACTGCTTTGCCAGTATTGGTTCACTTATTTCAGGAGTAATAGTTTAAGTAAAGGCATAGAGAGATTTAAAACTCTACTGCAAGTAATCCATTTTGGCTACAATGTGTTCCTGTGACTCACTAGAATGGAACATGCAAATGTGATGTATGGAGTAAAGTAGGGAAAGGAATACTTAAAATCTTAACTTCATGTTTTTTTAAATCTTCTTTCTGCAAGCCAACCACATTCTGCACAGTCTTTGAACTTTGAAACAATAAGATACCTAGAATGCTGTCTCATGTTCAGAGTTTGCGGTGCAAAAGAATTAAGCATCCCCCTGGTTTTCGAAAAGGAGATCATCAGTCAGAGCAACGCAGGCAAGGCGCTTTTTTTTGCCATCAAAGATATGTTTTATCTCATGCAGAATGAGATCCAATAGTTGGATTAGAAAGGTTGTCTGGCAGCAACCAGAAGTTTTTGCGTTCACTGTTCTAGGCAGGCTAAGAAGGTTTTCATAAGTCTACATAGGAAGCCTCTGCTGTGTTTCTTTGGGAAGAGTTGAACTGCCTTCCTTTGCAATGCTAGACATGATGGCATAGAGTTTAAGACAAAGCCATAGAGTTTAAGACAAAGCTGTGACTCATTGACGATAGATTAAATTTTAGATGACAAGTTTTCTAACTTTGTAGGAGTGACAGTCTGGAGCAGCCTTTTACTGGTGTAAGTGTTAAACAAATGATCGATATTAAGTTGGAATTTGAACAGTTTATAAAAAGTATTGCATGATGTCATTGTCCATGAAAAGCATCATTATGTGCAGACCTGATTTAATGACACAGATATTCCTCTTACCTATATCCTATCTTCCTAAATAACTAGGAGCTGCAATGTTGTACCACCAGTGTTCTTTAATCATAAGCCTTAGGATATTTAGGTTGTTCAGTTTTATATTGTTGCAGCTAGTATCTACAGAACTCTTCAAAGTTCAATTATTTCAATGCAGCAGTATATTTCCAGGTATCACAGTGTGGAGGTTATCACTACTTATCTAGGACTACATTGTTTTTAGTTGGTGGTCACCCATCTGAAGGCATAATTGCCTGTATGCGGTTGGAACGAAAATGCTGGAACCCCACAATATCTAAAAATGTTAATGTAACTGCATGCAGAAATATGATAATTATATATACAATATTGTGTATATACAATTTGTAAATACAAATGGCTAAGTAGGCTTCTACATGTGGAATATGGTGCCCTGTTTTTTTCTTGTAGCAGACATCAATCAGGTTAATTTTTAAAGATTCATCATGAATATGTTTTACACACTCCAGTGAAATATTTTGGTTTAATTTTGAACAAATTATAAAACAGTACATTTCTAATAGTTACCAAAAAAAATGTAATTAACTGTTATAATATTTTACAACTTTAGAACATTTAGATAATCTTTATAGTAATAATTATATATATGAATGCTAAATTAAAAATACTCAGAAAATATTAAAGTGTTAAAATAATGTCTGGAGTTACAATTATAAACAGTATCTAAAAATTATCACTGCAAAGTCAACTTCTGAGCTAGTTTAATCTATCAGTTTCATTCATGATGCTCATTTTCAAATAAAATTGCTGTACTTTAAATTTTAGGGAACCTGAATTCAATGGAGAACAGTTTAGATAATAATAACTGATGATGTACTAGAATGATGATATTAAAATAGTCAAAAAGTGATAAAACCAATAGTGATTAAAATAAATGAACAAACAAGAAAATTCATAGATAAAAATTAATCAAAAACCTTTAGGTTACTGTGAAGTCTGAAGCAAAGTACTACAGGCTAATTTCAGGGAGAAAAATCAGAGGCAAAATTCTGCAGTGAGTGTAAATAAAGTATACCTTGAACACAAGGATTACCTGCAGAGCACTACATGAAAAATTAATCTATTTTTGTCATAAGGATTCTATGACTTCATGGTTTTTTTTCAATTCCACTATAATAGTATTTTCATAGTTCTCAGATCTCGCTGTGTGCCTCACCAGCATTAGGCCTACAAATATGCTCACTGTCACGATGCTGGGTGTCCCCAGTCCGCAGGAAAGAATACATTGAACCACCTTAAGCCCATGCTTACTTCAAAATTTTTTTTTTAGTTGTTCAGTTTTTATACTGCATGTTCGGCTGAGCCTCATATACACTCCCCCCATGCCTGTCTGGCTAGCTCAGGGAGGCATTCACACTCTTTTCATGAACTCAGGAATAAATATTTACACCAGTTGATACACTCAGCTGTGATGTAGTCCATTGATCCACTCAACTGATAGAGCTGTTTATCTAAAACAGATGCCACCCTCCAGTCCCCTTTGTGTTGAGATAAATTCAACTTTCTGTGCTACAGCTGCAGTCAAGTAGGAGCCCAGAGAGGAAAACCGAGGAACCAGAATCCTAAGGTGTTTTGTGGGACAGAACATCTGTAACTGGACAGACTTCAAACTAAATAATTAAAACTGTTGTAGGCAGAAGATTCTAGGCCTTTGCTGCATTATTTTTTGTAATCTTGAATCCCCTACAAAAGTTAATTTGTAGTTAGTCCATTCCTTGGACTTCTGCTAAGTCACCCTTACCCTGCATAAGCAGCCACATCCAAACATGGGGTGTGATCTTACGAGATGCCTGGTTTCTTCAGCTCTAGCTTATTATTTGTAGAACTGGGCTTTTGAGCTGCAATTAAACAAAATATCAGTTTTGTGTTTAAAAAGAGAGAAATGATCAAAGCAAACTCAAACTGTGTAAACATTTTTGTTGAATAGCAGATTATGAAATGCTGGGTGATATGGAGAGTAATGCATTTTATTCCCAAAAGTTAAGTAAGTTCTGGGTTCATTCTTCAGTTCAGATTCCATTCATCATTTTTGAAGGGATAGACTTTGTGGGATAGACCAAAAATTACCTGCAAGCACTCAGTCACATGGCCCCCCACAACCATGGAACTCACATCCAGAAGAGATCAGAAACTCTGACAACCTCAGTACCTTCAGAAACAAAAGCAGAAGCTACCTTTTATACTCAATCTTTCCTCAATAACTCACACAGAGCACTTCTACTTTTTCCACCTGCATGGAGAAAGCAGAGAGTCAAAGAGATCCCTTTCTGTCTATCTGTACATGCACTCAGATACCGCAAAGGCACACGTAGTATGGTGACTAGCAGTTGTAAGGGTACAGATGTTGGGCTTTATTTGGCAGAATGCAGCCATTATATCCTCTGTGTTGAAAGGTGGTGGGCTGCGTTTTGATGTGCTGTAGTTAAGTGGCATAGTGCCATTTATAATTCTTGAAGATCTGGAGCAGTGTCTCCGTCGTGGTTTGTCCTTTTGCTGAGCTCAGTGAACTGAACTTCCATTCATACAGAGAGAACAATCTTTGAAGTTAGCAGGGGCAGGTGTCAATGTTATCATCAATAGTACTTTTGACACCTGACTTCAACCAGGATTCTAACTGCGTTTTTGCCAATACAATCTTTCAACTTCCTCTGACTTAGCATAATTGCATTACAGGAATTTCAAAGAGTTCTTTGAACCAAGGTACAATTAACATCGTTTCAAAGGACATTCCCACCCTGCAGTTACCCTAGGTAAACTTCCTTTCTGAAGAAAGAGTCTTTTTGAATGTTAATCAGCTTCTTCACTTCTCTGGAAATTGTCTCCAGTCTCTTCTCAGATACATTTTCACTCCAAAGATGTTTATGCATGTTATAAGGTACATTTTCAGCTATCAAACAGATAATTGGATAGATGTGATTGATTATCAGAAACAGAGTCTTTACATCTAAGTTACTAAACAAGTGATCCAAGTAAGCAAAACCTACAGATATTGAATGTCCTAGGTGAAAAATGACAGTGGTCTTCAACCTTTAATCTAATTATTAAGGTAACCCCAGAAATCCTTACTGCAAACTTCAGCTCATTGGATCCTGAACAGCAGCTGTAGCAGACAGATTAAGAATTGTCTGAAAGGAGCAAGGACTGAATGATCCTGTCTTATGCCCACTGCTGGGTAAAGAGAAGACTTCAATCTTTAGAGCTGTCATTTTAGCACCTTTATAGAGCACTAAAATACACATTTAGAAAAATCCAAGTGCCTTAATCTCTACACAGTGTCATTTAGGAAATCATCCGACATTAACTAATCATGCACATCCTCTTTCCTTCCCTAAGCCAGGCACTGCTGCTGAATGGAAGAAGATAAGGAACATATTTTTAAAAGCTTTTAAATGACAATGTTTAATTTCATCATTATTTTTAGGAAAAAAAAACCTTTATAAACCTTTTAAATAATAGTCTATGTCCCTGTGGTAACACCTCGGCTGGCAATTATAGGTGAAGATACCATTCTATAAGAAGCTTTGAAATGTCATAAGAAATTCTTCTCTTTCCTTTGCATCTAATCATGTTACAATTGGCAGCCCATGCTGTACTCAAGCCATGCAATTTCCAGGGAGAGCACAGTCATATGCTGTGAACATTTTTGAGTTGTACATCATATAATATTTATTAGAATTTGGATAGAAAATGAAGGGGTTTAATGGGGAAATTTTATCACATTTTTTATAAACACATGCAAAAGGGCTTGAGCTATTCCCCTTTTTTTTTTTTTTCTTGGATTATCAAGGTTTAATTTAATGATTTCTGTGCAAAATTCAACACAAAAAAGGAAAGAGAAGAGAAGGAGAGCAGAGTTTTGATCATATTTAAACAAGGAAATCATTGCTAATAGTCGAGCAAAAGCCACAAAAGGATCACTAGTACCGTCTATCAGTTCTGTTCAGGTTGAGTTTGTTCTGAGCTGAATGCTCAACCTTTAGGTCTCTTTGCATTGCAGATCTCATAAGCTTCATCTCTTTTCTGAAATATGTGATGCTATGACTAAAATCAAATCTTCTTCATCACAGGATTTTAAGTCAGGAAAACTTTGTTCACAGGTGACATACGACCGCTTTGGCTCTCTCAAAACATTCAAGCCGTGGCCATACATCCATTCCTGGTACAGCAAAGGAAGCTAAGTACTATTAGATGGCCTACAGAAAGTTCAGGAACTGGAAGAAGAAATCTCATTTAGGTTTTAGATATGAGTGGTTTGCACTATGTATTCTAATATTTCTTGTGGAGTCCAAAACAGGAAAAAATATGAACAAAGTTCACACTTCATTTGGAGAATACATGGTAGAGGAGATCTAAGCCTGTGTTCCTGAACTAATTCTTTCAAAGTGGAGACAAAGGAGGTTTTAATCAAGTTGTATTAATAAATTCATCAAGCCCTTCATGGGGATCATTAGGGTCATGCTTTTAGAAGAGATCACAAATCTCAAAAACAGCTGTGCTCAAAAACAGAAAAATGAATAAAGCAAAACAAGCCTAAGCTCCCAGAAACTTAGTCCTTACTGTGCTAGTCCAGATTGTGTCTGGGGTGATGGGATAAAAGCACAGGATTCACACTGCTCTGAAAATGAAGCAGAACAGGGGTGAATCAGGCTATTAAATTTGTAATCAGATCTGTTGATTGTCCATAGTGCTTTTTGTTCTGTTCTATTTTCAGACAACTGAGGGTTTACCTGAGAAGAAGATAAATATCACAGATAGGTTAGCATCCCTGAAAAGTTGTTTAAAAAAAAGATGAAGTCTCTGATTGCCAAACTTGCCAATTCCATATAAATTTCTAGTCAAATTAATTGATCACAAAGGCCAGAGGATATGTGAAAATGGCAGTGGAAATGGAGTAGCACTGGGAGCTAATTTGAACTGGTCAGCATTTATCTTCCACTGAGATGAAGATGTTCCACTTAGTTGCATTCTTTTCTTTTCTTTTCTTTTCTTTTCTTTTCTTTTCTTTTGTTTTCTTTTCTTTTCTTTTCTTTTCTTTTCTTTTCTTTTCTTTTTTTTCTTTTTTATAAGTCAAAGTTACACCTGCCAGTGTTCCTTTCTTCCCCCCAGAAGAAAAATGGAAAAAAAACAAACCTAAGCCTTTCTGGGATTTATTTAGCCACTAGGTTCAGTTTTTCCAGGGACAAAGAATGTGTAGTGCATGAAAAAAAAAAAAGAAAAAAAGTTTATTTACACTCGCTTGTGCTAATTTCTTCACTAATTTCTTTGTCAGACACAGATTTAAAACATTGCTTTTGGATATATGTACAGAGGCACACATACATGAATTCAAATATTACATTAAAAGGCTATTCTTCCCTTTGTGTACTTAGTATATTTTGGCAGAATTACCCAAATAAACAAGAACAAGAACAAAGTTAGCAGATCTTTGTTGGGAATAACCCTAAATAGCTATGCTTTAATCGTTTAGTGATCAACCTTTGGTCAGAGACAGGGAGTATTATGCACCTCCCCCACAGCTGTGTAGTCATTTCTCTTGTGTACATTATAAGTGTATGAAACGGACATTCTTTAAACAAAGGCAGCAAGAAATAAAGTCATCTTCAGTCACTGTCATGCATATTCTGTTTAATTGCTGATGGCTTTTATTTCACTGAATTGGAATGCCCTGTCTGTTTCGCAGTTGAGCTTTGCTGCAGGTCAAGAGTTAGAGTGGACTCCACTTCTAGTTCTCAGGAGGCCCAGAAACAGCACCAGTTCACACCAATATCTGCTGTGGGGTGATGATAGTGCTGCAATAGGAGACAGATTTCTCTCTGTCGAGGCAGAAGACAAATGCTTTTCTGACTCCCTCTCTCTTGATTGAAATGACACATCACTACTTCTTCTTTCTCTCATCCATGATTCTTACAATCACAGCTCGTTATCTTTGACCTGTCCTTAACATTGTACAGTCTGTCTAAAATAAAGGCTGAAAAGTCTTTTTGACTGTTCTGTTCCCACAGAAAACTTTTATTTTGTCATTAGCCATATATTTTGAAAGAAAATCTACCTTGATAACTCCAAGAGACCTTGACTGTATCAGGAAAGAGTTCAACTCTTTTAATAGAAATATCTCCCCTTGACAAGAAGTAAATATATTGCCCCAGACTGCCTTTACTCTTTTCCTGTTTGACATCCAAAAGAGGAGATACAAACAGAGTATGTGACTGATGGGCTATAGAGAAAATGGTAATTCTATCCTAATGAGGAAAACAGGCAATTCTGGAGGGAATCCAGCCTCCAGAGAACAGGAACAGGAGTCAAAGACCAGTCCTGATTTTGGTGGCCACGTACAATGATCTTCCCAGTTTAGAAAATGCAACATTCTTTTGAAATGCCTGAAGAAACATCTGCGGGTTTGTGGATCAAGCCCTGTGAAATGTTAACCACTTAGTGGCATAGAGTAGAATCATTTCATAGTAGCCTGTAATCGATTTGACCAAAATACTGCAAACGAAGCAGGATACGTTTTCAAAAGCTATATATCCAAAAATTAGTAAATCTAAATAATATATTTCGTCCTGGCCACAGCCTGCCTTGACGCAAGAGCACAAAAGCAGTCTTGCCATTGCTGCTGAATGCTGCTAATGGTCTTTCTGTCTAAATTACATTTGGTGCGCCTAAGAGCACGCTTCCTGCCAAGCCAGGCGGGTTTCACAGACCGCTGAATCAGAAGAGCTGGAACCCAGCTGCAGGAGGCACCCACCGCGGGAATCGGAGCTGGCAACCCGCCTGTCAAATGCACAGCACTTGTGAAAGGAAGGATAAGACACAAGAATGGTTTGGGGCAAAGGGAGACGAAGAAAAACTAGGAGGCAAAATAAACTAGAAGGCAGGGTAAATTACAACAGATCATTTCCCAGTAGGGAATATTACATAGGCCTTTGATTATGTAGAGAGCAATGCCTTAATATTTAGGACTACATCTTTTAAAATATTCATGTGCTTTATATTGGACTAAAGGCTCAGATATACAGGCAGGTCACCATACACCAGCAAACTGATCTGCCCTGGTAAATTTGAGGCAGTTTGACCTAGTTTAGCTTTCTGTAAAAGAGACTTAAGAAAGCCAGCTCGCTTTATAGTTGCCTAAGGACAAGGACATAGGCAGCTCTTGTGGTTCAGGTGATAAGCTGTGGCTTGTTAAGTGACAATAATTCACACCAGTATCTAATGCACTTAATGCCTAAATACTTGTGAGAGCTTTAGTGAATTTTTTCACTTCATAGGGGTAAGAGTTTTGCCACCTCAGCTACCTGGACTTGTCTCCTGTCACTGGCTCTGCAAAGCAGAAGAAGCCAGGGCTTTGCAGCCAGCAGTGAAAAGAAAGAATGGACTTGTCATTTACTTATTACAATTTTTGCCTGGAAATGGGAATAGGAAAAAGAGTAGGAAAAAAAGTGAAGAAAAGATAGGGAAAAATGGTTAGGAAACAAATGGCAAGGTAGTTGTAAAATGTTCTAATTTGCTTCACAAAGGAGTACAAAATATATTAATTTGGTATTTTCAGGGACCAAATTCACTATCTGAAATCTGTGGACATAACTTGCAGGACTCAGCCTTTACTGGTGGTGTGCTGTGTTCCTGGAAGATGTAGTTTCAGAGAAAAAAAATAGGAGAGGGAGAGGATTTGCCTAGGCTCCTGTGCTATACCTAGATGGTCTGTGGGCTGGCATTAAAAGCAGTTTAAGCAGCTCCCAACCTCCCTGGTCACTTGTCCCTGCTCCCTGACATCATCTGTGTTGTGTCTGTGCAAAGCATGTGTGAAGCCACAGTATGGGCTGTATTAGGGATGTGATCCATCTGAAAATTAACCCTCACTAAAACTGCTTGTTTTCCAGCCAGAAGAGTAATTTGGCTCTATATGCAAGCTTTGGGGTCAGAGCAACAAAGAGGGCAAGCAAGAGGGTTGCAGGGCTATTTTAACCAGCACCACAGTAGAAAAATGTCCACATAATTACCACAACCTTCTTCATAATTTTCAATGTCTTTTCCTCCTCCCAGCTCTAATTCCAACCACCAGGGACCTGATCTTCTTTCCATATAAGTAAATTGCAGCTTTGCCTTTGACCTTGATAGGTGTAAGATTGGTTCTTGGTATGTAAAGGATATAATTTTCTACATCTCTTAAAGGGTAACATAGGTCTGGAGGAGTACATCAGCATCAAGTCCAGTCCTCCACAGTGGCTGCTCTGTAGTAGATGCTCGGTCCCCCAGGACTCACAGAGCAAACACCACAAGCCCCCATATCCCACAGAAAGACACCCGACATCCCAGCACAGGAGAGTAAAGGCCTAGTAAACCCTGGCTGATGCCACCACAGTAGGAAATACTACTGTTCTGCGAGCATGGCCTTTTCATTAGCACAGAAGGTGGGTCTCATACCTAGGGTGTCTTTCCACCGCAACTAAAGCCCTCCTGCTGTAATCCCACCTCAAAAGAAGGGCTACGGAAGGAGGGAAGGGAGGACCATATCAGCCATGATGGTAGATGGTAACTTCAGCTGCAATGAAACTCTACACTGGGCTACCAAGTGGACAAACCTAAGCTTGTTTATAGCTTTGCCACAGGCAGGAAGCAAAGGCCAAGCCGACTGAAGCCTCATTTAACCTTGCAAAGTAGCACAAATACTGAGCAAGTTACTAGCCCAGATCAGTTAAGTGCCCCTGTTTGGTCTTTTCTTTCTCCATGAAGAAAGAAATCACAGCAAGTCTTTCTTTTTTCCTTGGACACTTGCAGCCTGACCAGTTCCTAGCCTATGACACGATGTTGGGTTTTTACTTAGAATCTGCTCTTTCTTTTTTCTCTTCCAGCTTATATTTTAAAAGGATTGGTGGTGCAGATAAGCTACAAAAAGGGCAAATAGGCCTTCTTACACTCTCTTATATCCATTTTTTTTTCAGGAATGACATTTATTACATTTAGCAGAGTCTTGGCCCAGATTTTCCTTTGTAAGGAATGTCATACTTTAAGCACCTCAACTTACTCATGCTTGTATTATTTATTTGCTCTAAGGAAACATTTTGCATTTCAATTAAAAAAATGAGAGAGTTTTCCTCAAACCATTTATTAGAGTAACTTTTAAAGACTGCTACCCACAGTATGTTGAGGAAGAGAATGATACGGATGTCTTTGGGCATTCAAATGTCAGGATGAACATTGTGTGCTATCAGAGCAACTTGTGGGCTTTCTGCTGACAACTCAGCTCTATTTTATATATACTTTCTCATGACTGCATTTTATTCTTGTTCATAGAAGCTCACTTATTCATGTCCTTTCATTCCTTAATATTTTTCCAGATGTAAATCTGCCTGGAGCATTTTATGTACTGATAGAAGTTCTCTTTTTTTCTTTTTCTTTTGATTTAGGTTTCTATTTCATTTTTCCTAAGAAAAATAGGCAAAGCTGATAAGCCAGGGTATGCAAGGACAACAAAGACAAACATCTAGAGAAAGAAATGGGACTACTGCTCAAGAAACCCATACGAGCTTGTACAAATGCCAAGCAAAGATGCCTAGAATGCACAGAAAGTCCCTGCAACACGTATTCTGTTAGTAAACTCCTCTCTCTGCTCCTGGTTTCTTTACTTCTCCTCACTCTTTTTTCCGCCTCTCAGTGCCTTTCAAAATGTCTTCCTCATTTTTCCTCAGGGCCTCTCACCACAGAAAAGTAACAAGGTCCATGGATAGCAGAATAACCAAGCATCTCTTTAGCACGCATCCCCAAACGCAATTCTATTTCCAAAGCAAACAGGCAGATTTGTGCTGTTTCACAGTTATCAATGACTGTTTTCTGTCTGACTCCAATTTTCAGCCTGTATCGGTTGAAATAGTCCATAGGAGCTGACAATTGTAGGCTGCTCTGTTAGCAGGGGGCAAGCGGTAAGAGCAAAACATCTGCTTCTGTATTTCCAAGACTGAAAAGCACTTTGATAAACACTCAGTGCACTGTTACTCACAGAACCCGGTTATAAATGAACTTTAAATCTCTTTGCTGTCTTACTTCTTCTAGAAGTGTTAAGGAGTTAACACTGTGAGGGCTGGCCTATACAGAGACACTTAGGGAAGTTATGATGTGCTAATAGCCCGTTAAACAGGTTAAATGAGCATAAATATATGTAGGGTTGCGTGTTTTACAAGATTTAATTTTATACTGGCTACCGTACTAGTTGATTTCCCTTTTCTTTTTGTTTGAACCTGAACAGCATCCACAAAGGAAAACTCACCTCCTTCACACCCTCTTAGAGAATAGCTGCTGATAGCTAAGTACTGCAGGCTCCTAAATTTTTATCTTTAAGGGTGAGCAGTGCCTGCAGAAGAAGTGCACTCAGTGAAGAGCAGAAGAGCACGCACACTTGTTTAAAGAGCCATTATTCAAAGTCGCTGCCCCAGGGCACAGCATCTCTGCTCCTGCAGTGAGCTCCCGCACTGGCTGCCACGCAGGGAGGGCTGGGGCTGGGAGGAGCAGGGCCGACACAAAGTGCTCTATTGATGGGTGCGGATGTCTCCCATGGGCCCTCTGCGAGGCTGGTGAAGGCCACTGCTGCCTCTGAGGCTCTGGGACTTTGAAGTGCCAGAGTTTTGCCTCATGCCTTCTTGTGGCCTGGTTGGCACTTCAGATAATTTTCAGGCAGTAAGAATAGACGAGGGGGAAGGAGCACAAAAGATCCATTTAGAAAGTAAATGGTAAGTTTTAGTCATGAGGGAGGATTGGACTAATCACATATTTGTATGATTTAGAAATGACTGGGCCTGGTGCAGGGTCAAAGGTCTTACATCCTATGGCATCCCGTGACTACTCAATACTGGCAATTCTTTTTTTAATAACTCTCGGTTTGCCTATGGTGCAAAAAGCATGAATTTGGCTTGCATCTCAGCAACACAGATTAATGATTAGTGGTACCAGTTGGCTTCAGCCTACCATGACTCTAATATATTTGAAATCTGATTTTCTTTTTGGGTAGGACAGATTCTTAAATCCCACAGTGCCTTCTTAATATTAGAGCATATATTGCCTCTGTTGAAATCATATAATTGTGTATTCATGGCCAATTCCTAGAGTTCCCTAATCGTGTTTAGATAGTGCACTGAGTTTGTTAACAGCAAACAGCATTTTTTATAGCTGGTCCTGCCCTGGATCAATCCAAAGGATGATATTTATGGGTAAAAGAGAGTTTGATGGTGTTCCAGTAACAACCAAGAAACATCTAGATATAAACCTTATTTTGCAGACAGAGCCACGTGAATGTTGTATTTTTGTGTTATCTTTGAAACCAATAGACAATTTTAAGTAATATATCATTAAACATAGTACAATTTTGGATTAATAACATTCTACATTCCTTCTGTTTATGTTAGGGTTGCCCCATCAATCTTAAATATGAAATTAAAGGTTGAGTTATATTAGGGCCAGATTGACTCCTCGTATTGCAGAATACTTAAAAGAGACTTTTAACAATAGCTGAGGATCTTAGAGCAAGTTCTCCCTTGCAGTGCTCTTGCGTCTTAAGGGTGCGGCTAATATAGAAGCTTACTTTGTTGATTCATAGGTGCCATAACTGCCCCCAGGGAACTACTGCAGGTTCACAAAGTGGAACAGAGCAGCCTTGCTCTTCCACCCTCGCCCATGGGGTCTGATTTTCTGTGTGTCCTAAAAATGGAGCATTTATCTGTGAAACCAAACTGGCCATTAAATGTGGCAAGAAAATAACTGGGTGATAGAACGGAGAGCTGCCTCTGTGGCTGTGTTTTAGTGCGGTTGCAAGAAGGGTTAGTCAGAAGGCTGGAGCTCTGGACGTGGTACTGCCAATTACAATGTTAATCATGCCTTTGAAGAGGCAGAGGAAGCTGTAGTCCAGAGGTATTAAACAACCTTCAGGACCAGTGTCTACTTAAAATTAATGAGCCAGATTCAGTAGCGTGCTCTGGATGCTTTGCATTGCCCTGGCTATGGAAAGGAGATATAAAACTAGTCTGATGGGCCAGATAAATGCCATTTGAGATTGCTTTAAATTTCTATGGAAGCACAAGGAGAGCTGGTACACCTGACTCAGCCTATTTCCACTTCCCTCTATAAGGCGTGATGATATTTAATGGGTAACGTTTCCAAACATATTGAAAAATGTATTAATATGGAAAGCAGGCAAATTAAGAGATCTGGATTGCTCTCTACCTTAGTGTGCTAATATTGATTATACTTTGTAAGGCATGTGATTATATTTCTGAGCACAGCAGTAAAATACACTGACAAGTTTTGAAGTACTAATCAAAAAGCATACATTAGAATGACAACACTATTCTTGGATTTTGAAGGAATATAGGAATTTGGCTATATAATTGTCTTCATCTCAATAATGAGAAGAAAATATGACTTGCTAGATGCACAAAAGCATTTAGGAGCCAGTGCTCCATAAAAATCAATAGGAGGTAAATGCTTGAATGGCTTTGTGGATCCAGCTGGTGTGTAAATGACAAAGTCCCTACCTCTTCTGCCCTCCTTATTACAGATGGAGAACAACATCAGCTGCAGGGCCAAAGGGGCAACAGAAAACATTCCAAAACTGAGATTACTAGTATTCACAGCTCTAGGAGTATAATATATACTGAGCAATGTAGTTTTGTTTTGTTTGGGGGGTTTTTTGGAAACAACTTATCCTGATATTCAGTAAGGAATATGTGCTTCCTTTAGAGAGGCCTGCATTATTTGACTCCTCAGTCTGTTAAGAGAGCGTATAGAAAATGCATACATCAATATGTCAGGTAATGGTCTGAGGCAAAAGTAGACATTCTGGACAATTGAAATCTTTTCTGAGATTTTCATACTTAAGAAAGGATTGATCCTAAGTCCCTGAAGTACCTCCAGCTCCCATGGATTTCAGAATGGCTTTTAAATTCATAAGTATCAAGGGTACAATTCAATTGCCTTTATTCTCCACAAATATATATTGCTTGTCAATGATTTTAATAAAACATGTTTCACATGAAAAGGAAGCAAAAAATTACTTATTTTCTCTGGTCATCTTTTATTTCATAGATGTGAATTAGCAAAATGTGCTTACCAGGTTGGGAAGACCTCATTAAGTCAAACCAGTGAAATACCTACATTTAACTTGTTATGAAAAAAGGACAAAAATGCATTCACAAGTAATATAATCATCACATCAAAAAAAAAAAAAAAAAGTTGTCACATACCATCACAAATATCAGATAATTAGTTCTAAATCCAGGAAAAACCCCTGAGTAAATAGGACCTGATTCTTTCCTCCTTAGCAATATTGTAAATAAAAATAATTCTGGAACATTTGTGCAATTACTCCAACATGAGATAAAAAAGATCAGACTAATAAAATGCAAAACATATCAGCGCAAATAACAGATTCCAGATGGATGAAGTATAGAAGCAATTCTGACCAGACCTCGTCCAGATTGCAGGCACATTCATGCCACTGTATCCATAACATCCCCTGATCTCTTCAGAAGCCCTTGCAGCACACTGCTACTGTTCCCAGATATGAGGACAGCACCCAGCATTTGGCTAGACCATCAGAGCTGGAGCCAGAACAGCTTCCTGCTGAGCAGACCTGAACGAAGTTATCCAGAAGGCTTTGGTAAAAATTAGTGGGCTTCAGTAAAATTACTCAGCAGACCTTAGTAAAAAAATAATTGCATAGCCTAGCCTAAAGCAAAAAGGAAAGCAGTACCAAATGAACAGCAGTTGACTTTGGCTCAAATTGGACAGAGCTAATGTGATGCTGGTTAAAAAAGGGGAATTTATTTTGTTACTGATTCCAACAGGAAATGGAAGTAAAACTTTTTTTTAAGGTTATATGTTGAGTCATACCCACTGAAATGTTCTTCTTTGTATTTCTGGAATTATATGCAATGCCAAAGTATCTTCTTGTTCAAACAACATTTTGGCATGCCAAGGCGGGAACAAATGTGTGCCATGTTACATGCTTTCTGTAATTCAACATAAAGAAGCAGATGCGGCTGGTTTGATCCCTGTGGAAATCTAAGCTTTACGGAAGACTTCTTATATTCAATATTGCTTTAATCAAGAGGTTCTGTATAATTCAACATCATTGGAATAATAGTTAATTTGAGAAAAGTACAGTGATAATAAAAGGAAACTGAAGAAATTAAATTCAGCAAGACTGCATAAGACTTCAGTGGGATTATGGACAACACAAAACTATTGAGGCAGCAGGTTGGGTTGCCTAGAAATTGAGTAATTGTTTAGTGTAGCTTAAAAAAAATCACTCCTTCTCCATTTCTTCAAAGAAATTTAGGATTTGGAGACAGAAAAGACCTATTAGGTCATAAAATCTGTTTCTGTGCCAGTACAGAATTTGTTGCATCTGTGTATATTCATTAGTGTTTTGTTCAAGCTCGTTTTCAATAGAAGCGAGGGGACTTCCAGTGCTTAACTAGGGATACAAAAGCACGCCTGAGTAGGTCTCACCAGAAGCTTGACCTTATACCCTGTCTACGTTTACAGCTGTTGCATTGAATACATACTTTCTCTTTCAGAAATGCCTCTGTACTAGCAAAATGCATATTACAGTTGCATGTTAATTTAAATGAATAATTTCTTTTCTTTCAGATAGCTGTTGTGTCCCATATTTAGGCAGAACTGTGGTGAGCAAAATTTAGGAAATGAAAATGATTCCTACATGAACCTTCCTTTGCCTCTGAGTATGGTAACCAGAATGTAGGGCCTGGCAGGTGACAATTTTGAAGAAACAGTAATGTATCATATATCAACATATGTAACATTTCACCTGTCTTTGTCTTATCTGAATTTCAGACAAATCTGCATTATGGAAATTTATCTCCAGTTTTGAAAAAATTTCAACCTATGCTCTAAAGCAAATGGGAACTTGCATATCATTCAAGTCAAGCCCAAATAAGGGCTCAAGGTTGAGCATGTATTAAATTGTTTTAAATGTCTTTAATGAGGTCACAAGTTAAAGAAAAAACACAAGTTAAGTACAGTTTCTTGTTCACCTTCATAAATGATTTTCAGGAGAAAAAAACTGCCTAATTCTACCCAAATCCAAGTTTCTTACGTGTAATTTCAGCTCAGCTGTTTTAATACAGAAGGACTTATTAGAAAGCACATGGTCATAAACATGAGAACTCAAATTCACATAAAATTCCTCACAATCTCATGATTCACAAAAGTCTTATTTTCTGAACTCTCCATTCTTTTTACTTTCTCACAGTTTTAATTAAGGAGTTCTATGGATTCCCAAAGGTACTTTGGTGCATTATTTTACTATTGTTCCTACACTTCTTGTGGAGGAAAAAATGGATATGGCCTGAGTGCCTTTAGTGATAAACAAAATCCCTGTGTCCACATTGGCTAGAGAAATCATCTTAGCACTTTTACAGGGAGGTAAAAGAGGCAGAAAAGTGCTAAGATAATTTTCTTGGCTCCTGTTCATAGGGCTAATGAACTGTTAAGTTTGGTCAGGCAATCTGTAGTGTGGTTTGGCCCCTTTGCATTGACCAGGTCTTAGTATTTTAGCACTTTTATAAAAAGGGCATGCATAAAGACAATGCTCGAAATAAGTATTAAGATACTTTTTCTTATGAAAGATGGGAAATTACTGACATTCTTTGCCACTTGACTTTGTGGTTTGGCTTCACAATAAAAAACACTAGCACTATCAATCAGACTTCACTGCATATAATATCAACATACTTAGCTATTCAAAAATCACTTCAGTGACACTTGGCTGTGTTCATCTAGAATCACCAGCAGGAAAGAAGTCTCCTCTGCATGTGCATGCATGCATGTACATGTGCATTTGTTGGCAGATGAAAGGAAAGAGCTGAGAGAAATGTATATGAAGGAAGTGCAAGTGGGGCTTCTAGCCCAAGTTTGCAACCTCTTTGAGCTTTTGAACTATCTATTTTTCTGGAATGCCAAAAGATGGCATAGAGCAGGAGCATATCTTTTCTTTTACCGGTACCTGACAAAAGGAGGGCAATCTGGGGGAACTTGCCTCAAGTACTGTTTTGACCTCAGATTGCAGCAAATTGTTCTACATTATGTTACTGTTTGAGACCATTCCAAAACTATGTCACAGGCAGTGGACTGCTTATTAAGTGGAGTTTCATACAGAAGCATATCATACCTCAGGGATCTGCACTAACTTTATGGAAGCTATTAGAAAGATTTCAAGGTTATAAAACCAAAAGTGCTGCCAGACCAGGTGACTCAAGGTATCATAGTGGTCAATACTGCTGGTGCTGTAATCAGCAAAATTGCTCAGCCTGGAGCTCCTTCAGTATAAATAGGAAGGTGGGACTGACAAGATATTTTCAAAGACCTCCACTGTGAAACACACATCCCTGCTTATTGAAAAATCAAATCTGTCAAACTTCTGGCTTCCTGCCTGACTGTATTCCCTCTGGCTTCCAGGGGCAGGTTTCCAGACGAGGTGATAAAGATTGAAAGTGGTTGATTGTCTTCACAATAGCTGGTGGATAGACATTCTGTTAAGGCCTGCCTGTCACATTATTTTTATACATTCTGAAAACAGCATATTCTAGTTTATGAAGCACATGATTCATACTATGTATAGCTTTTTATACATCTAAAAAATATATACATATGTATTAAAAACATGGCGGGAATTGTTGTCGCAGAATATGCCTGCATAAAGAGAGGCAGTGATTCTTCTTGAAAGGAAGGACCCACAAAACTGAAGCAACACTCTGGCACACTTAAATGCTGAGATGCCGTACTAATGAGATAAGCAGCCATTTAAAATTTGTGTTCTACTATATTTTCAACTACATTATTTTCTATGCATCTAAAATTTTATTAGCAGCATCAGGGTTTGTCTGGAAGTAATGTGAATTTATTTGTACATATTTTACAGTAAAAAAATGCTAAAAAGCCCAGACAGTCTGTTCTTTGATTGAGTGATGGTTATGCAGGATTTACAATTGAATTCTAAGGACAAGCAGACAGGCAGAAGACAAGTGACAAAGACAAGAGTCTCTCTGCCAGCAGGGAAGAACTGTAATGAGCAAAACTCCCAACTTGATCTAATTTAGAGCCAAGCAGAGCTTCAGGAATGCGCGGGAATGAATCTTTTTATTTATCCAGAATGAAGGAAGAGAATTAAGGGCAAGCGGAATAACAGTGAAATGGACAGATTTGTATTCCCTCCTGAAAAACGCTGCATCTAAGTGCCTGACAGCTGAAGTTCATAAGTGCAGCAGCAGGTTTTTAAGAAACTGTACAGCCTCTCTGTTTTTCCTTCTTTGATGGGGGATGGGAAAGAGAGTCTGGATTTGACCAATAAAGTGATCATTGTTGGAAATCTAAAGCGGTACAAGAAATGAATGGGGAACATAGTCATAAGAAATAGGAAAAGGAAAAAAAAAAGAAAGAAGAAAAGTAATAAGTTTTCCTGACTTAGTCCCCTGCTAAGCAAAATGTCTAATCAGAGAGCCAAGGGTTTGCAGTGTTAAACCTTTCAACATGAAGAGACATGATCAGTATGTCAGCATGGTTACGGTTGCTACTCATCTGAGTTCTTACAGTTTCCAAACTATTTCAGATCTGCACCTGTCTGCTCAAGTAATTCAGTGTAAACTTAAATAAAATTAAATATATGAATGACCCATGAAAATCATTCCATGTGGGGAATCTCATAATATCTATCTTGTTCTTTGATATAAGCCAAGTTACATATTTGAAATTGGCTTCCACATAGACTGCTTCCTACAGTTGCTGGCCTTTGCACTCACATGTGTTTTTACGTCCCCTTTCCCATGAGCTTCTTTCTTCTTTTATTTTGGCATCCTGACAGTATAGTAGCCAGATCCCCTATTACATGCCAATTAATCCCTTTTTGATGAATTTGAGTCATTTGTACTTTATTGTACACAGTACAGAAATACATCATGGCAAAACATAGTATAAACAGGGCAGGGTTTAGTCAAGTATAAAGCCTTTATTGTCTTCTACTAGATGTGTATTTATCGTTTGAAATTAAAATGCTGGAGTGGCCTTTTCCATTGTCTTTGAAAAGCTTTTTAATAAAATCTACTCCAATATAATGCTAACAGTGTAATACACCATGTTTTGTCTTAGGACTGTTTTATAGATGGGATACTCAGTTACAGGACTGTGTAGTTCTAAAAAATAGAAATAACTGTGTAGTAGTAACCATGCTGCTACATGATAGGCTGTGATCTATTGAAAAAAGGCAATTGTAGTGAAGGTTTCTGCTTATCTGTGATCACTGCCCAGAGAAGAGCATGTTCACTCCTATCAGCCAGAGCTCCCAGCAAGGTGGGAGCATGTGTGTGGAGGGGCAGTGATAGGTCAGGGCCAGGAGCCCCCTTAATCCGATCCGCATGGGAGGGTGTCAGATCTACCTTCTCTTAAATCCAGCTGACTTTAGTGAGACTCCTCCTATGAGCTAAACGGGGTGCTCGAGCACATCACTGAGCTGCAGACTTGACCATGGTGTCTCTAGGGTCCAGCCTCACACTTACCCTCTCCCCTCCACCTCAGCAGCTTTGGTGCTTGGCTGATCCCTGGGTAAGCTGATTCAGTTTGCTCTCCCAGCAAAAGAAAAAAAAATCCATATTCACTCTTTTACCATTTTTTTCCTGCCATTTTAGTAAACTGAGTTGCTGTATTATGCTCCAGCAAGCACCCAAGACAGTTCAATGTAATGGGGTGGCAAGCAGTAAGAGGTAAAGAGACTTGGGGCAGGGGGGACTTTGTCCTTATTGCAGCAGCCCTTAATTCATGGCATCAGACATTGTGTAAAAGTAAAGTGACTTCTAAAATTACAGAACAGTGTCATGTCTTTAAGCACCTATGCCTTCATAAAGGCCTTGGCTGAACTGATCTTGTTAAGTACCATTTCAGTTATAAAATCCTACAAAGGCATTTTATTGCCTAATATTATTATGATGCCTAGATGCTCTCAGCAAAAATCAAAAGGAATTAAAGCTCTGATACACAGGAAAACTATGTAGCCAATTTGAAAACATAAACTGTTCAGACAGAAATGTGTGTATGTTTAAGAAGATGAAGGATTTCACTTCTAACCAACCTTATAACACATCCTTGTATGTATCCTTTACTTGTTAATCTGATTTTATTTAGTTCTAAAAAGGGGCTTTGCATACTAATTCAGATTAATCAGGTCTGACTGCATATAATTAAAAATTAGTTAGACAAAGGCAGACCTTAAATCAATTCTTAAAGAACATCTTCCTTCAACTACAAAAGATTAGACTTTATGCATCAGTTGCTCTGAAAGGAAAAACAGTTATTACTGAAGAGCATGCTAACATTTTATCATTAAAAAAATGAAGCACGTTTGCCTAACAAAATTAAATGATCCAGACAATAAAACACATTTGCAGAGATCAAGAATGATAAAACCAACAGTATAGTAAAATCCAATGAAAAAATATTAGAGCCTATTCCTGCAGTGAGCTCCTGTCAGAGGACTGCTGCACAATAGAAGTCAAATAACATTTCAGGTTTTGCACTGGATATGACCCAGAGAACTAAATCTGAGCCCACAGTGGAAAAAATACCTGGTATTTATTGTGCATTTCATATACAATGCCCCCTACAACTTAAGTTGGATGAAAATTGTGAAAACTACTTTAATCATCCCTTTTTTTTAATATAATTTTGAAATTTTTTGAGAAGCCTTATTCACCTACTTTTCCTACAACTGGATACTGCTTATCACAGGAAAGATGAGAATTTCCAAAGCTGCTCCCCAGGACTTTGTTACAGGGACAATGAAATGGCCCAGACCAGATACACAACTTTACCCTTCACAGCTGAGATCACGTCCTTAGTTATTGTGTGAGAAAAGAGCAAAGGAAGGCTAAATGCAACTCTGCACCCAGCAAATGGCCACATTCTCCCATTTGCACATCCCATTTGTGCTACTTAATGTGGTTCAAAGGAGATTTCAGGCCAGCTTAACGAGCAGATCAAGATTCCTCAATCTCTGTCATACATAGGAGTAACTGCAGCCCTGCAGCCAGCAGATGTTAAAACCAGAGTGAGGATATGATCATGAAGGCAGGGGAAGTCCCACTTTGGGGCCTGAATGCAAACCACAGTTGCCATCGTTCCCCATGTAAGTAAGCTACTGCTCCTCAGGGAGCAGTAGTGCACTGCACTGTGCTGGCTTGGAGCAAACCCTCCTTGGCAAATGGAGAACCTCACTTACTCGTGAGGGCACCTGGTGGGGACATGACATTCATCTCCACCAGCTAACAGTAGTTTGCCACACCTGGGATGTCAACAACATTTGGCAACTTGGTGGGCCAATAACTCCAGAAATGTAAGCAGGGAAGACTGGCCTTTACTAAATCGTCCGTTAAAATGGACCACAGAGTCTAGGCTTTTTTCCATCCTTTCGGTAATACAATTTTATTGATACTAAACCTCAAAAGCTGTGACCAAAATTAGAATTCAATATATTGAATTGTCCTCTTCAGAGGACATCCAGTCTTTGTTGCTGTGACCAGCAAAAGTCTTATTGACTTCTTTGGGGTCAGCATTTGATTATGAATGCTGTCTCGTCCATACCTCTGGCTGCTTACAAATGGCTCCAGCAAGCGTCTGAATAATAAGGGACTTCAGAAAATGACACAGTTACAGTTGCAAAGTTAATAAATATAGAGCTTACATTTCTCTCAAGATGTGTAAGACATCCTCTGGGAAAGCTGTGCAATGCAACCATGCTTTCTATTTTTGGCAATAATTAAACTATAGTGCAAAGAGTTATCAGACCAAATGACAATGTAACCCCCTAAAAACAAAATAGCTAACATCCCAACATGATGCTTTTGGTGCTGTCTTATATATCATTATTTTCAGCTATATTACAAATGAAAATTAGAGTCAATGGAAACCAGAAAGGTATAGTTTTGTTATGCATTGGCTAACATATTTAGCTAGATGAGAAAATAAATAGTTTACCTTTTGCTGTTTAAAAGTGCAAATCCTTCCTGCTGCACTGATTTGCAACATAAAATTGCTCAGTACTTATACATCTCTCATCCTTATCTTCTAAATCAACAGTGATAAAAACAGAATTTTGAAAGTAATAGAGTATATGGTAGGAAATTCCCTTTGTCACTTGCATTAACACAGTGCAATGAAGTACAAAAATTTAAAAAAATAAACTCTGATTCTGACAATAGTCACTTGGAAGATAAACTTATCATGGATTATATATCTTCCTTTAAATAATGCATCACACGCTTTTCCAAACCACTGCAGTTCCTTCTCAAGGTGTTGTAAAAACTGAGCAACCCGAAGCATATTTATACAGATTAAGTGGTTTCTAATACTCCAAAGAGCACTTAATCTGCATGAATGTGCTTCGCGTTGCTATGTGTCTCTAAAGCCTGAACAAGAAGCCTAAGTGATTCTGAAAGTCTGCAGCACATTTGTATTTTGATAAATCAAACAAAGGCAAAAATGGAAGATATATGTTAATTGGTCCTGGCAAGCAAGACAAGCAACTGGCAATCAGACGCTTTCCAGCCTAAGCTTCTTATTCTCCAGCCATGTCCTTAAAACGTCTCAAATTATACTAATACTGCAAGTTATTATGCTAATATGGACTCAAAAATGGAATAATGCTGGAAATGATGCATCCTCGATAAAATGCTCCATAATCACCATGACTAATGTTTATTAAAATGCTGCCCTAGAAACTGAAGGAAAGGCCAGCTGTTTTACCTTAAGGGTTCTGCTACACCATTTTTCAAACATTATGTGTTTATCGCTTTTTCTACATGGATCATCTAAATGAGAGAAAAGTGGCATAATATTCAGCAAAAGTGCCTACAGATTCTGCAGCCTTCCTCCGGCAAGGCCACAAGTTGGGTACTCAATAGGTAAGCAACCTATCTATAAGATATCCTGAATAAAAAATACATACATAGGAAAAGAGATCATTTAAAAATAAAACTAAGTGACTTTTATGCCAGTTTTGCACTTTGCTCTATATTGATTTAAAAAGGGGAAGAAATTACAGCAGCAGAATTAGCACGTGACTGATTTTACTGAATACTCTGGGGGAACAGTTTCAACAGTGTGTTTTGTTCAGATGTGCTTCCTCTTACAGTTTTTGAGAAAAGGACACAGGCTTGTCTTGTGATGGGCAGGAGGCAGACGTACTGCCCTGGCTAGTAGGAAATGAAGAAAAATGGTGGCAGGTGGATTTGGAAGGCATCACAGAACATATGGATTTTTTTTCTCATGTAATTCATACTGTTACAGAGAAAACTTTTGAAAGATTATCAGAACATAGCAGGGTCTACTGTATAAGCTCCATACAAAATAAGTACGAAGCATCAGCACCTTTTTTTTTGTTTTACACTATGCAAAGTAAGAGTGTGTGGGATCTTGTAGAACATGTAACAAATATTCAGTACAAACTTCTTTTCCAGCAACTGGGTCCCAGAGCTGTATAAATATCTCCAGAAAGCAGTGCCCAAGGCTTTAAGAGTATGTGAAATGAAAAGGATACATCTGTCAACTGGTATGTAGCACAGGAGGCAAACTGCTGACTAAATTGGCAAGGGAGAACAGAAGACGATAATGAAGACAACTCTAAAGACACTAGAAGAGATGGCAGGTAGCATTTGCTGGTCTTCATTTCGGTTTGGTTCATGGAACTGGATCATTTGGAGTAGCTCGTCTGCTCCAAAGGCATCAAGGTGTTTTCTTCATAGGGTACTTGTCCCAGATATCTTCTACTGACATCTGTCCTGAGAGACAGAAGCACTTTTCTAAGCTAATAAAGTATTCACAAAGTGCTTGCTGCAGAAAAGCAAGGAATATTTGAGGTGCATAAGTCCTACTGTAATAGCTGTAGGAAGCAAAAAGTAGCAGTGGAGAAAAATAAAAAAGATGAATGGCTTAGGGATGCCATTTCTTTTCCCTGTTTCTGATTCTTGTAAGTTTGTTCATTGTAATTTTAGAGTAGCATTCTAAGCTGGCCTCAGCCTTAGGAGAAAAGAAAGGTCTGCCACAATATCTTTGAAAGGGAAACCTACGAGTGGAGAAAAACACAGACATATAAATGGATGGTTCAGCCCAAATGGTGAGGCTGTAATATTAAATTCTTTACACAAATACATCTGTGTGGGATGTGCACTAATTTCAACTGTTCAGACACCCACGTGTTGAACTGGTTCTTTGTATGTACAAGGACAGGATGTTTTCTACATTGTCAGCTTAAAATGTTATGTGTAATAAAATCCGTGCAATGTGCCAAACATGGCACATACCAGACTGCTCCTTCCTCAAATTTGTCGCTTTATTGGAGCCATAAATCTTGGAGATGCAGGAGGAAATCATTGGTGCTTCTTTTTCTTTTTCTTTTTCTTTCTTTTTTTTAATGTAGAAAAGTGGTTATTTTGGTGGTGAAGCTGGATCAGTTTATCTGGGGAGGAGCACGGAGAGATTCTCCACATTTTTGTTACACCCCAGGGAGCAGAATTTTAACATCCATTTCAGAGGTGCAAAAGCTTTCCCTGCCATCGTTAATGGTTTCTTACCATTGTTGCTTGGAGGCTTTAATATACCTCTGAGGAGCCCCAGGGAAGGAACCTCTGCAGGACAGCTAATCCCCAGCTAAACCTTTGGCTTTTCAAAAAGTGAGCCTAGCAGGTCCAGTACCAGAGCATTGCATTATATTTGCATGCTGTAGGATGGTTTCTCCTGTATTTTACCACATCTTCTAAAAGAAATTAGGTAATCTGTTGAGCAATTTTCCTATGCATAAAATTTACCATCTTTCCCTCTAAGAGATTTGGGTATCCCAGCAGGATTGGATTAAGAAGACCTTTGTCACGCAGTAGTTTGCCTGCTGTGAAAGCGGACCTTCCCCTACTGCCAACCTACTGAAGTGCTCTGGGTACCATGTTGCATGATGTTTGTCCATCTCTGCTATGCCACCACTATGTTATTTTTCAAACTGCTGTTTTCAGCTGGCCATTTCAGCTTACCCGTTATTACTGTCATTCCTATGTTTAAAACGTATCACACTGCTGCACCATGACTTCTACAGGCCTGTAGCTTTGATTTCTGTATCATCTCTCATGTCTTTGAGCTTTAGGCCTGCCACCCTTAGTTTTCAGGTGTGGGAATGCTGTGATTCTCCTTCCAGTTGGCTGTCAGGGCCAAAGGGTCCAGCTAGGTCTCAGTACCCTTTTGGTCTTCCTTTCTTGAACCTTGAGATCAACAGTGACCAGAAGGTCCTCTAATAGTAAAAGGGTTTTTTACTGTTACTGCTCTTTGTGTGTGTCTCTCTCTTACCACTGGGAAGAAATCACAGCACAAAAGATGTTCAAAACAACAAAAGTTGTACCCTTTTTAAAGTTCCCTTTTAAGTTCACTTCAAGTGAACTTTAAAGTTCACATTTATGTCATCCTTCTGAGAGATGTCCATAGATCCAAATTTCGCCAAACTCTCCCTCCACCTTGTCTTCCTGGCTGAACCTCTTGCCAATTCTGCAAATAGATCCAACATAAGCAGGCAAAAGCAACACAATAATCCAACCAAGATAAAGTAGTCCTAAATTGTTGCAGGAACCTCCAAATCCATTCCGCTGTTGCCTTGGTGACTGACTGGGAAGTACCAATGCTTTTGTTTGTTGCACCTATTTGCCTGTCTTCCCTTTCCCTCCTTCCTCAACGACTTCCTTTACTAGCCCGTGATGGCTCCCCCTCTCTCATTTGTGCTTTTTGTGAGATGGCTTTGGAGTTCAGCAACCCTTCTCTCCTTTTCTTTCTTCTGGCATTGGCAAAAGGTCAGGAGCACAGAATTGTTATTTCTGTGAAAAGTCCCCTTCTCCCTGAGGTTTTTGCATTACCTTTCATTTTCATATATTGTCATTGATTTGTTAACTCAGTCCAGGATCCAGTATATCACTGTGTCACTCTGTTGCTTTGCCTTCTTTTGACCGCTTTCTGACAGACATACTGATATTTCTACAACAGATTTCTGACTCAGAGGAAGCAAATAATGGAGATGACCTCGCCCCGGAAAATAAAGTGGTCTTTTATCTGGACACATTGTGATAATGGTACTCAGGAAACCATTTTGCCTTGTCCCGTCTTCTTTGCTCTTTTCTTGCTCTACACATACTCTGCAGAGAAGAAAACTTCTGAGGGTTTTTTTTTTTAAGCCAAAGCTAGTAGTTTTTGTGTTTTTCCTTCTCTGCCCTTAAGTATTATTACGGTTGATGTTTTCATGCTGTCTGGAGAATACACAGAGGTAAGACAGTTTTTACCTTCTGAAGTTATGCAGGCAATGATGGACAGTAATATACCAAATATTTACAGGTATGATTTGATTTTTATTCTGCCTTCTGTCAAGAGGGAGTTTAGAAATTTGCCTAGAAATTTGCATATAACAAGTTACAAACACAGAATGTGTATGTATTTGATACCTCAATATGTCAGAGTAAGGAGTTTTCAAAAGCAAAAGAGACATAATTCCTATTGACCTTCCTAATTGCCTTTGCCTCCTTTGACACCTCCCCCCGAAAAAAACATTAAAGCACTATACAAGGGTTTAAACACATTATATGTAGGAAATATTCAGAGCTGCGATGTTATATCTCTATAGCGCAGCATTTTGAAAATTTGTCAGTAAGAAGGCACAATGTAGAGATGCTCTTTATAAAATTGCGGGGGGGAGGGGAGATGTGCAGTACAAAATAGGGTATTGAGAGGGCATCTCAATACCATGTGTTAGGAGTAAACAAGTAAGAGGGGTCTACTGATCCTATTACTAACCTCAGATGATAACAGAGGTGGATCATTTTCTCACACAATTATATAGATGACTCTTATAGGGTTTCCATTTTGTTTACTAAACAGGAACTTGGGAGTAAATTTCTGGACTATTCACACACGGGATTTTTAATTTCTGATTCCCATAAATACTCACACTATTAAAGCTGACACCATTATTACTCACCTTAAACAAAGAGAAATTGTGAAGATGGCTGGAGTTCATTTCAGCTGAGTGAACACCTGCAATACAGCTATATGTGGAATTAACTCTTCTTTAAAATTCTTTTGCAATATGTGCTTGTTTGAACATATATCAAATTTACATCTGAGACCAGAGAAAGACCCAAGAAAATGATGCCAGTCATATTCTTGGCACCCATCAATGAGGTAATGCTGCCAAATACAGTATAAATTTTCTCTGAACATGTAAATTCTGCTTATCTTGCCTCATCCACAGACATACAAACAGGAGGAGATGGAAGCTGGTGACAGCCTGGTGACCAGACAGGGCCAACAGGTGGCCCTTAAACACCCAACAGCATTGACTGTGTCAGAGATCACATCCAAACAGCCAAAAACAAAAGAGGAATCACCAGGAAAAAAAATGCACTGGAAGACCCCTTCAGCCAGTATAATAAAATAGAGAGCACTATAACGGCAAAAATAATCCAATGTCCTTTGTGATTGCAGCATCAAACACATTTGCGAGCAGAGGATCCAAACCGAGACTGGCGAGACAACAGAGGAGGGAAGAAAAGCTGAGGAAAAGCATCTAAAAAAAAGAAAAGACAGAAAGCCTCAACTAGGTGGAGAATCAAGAACACATTTGCTGTCATGATGGAAACGATTAATGGCACCTCCTGGCAACGGTTCTTCATTCAGTAGCAGTGGGGTTTAGGATGTTTTAGAGAGTCTCCACCTACCCTCTTTTCCTGCTCCTAGTTCGCCCCCACAAACACGCCGCACCCTCGCATCTGCTGGCATTGTCGTTCATTGCGAGCTGGATAGAGCAATTGCTACCACTTGAAAAATAAACAAGCATTTAAAAAAAATGAAAAGAAGGACTGTTGTGGAAGGAAATAGATGAAGGGGTGGGGATTGCTCAAGCTGGCACCACTACTGGAAAATGAACCTCCTCATCCTGCCAGGTGTGTCCTCACAGTAGTAACAGTAACTCTGCTGCACTCTGCTCTAATCCCTGGTAAAACTCAAACCAGCAGAGTCAATCAAATGTTTCACCGCTCCTGCCTGGCACATCCTGTTCCCTCAGACAAGGCAGGACTCGACTCCTCCGGGAGCCCCGGGGAGACAGGCACCCACAGATCAGGCCTCTAATAATAACTCGATTGTTTGCTTCCCTTCAGTCAGACAGTTGATTTAAAAGGACAAGGTAGGAAGGTAGTTAGACAAGTCCAAAACAAGATGCAGTGGCCTAGGGATTAAAGTGCCATCAAACAAGAAAGTTGAGTCCTGCCTACTGTCCTTGTAACTGACACAGATTTGTAAAACTGGAACCCCAGTCTGAACTCTGCAACCTATGCACTAGGCTACAAGGTTGCACTTGCACTCCTACTTTTGCTAGCATGATAAATACGACTCTCCTTTCTGCACAGTGGCAGTGCCTCAACAGGCAACCTCACTCTCCCACCCTCCACCCCAAGGCAACCTTGCCTAGAGTTCAGTTATTAATGAACTCCTCAGGAAAGTGGAATGTTTAAAAACACATTTTAAAAGTAAAATAGTCACAATGACGTTTTGGGAGGTGCTCGGCATGGCTGTTCGAGGTTGGTGTACAGTGAAAACATCTCCACAGGCAGCCACTCTTGCTGATTTGGAGGTTCCAGGTAGAGAAGATGCCATAACTGCACGCGAACATAACTCTGCAAATTCAGAAAGCCAAAACTGCAGGTACCTAGAGTATTTTCAGAGAATTGCCAAGTTGTGAAAGACCTGAAAATTCAGACCCCTCCAGAGCTGAAAAGAGTTTATCAAATGGTGATTTCGGAGCTAGGAAACTAGGGTCTAAATGCGAGCTGAGGAAAGTTGCCAATTCCTGGAGGCCCAGAGTGAGCCAAAGGTCTAGATGTGCACCCTGGCTGGGTCTCAGCTTCTTATCAGGGTAGATCCTGATGTATGTCATCCCCTCGCCTCTCACTTCAGCCTCTGTGGGAGGGAAGGCTGCATGGGCTGAGCATGATCATGGACACAAAGCACGCCACTCACGTTCAGTGCCCGTCATAACTAGAGGTGTGCTGCATTACCCACTAGCAGGCTGGCATAGCACAAAGTCCACCCAAGACCCATTTTAAGCATCTTCACTTATATCTGGCCTCCAGCTCGCAGTTATTGATACATGGCTGAAGTTTCTTAGAAAATCCGAGCTTAATGCAGCCTTCCTGATAGGTACTCAAACATACTCTGTGGATATCTACACGGTATCATGAGAGCTGCTCTGAGCCTTGACCTGGTTTATCACTGGGTGCTGTAGAGCAGGCTTTCTATAGGTCATGCTTCTGGGTAGTCTTTGAGGGCAGGCATAGGTGATAATGTAGATGAGCTGTGTTGTTAAATTTTGTCCATGATTTTAATAGTGAAAGGCTTTCTCCTCATATTAAGTGCCTTACTTATGGACTGATTAGTTCAGATATGTGCACACATACATATTTATATACACATGTGTATGCATATGTATATCTTCATACATATTTTATATTCATTTCTTATGTACAATATCTTTTCTAAACAGATGGTGGCACAGAAAAATACAGCAGGCCTTGTTTGATAAGTAATATACATATAAGCGGACATAAAAAGGTATTTTTTATTGCAGAGTATTCATCTCATGTTAATGTAGATTAGAATCACATGTGGGAGCTCACATCTACCTGTTTGAACATAAGCTCTTCATCTTAACAGGGAATGATTTTCTACAATCTGGGAAAGGGATCATTCATTTTTTCCTGTGCCTCCATCTTATTTGCAAATTAATGCACAAGGCAGATCTTAGTTAGCCTTAATTTAGTTTGGTCTCTTAGCTCCCAAATCCCTCATCTGTACACTGCCATTCTGCACAGCAGGGGTGTCAGGTTCCCAGACCAGAGCAACTCTGGTCCCTCTAATTATTGAGTGAACTTTGTCTACTGCTTTCACTGAGGTAATGGAGTCCACAGGGAGCAATGATCAGCTCTGAGGTATAATGAAGGTCACTGTCATCAAGATATTTATTTCTTTAGATTAGTAAGAAGGCAAAAAAACATCTGTCCTGAGCCCTAAACACACTTAGCTACAACCAACAGATAAAACTGTACTACATATAGAAATAACTTAATGAGAACTTCTGCAAAGGAAAATGAGGAAAAATATATCATCTGCACTGCCCATTACTCATTAGAGTCTCCAAAGTCTCATTTTACCACTAGCATATCCCTGCTGAGGTGATTGGCATGCAGCTTGCAGTGTGGGATAGCTGCTTAGAGTTTCACAGGCTTCACAGGTACAGCACAGATAAGCAACCAGAGAAGCTGGAAAGACAAACACAGATTAAAGAGAAAATCTTCGTGAATCACATTTGCTCTAACTCAGGCAGGTGCGGTATCTAAATCAGCTGCAAAAATGGGGCTGCATTTGCTGTCTGGACAAAGTTAAGCTAGTTGAAAAGGTAGATTCTTTCATTCTTTAAAGAAAGAAAGTGTTTGAGAAACACAACACTGGGGGCTGAAGTCTCGCCTTTATCCATAGCACAAGCGGAACATGAGGAATAAGTGGCATTACCGGGACTTCAGTGTTATGGATGTGTCTATACAGCCATAAGCTCAAAGCTATGGATTGTTGACTTCAAAATCAAACTGGAATATGGTACTAGGGAATGAGATTGTTTTTCAAATATCTACAGAAGAAATCCTAGACAGCGTTCCGTTTTAAACAGTTAAGCTCAAGAAGCAGGTCTATAGTTAATATTACAGGTAGGTTCAATTTTAACCTTCAAACACCTTCAGCGCTTCAGAACACAATACATACCAATGCCAGTTAGTGCTGCAAATCCAAGCACTGTTTGTGGGGCTACTGCAAGTGATGCCTAGGTGACTTTTATTTTAAGTCAATATGCTTTAGCAGACTCCACTAATGCAAACAAACAAACAGAACAAGCAACCACTAATAATCTGCTCTGCAAAGTAAAACATCATTCCAAAAAAGACAAAATGGCCTATGTGAATGAAGTTTTCTTTACAATATCAATGACAATGTGTCTCTAAGGTCTGGTATGAATGGGGCATATGGCCATAAAGTTGATCCTGTTTTCTTCTATTTTGGTTCTTCAGAGCTCTGTATAATTATCCTTTTCTCTTATGTAGAATAAATTAGGAGAAGAGAGCTCTTTGTATTTTCTAAGTAATTGCAAACCAGACTGGAAAACCTGGCACATCATTTCTTCCAGCTCTTTGAGACTTTTAAATATAGTACATCTTCCCCACTGAAGGATTCACAGTAGTGCTGAACTATCTTTGAAGGACCCAAATTCCTTTCAGAGACAGTATCTCATGGAATGTTTTCATCCCTGCATCTTTCATGTAAGCAGATACTTCAGCATGCTGAATCTCCAACTTTTAATCTAATATTCCTATATCAAGCTACCAAAGCTTACATTAGGATTTAAATTTCACCTTTTTTTTTCTGTTATGAGGGAGTTTGAAGCTGTTTTTTTGGTGCAGCCTATGTACGTGATTCCTAACTGTGCTGCTCTTGACATGGCTTCAGGACAAGCTGATTTCTATGTCCTGATACACTGACCTGATGATTTCATAACTGTGTTCTATTCTGGTCAGCTGGGAAAGTTTTCCTCAGATATATCTTCTAATGCATTCCTAATGGATAGAATCTTCTGCGGAAGTGTGTATGAGATTTACTTCAAAAAAGTACTTTTTCAAATTATTATTTCTGCCTGGGATTTTGAGATAATTCTTGTCCTCTATTACTTAGAAAGTTCTGAAGATTTCTCTTTTAAGGCTATAAATATAGGTGGCTTTTTCACTTTTTTATGAAGCTCAGCTATTTTGTTTCTTTCTAGTGTCTCTGCTAAATAACTGTTTAGGATTTTCCTTTGTAGCCTTTTTGAAATGTGACAAGCATTGTTCTATCTTCCCAGTTCAGAACTTTAAGTAAAATTTCAGTACTCTGTTTTACCATATAGCTGTCATTCACAATATGTAATATAGGAGAGATGAAAATAAAGGCATTTCTCTTGAAAAACTCTGAACACCTTCCATCTCACTAGTTTCAAGGGTACTCTAGTCTATTAACAGCTCTGAAGCCTGACTTCCCCATCCTGACTAGTCTTGGTACTCCCAGTCTCTTGCTGCTTTGCAAAACATACAGCAAATGTCACCACTGGTAGTAGCAAAATTTTTCACCAGTACACTGACTGACATCTGTTTCAGTTAAAGTGAATGGGTTTAAAACTGTCCCTTTGCATTTATTTAGCAAAGTCCTGGTTATAATGTCCTTTTTGCTTGAACTTCAATTACCGCTTCCTAAAGTTCCTCCTATATGTAAAGAAAGGAATGCTTTGCCCATGCTTGTGAACTGAATTAGTGTGAGCGAATTATTTCTCTGTGTCCAAAATATTGTGTAAAAATCACACCATATCAACACTGAAACACTGAGAGGCTTTTTACAGTTTTCCATAGCTCTTATTTCTACTCATTTTAAGGTACATGACCAGCTCTTCAGATGGTGTAAATGCACATTTCCATTAAAGAGGCTTTGCCGCTTTGTACTAACTGAAGTTCCAGTAATTTAAATATATAACATTAAAAAAGGAAATACAAGTCTTTTATGTTCTCCTTTTCTGAGCTATCAACCACTTTCTATTAAATAGTCCCACAGTCTTCTTTCTTCTACAAAGGACACAAACATCAAATACAACCAACTCAGTGAAGAGTTTTATTGGCCACCATATCTTTACAGATTTGGACCAAAAAAAAAGAAAACACTTATTGATAGAATATAATTCTACAGTGGAAAAATTTAGACTTGCAGCTGTCTAGTTTTTCAGGAGAAATGATGGAAGCTTTGGGGTCAAGATAACATAAACAAGTATTGTCCTTTGACCAGGCTTTAAACTTATGCCTGCTCTATGTTCTTCCACCTCAGCTACTACTGGTGGAACAAGATAAAAGAAAATCTCTTCAAATAAAAATAAATGTTTGTAGAGTAAGCATATCTTTGGTGTTGAATACTTAGTAAAACTTCTGACCTTCAATCCTGCTGAATTTGAAACACAAAGAAAGCTTTGAAATGCTGTAAATTGGGCCCAGTTGACATTTAAACATCAATTCTGAATGTGTCCACACCCAATATTGATGCATCAGAAGTGGGACTATTGATTTTTCTCAACAAGATGTTTCAGCAATCTGCTTTCCTTTATCTACTTTTACTTCTGTCAATTCTTAAAATGAATTGACTTTAGTTGGGGGTTCATATACAATAAAACCTCTCATCCAAAATAAAAATATACAAAATAACCATGTCTGCCTGAAACCGGTGCCCAGACCTTGTACAGTCAGGCTGCTAGCACTACTCACTCAGCCTCTCCTAACAAAAATGCTCCATAAAGCAAATTTTGTCTGTGAAACCGTTGTATGGAGGGCTCCTGCCCTGAAGGACAGTTAGTCTCCTAACCTGTAAATTCCTGGGATCCATCTTGCTTTCACACATGTGGGCTCCTTTGGGTAATACCCCATACAAGCCGCATATTTAGCTGGGGCTTTGGTCCACAGAACTTCCCAACCCATCGTTCTGGAGACACTCTTCTTCACTTCTGCTCCAAGGCAAGCAGAATACCTTAAAGCACCTTGGCTCAAACTAGCCTGCCACCAAATGCGAAAGGAAAATTGCCCTGGACAGATCATCTATAAGCTTAATTAAGAAGTCTTTCTTACTCAGCCGTTCAATTCTGCTCCTCAGACTGAGTTTCTGTGTCACTCCCTCTTCTTCCATGCGTGGGGGCTGCAAGAGGGAGCATAAGAGTGGCTGCCCCTCTTCAGGTCTTACGGCCTTCCACTTCCCATGTCAGAGAGCTTCAAGGCTGGGGACAGAGGGTGCCAAAACTGAGCCTGAGATCTAACTTGAGTAATCTGTGAATTAGGCAAAAGCTCAAGCCCAAGTCAAATATGAACTGTATACACAAATAAATTTTTCTCTCTTTCCCTCTTAGTGGGTAATTCTTTCTACTATCAAGTATTCTGAGTGTATCTCTGGGAAGAAAATTTGAAAAGCAGGGGGGCAATAAGATTAGGGACCCTGTGTTTTAGGCCTGAAGAAGGCAATAGAAGCAAGGGAGTGTTGGAGGAGGAGCTGTATACCATGCTGCAGGTACTATTATTATTCTGCCAGTACTGGCAGGTGGGTACCTGTGATGGAACATTTATTTGGCCAATCGTTTCTGAAATGTGTTTCATTTATTAGCACTAAATTAACCCTTTATTTTTTGTTGGGTTCTTGCGGGGGGGGGGGGGGGAATATAATTTACTCTGGCTTTTTTGGCTATGAGTGCTGGCAACCTGGCTGGCCATATGGCGCTTGGGAACAATTCTGCATGGCTTCTATTGTGTCCTACCACTTTGCATTCAGATATTTCCAGGTGCTCTGCAAAGACGGAGGCAGATCATTGTCCCCATTTTATGAATGTGGAAACTGAGACAGAGATAGCAGGATTTGTTTGGTCCCACTCAGGAAGCAGATCTAGGAACAGAGGAGCTCCCCTCCTGGCACGCTCGTTGCTGGAGTGGAGCATTGCCTTGGAGGGCACAATGAATGGCATGGGGTGAGGTAAGCCAAAGGTAGACACAAGCTGTTCAGTTTAGATTAATATCAGGTTTTAAGTGCAGCCTCCACTTTGCATCTGAAAAACAAACGGATCATGCTATTATGTTTCTCCCCACTTCCAGATAAAGCCAGGTGCATTTCTGCTCACACCAGAGAGCAAGGGGCACACTCTCCTTAAATCCTAAATGTAGATATTGGTCATATAAGAATTTTTTAAAAAAAAAATCAGTTAGTCCTTTAATTAAAATGGGTACAAAAAAAGTGGACAGAAGCTTTCAGTAAACTGAAATTAGGTAAAAAAACAATAAAAAGAAAAAACGAACAGTCCACTTTTAAATCTTTGAGGCCTTGGACGTAAAGAGCCCCTTGTAGTTAATGGAGAGCCAGATGAAAAGTCTTCACTCCTTGATCTCTGGCTCCATTTGTAATGTATTGTCCTAAGCCACTTCATCTGAAAAATCTTTCAAAGAATAAACACGTTCATAGCTTTTATTGTCACAGCCCAGTATATTTAGTCCAAGAAATTGGGTCAGTGTACTTTTTATTTTCTTTCCATTCTACTAACTCAGCAGGGTACTGGCCAAATTCCAGGCCTGCTGTGTCCCATTCCTGATTTCATAGATACTGAAAAAAAATAAAACCAATGAAAAAATGGACTGTGGATGGCTCAGCTGACACAGCCACGGGCAGGAAATGGCTGGTGTTGCTGCACGTTATCCACAGAGCTAGCCAAGCTGTTGGTTTTGTTATTTTATGTTTCACACTGCCAACCAAGTCCATTGGTTGTTGCAATCAGAGCTGCCGCTGCTGCTGCAGGGTGAAAAGCAAAAAATAAAATAACAAAGATGGAACAGCAGAAGCAATGGCTGGTGCTGTGAATATACAGTGCAGCAGTGTAGGTATAACCTGCTGCTAGCTTGATCAATTAATCAGTCTCTGATACTTATTCACATTACTTTGTGAGAGCACTTGATTGAGGCCAGCAAAATTTGGAGATGGAAATGCTTTGTGAGATAAAATAGCTTGTGAAAGGGACACTCTGCAGGGCATCTTTCATGTATGTTGGGGGGGTAGAGTTATATACATGTGTACATACGTGAGTGTGTATATGTATATATATGTGTGTATGTACCTGTGTATGCATAATCATACATGTAGAATAAGTATATATAGTCATATAAACAGGACTAAAATCTCCTGAAATCTAATATCATTTTCCAAACATTTTTGGGAGCTATCATCTCTCCTTAGTCATCTTAATATGATTATATAATTGAGCAATCTCACTATAGAGGAGGAAGCATTGTACACCTACCCCTGGCATAATGATAATATACGTAGAGGGGGTTGAAAAAAATTAAGAACAAATTAGCTTCACCACATCACTGCTGAATTAAAACAAATGTGCCTTGACATTTGAATTATCTTTGAACAATCTATCTATGAAAAGAATAGCTTTTTAAATCTTTTCTTGTTCCTCAAATGAGTTTTTTTTTTTTTTTTCCACAGTCTGGAGAAAGAGTGCAGAGAAATTGTCAGTTTTAGGAGAGCATGTGTGTGTACATATATATATATATACATGCATACATATACACATATATAAATATATATATTGTATATACATTTGAATATATATGTGTGTGTTTATATGTATGCATGTGTATTTTTGTGTGTATTTATGCGTGTGTGTGTGTGTGTGTGCGTGTGTGTGTAAACAACGGGAAGAGTTTAAGAGGCTTGGTTAATTCAGAAAGATTCAAAGAACACCCAATGTTGCGCACAGCCCCATAGACTCAGATTTTCAGGATACCACGGCAGCCTCCAATATTCCCAGCAACCCTGTTTAAGCTGAGAAGGAAGCACCTGGTAGGGTTGGGGCAGTGAGAATAGTCAATTTATGCATAAAGCTTCACACCAAGACACAAGCTCTAGTGGTCTGTGCAGGCACGATGTCTCCAGCTATTGCTTGGTGATTAGTTTAATGACAATCTGCTCTTGGTAAGTGTGGAGCAACTTCATCTTTAACCGAAGGAGAAAACAATCCTGGGATTTTCCTAGCACTCACATAAAAAGGCAAGTAACACCGTTATTCTAGTGAAACTGAGGCACTGAGGCAGCCTTAAGTAAATCACTGACACAGCTGGGAATAAAAGCTGTATTCCTCAGTTCCCAGTCAGACGCTGATGACTAGGCAACTCACCATCTTTTAGCCAGTGGGGAAAGAACAGTTGAATTTGCCATGGAGGGGATCTTGCAATTATAAACGATGGCTTTTATTAAGGGTGTAAGATAACTCCTATTGTACTATACACAGTATGTGAAAACAAAACCACAGATGAAAGAAGGCAACTTAAAGAACATGGTCCATTGTTAATGAAGTGACATTGTTACATTGTTAAGATAATAGTCTATTCTCACCAGACTGGTGTCTGAGAGCAATCATGTCCATGGGAAGTTCGTCACAGACCATCACACAATCATTAACAGAGATACACCTACAGTCCCCACAAGAGAAGGCACTATCATAGCCGAGGGAGAAATGAGTAAAAAAGATTCCAGGCTATAATCTGCAAATTCTACCAGCTAATACAGAAAATGATTCCGGGATTAGTTTTCTTGATTTCTGTTTACCCCTGGAGTAAATGAATGTTCTGTGTGAGTAAAACCATCAGGACGTGTCTCTAAATGAATTGTCGAAAGTCACAATGTGTTTGGCGGTATTTGGAATGAAACCCTAATCTCCCGAGTCCTGGAGTTCTCCCATCAGTAGAGAATTACAATCAGGTCCTGGTAGCAGTAATCAAACAGAAGTGATTGTAGGGAGGACAGAGGACATGGAAAAGTAAGAGAAAATTGAATAGGACTTAGGAAAAGTAAGCAATAAAGAGATGTTATTGAATAAAACCTGTAGTGAGAATTCCTGACCTATTTATGCCAATTTGATTAAGAAGGCGAGAAGTAACTAGCAAAGTGGGAAGAAGATAGCTAATAACTGATTATGGGAGGGTAGGTGCCGACACTGCATGACTCTGCAGTGGAGCACACTCAGAGGAACTTGGCTCTATTTTAAACAGCAGCATTTTTTCTGTTTTTTTTTCCTCCTTTTTTTCCTGCTAACCTTATCAAAAGAATGATCCTACTGCCCATCCTTATAAGCGCCCTGAGGTTTGGAAGCCAGGCACTGAAAGAGGCAGGTTTTGTGCTTTTAGCTCAGCACCTTCAGCGTAAAGGTAACGCTCCACAGCGATGGTGTTGGCATCACCACTGGTGAGCAAGGAGCTATGCGGAGCCCGGTTGGCTCAGCCACCTCACTCAGAGCGATCACACAACTGAACCGTCATTCACCCCTATCCGCACTTGCTCCAGAAGTCCAATATTGAGGTCAATCAAAGGGTAATGTAAGAAGTTAAGACTCACAGACTCAGTGGCTGCACAATGACTAACTTTGACATTAATTGAGGTCTGAGGTTTTTCTGGGTTACCAGAGTTTTTTTAGCCTTGCACAGAGAGCTACCCTTAGAAGAGAAATGAAGTAGCTGGTAAGTCTGCATATGCCAGAGAGTTTGCAAGGAATTTCACTTGGGTTTGTCATCAGTGTCATAACAGAGCTTTCCCCACTCACTTGTACAGAAATCAAGGCTCGTGCAACTGTATCCAGGAGAAACAAAGCTGCTTAACTTGAGAAGTCATGAGTAAAAACTCAAGTTGCAAATTAACTGAGTGCCTAATATTACATGCTGAAATTAGTTATCTGAAAAGAAATCAGCACAGTCCTCCACAATGTGACCTGAATTTTATTTCTTAGCTTCAATATGCCATAAATCTCTTCCCTTCCAAATGCAGCACATACTTAAATAATCATACTTAATTTTATATTTTCACAAAATCCAAAAAAGAAATTACTAAGGTTCAGCATGTTCAAAAGAAGCAGCTCTTCACATTCTGTCAATTACAGCTATAACGAGGAAATTCCAAAAATAGTTATTCAGAGGTGACTGTATTTCTGTGGTGAGCAAAGTGATTTTCATTACAGCTTTTGCTTTTTACATAAAATATTCACTGAAAACACTCCAGATTTCCCCTCTTTTCTGGGTTTGGTGGGTTTCTGTACAAATATATTTCTTGAAAAATGTTCCTGGGTCATGAAAATTTCACCAACACAGTCACAATTTGTTTTTATTGCCTGCAGATAAGTAACAAATTCCAGAGAGCTTTTTGGTGCATTTTTGAGTTATAGAATAGATTGCAATAAATCAGACACATGATTTAACATATGTTTGATCCTGCAGACAGATTTGAGCTTAGCAGTAAGCATGTGGCTAGTCTAATTTAGAGGAATTATAAAATTAGGCAGGACTACTTGCAGGATTGAGTAAGAGATTCAATTTTAAACCACAGCATTTGAAGAATCTGATCAGTTCTTTATTTTTACAGAATAATTCCCTTAGTTTCATTGCATTAATTAGTTTACACCCAGCATGCTCCAGAGTGTCCAAGATAACTGACTGCTCAGGACAACAGCTCAGGCTCCCTAATTTCTGTAGCAAGATGTAATTCATAGGAATAGATGCCTTGCCAGAGGTGAGCCAAGGACATCTGATTTCAGCAGGACCCTTTTTTTTACGCTCAGTGTTCCCTGCCATACCTCACCAGACACTTCGCGTTGGTAACACTACCTCTAACAGAAAAAAAACATCTTACATTGCCATGGAAAATAGGAGTGGCTTGTGTTTTAAGCTACTGACCCTTAATAGACATGTCTAAACAAATTAGTGGGTTTTGCTTATCATCTTTGGTGTCTTTATTTCTTCAATATTTTCTCTGAGAAACCTCCCACTGACCTCAAAGGCATCAGTATTTTATTCTATATATTTAAAATTATCTATTGCATGCTCACTGGTCTTAGCTAAGAAGCACAGGAAATGATGACACAGCATAAGCTGTCAATACTTCATAGATAACCTTAGCTTAATCTGTCCTATTGGATAATATTCTGTCACAGAGAACTTTACAGGCTGGGAGTGCCAAATAAAGATATGTTTTAATAAAGATTTTTATTAACATAACACTATTTTTCTCTTTTAAGTTCATAGAATACACATTTAGAGCTATAATTCCCCAGACCAGTTTAGCTTGACCTTTTACAAACTTGTATTGCAAAGGAATATAAAGTCTTCATCACAAAGTAGCATGTGGAATTGGGACTTAACATTTTGCAAGAATTCTGTTTATAAATCGAGGTTAATCATGAAGAAGCATGCATAATGTAGTATTTTTACCAGAAAGACATTTTATCCCTTTCTCTTGAAGCTCAGAATAGAGAAGTGACAAGGTGAAAAGGCAATTGATAGCCATTTTTTCACAGAATTCTTCAATAATGACATATCTTAGGTGTTTTCTTCTAAAAAAAGTCCAGAAGTATGCTACGCCTTCCTCTGAACTGCAGTAAGCTGTCTGAGATATTAAATGCACATGTTAACAGGTGTCCTTCATTATATTTTACATGAAAAGTCTGTGCCTTTCTGATTATTCTAGTTTAAGTTGCTTCTTCCTTAGAGGCATCAGGAAAGAGCTGATGCTGGTGTGCAAGAAGAAAGCGTTCTGCTGCTTAGCTAAAGTTCCATTTCACACTGCTAAAAGCATTGCCCATTCTTTCTGAATCATAAAGCACAGCAACCCCAATTACCTAGCATGGAGTTTCTTTATGAATAGGGTTTAATCCTCTCTGAAAGGTCCATAACCTTTTTTACTCATCAAACCCTTTTTCATCAATTATAGCTTCATGGAACAAACACTGTCTGGGCTTTTACTCTAACTTACATTTCAAAATTGCTTCAGGAAAGTTAAAAATGTCACGAGTTAATCTACAATAAACCCATAGCTTTGTATCTGACAAGTCATGGTAACTCGCTGCAGTAAGTGAAACTCCAACTAGTCTGCTCAAAAAAGCATGCCTGTTAAAACAACATTAAAATTTCATCACATGCTTATACCTCTTACTTTTGGGTTTAAAATCTGGTTCCGTACCACGGCATATCTTGTCTTTTGCTTCCATTTTTTTTAATTCTCTAAACTCCTCTGCCCCTTTTCTGCATGGTATTTTTCCCAGATCGGTTCCATGAACAAGCTCTCCTTCACCTTGACCACTTGCACTAGCACAACAAAAGCAGCAGCACAAGCACAAGAGTGGTCAAGAGCATTCCCCACACACAAATATCAGTTGAACCCAGCTGGAGTGATTGCCTAATAAGGAAAATATTCATAAAACAGCCAAATACAAGCTTCTCAGGTTTTTCAAAATGTCTAAAGCAGACTCTGGATCTTCAAGATCATGTAAAATGCATTGAAATACAACTATTCCAGTTAACACAAGTAGTGCTAATATGCTCCTAGCCAGTAATGTATTTTTTGCTAGTAAAGCCTAATAATTTTGGCATGAAGAGATTGACCTAAATATAGCTTCTGAAATTCAATAATGTGCATGTTTAGAAATTAAGTTTCCCATTGGGTTTGCTAGACTGCTGAAATCCATGCTTAAAGTAAATGCAGCCTTGTGCCAGTTTTAGCTTGGTTTTCTCCCTGGATTCACACTGGCAAACCCTGCAGCAAAACCAGTTTGGAGGTTTTTATCCCAGTGAGTCCTGGGACTGGCAAGCCAAAAGGGAGTATACTATAATACTCTGGAAAGAGACAAGGATAATGAAACCCCACTGTCACAAAAACAAAAGGTTTTTTTCTCTTTCTTTCTTTTTTTTTTTTAACAGCCATCTGGAGAAGATTGAATTTGGAGTTTTTAGAATTCAACACAAAGATGAATCAGCTAAAGATACATGACATCCAGTTTATCAGCTGGACTAAAAAGCTGAATTGATATTCATACACAACAGGGATAGACATGGTAATAAGCCCTGACACATCTAGTTCAATAATTCTGCTAGTGCCCTTTTATTTGTAATGTTCTATGCTTATATAAACAAGGAAGTGTTCAAGAATTTGATAGGGCTCTTTTTTGGTTTTTTATAGCATTACTGGAACCTTCCTGAGACTGGGGAAACAGCATTTGTTGGAGCACAAGCCTTATTAAAATAAATGACATTGTTGCTACTTCCTCAGATAACTTTGCTCCTGTCTCAGTAGAGGTAGGCCGGCTCTACTACTGGGAAATAGTTGCTATTGCCAGTTCTGTGGTAGAGGAATGGCATTCTAAATTTAAAAATCCTTTTCTATTGATCCATGTTTATCACATAATACTACACTGGCTTGCATTAAACAGAGGAGATACATTTTCATCCCTATGAAGGGAATTAAATGCCCAATTCTTATTATTGTTAATAGTTGTGTGCCTAATGCCCAGTGTGCCTTCCTGCAAACATACCCCCTTAATTGCCTAATGTGCAGTCTTGAGAGAAGCAGATTATTCAGCTTTATGTTTTGCATTTGCAAATATACCAAGGAACTGGTATATTTGCAGGAAGGTGGCTGCAGCACAAAGAACAGATTTGTCAATTTGTTTATTTTCAAAACAGGACAGCACAGGGACCTTGTTCTAGCAACTCTTGGCTATAGCACTGTGAAATTATAAAATAATGAAGCATTTTAACATATGGATTTCTACAGTGTGGGAAGGCTTTGCTTTGCATTCAGGACTCTTTCCAATTAAACCGAATGTTAGCTCAGCCCATTTAAAATGCATATAAACTGTACTTACGGCTTTCCAGTTATGCTTACACTCCTCTTGAAAGATACCACAAAGGGCATGACTAAAATTGCAGCAGTGTTTTAACCCTGAAGTTTACAGCCGGGTCTCTTTTATTTTTTTCTTCAGATGGGAAAATGCAGATCCCTAATGACAGCATTTACCACAGTTTCTCAAAACAATTCAGAGATATAAAATATAAAGTCTATATTCTGAACAATGATTTCTGCTAAGTGTTACACCAGGGTGAAAACACTCTTGATCAAGTTGAGTGGTCTACAAAGAGCTTTGTTGACTTCAACAGCACTAAGCCTGGTGTCATGTTAGTTCCCACAATGACAATATGAGAATCTAGTAGCAATAAGTGAGAGAGAATATTAAGAATTTTGCGCTTCCAAATACACTCCAAGATTGGGAATAATTCTGATAAATTTGTGCGTATGATTTCATAGTGACTGTATGTATTTTAGAACCCAAAGTTTATTGGAGTCCATAGTGTGCTAAGTCGCTGTATCCTTGGTAAAATCTTGCGGTTGAAGTTTTCTTGTTTTGCAAAATAATAAAGACATTTCAAATAAGTTTCTCACAGAAGCTGTCATGAGACTCATTCAGTGCAGATCAATCTGTCTGCATTATCTCTGTTCACACATTCCAACCACCTCTGTTGTGAGGGGGGAAAAAAGTACAGCTCAGAAATACATAAAAACAAATAAATAAATCCCTTTTCCTGTGCTTTGACAAAAGCAGAACTATTTCCTCCCGATGAAGCCACAGAGAAGTAGGTGGCTAATGGAAGACATGTCTGTCAGGCAGAAGTCTCAAGCGTGACAAGGGTGAAGAGTCACTTCCTCAAACGCAGAGCTACATCCTGAAATATCCAGTGTCTCAGAAATGAGCAATTTTTCTACGCTTTCGTCTGGGAGGACTCTTCAGCACAGGGTGCCCCCTGTGTACCTCAAGCCACAAGGCAATCTGTCTGTCACTGAGCTCCATGTAGAAAAGGGGATCTTGGCTGTATTCTCCCTTGGCTGTTGCTCCTCGGTGTTCAGCCTCCAGGCCATAAGAGCCACCCCATAGCTTACAGCACCACCGTGTCTATACTCCTGGATTAGACAGAGAGCAGGCCATTATTAGCTGCCTCATGCACCCGGTGTCGAGGCAGGCCAGAGGCTTACCACCCCTCATATCTCCCCCTGTTTGCTTAAAGAATTTTCTCATCTCTCAGATGGGGCAATAGCTGAGAAATAAAGCTCTTTACTCTGAGAGTAAAGAGGGAAAGCACTGAGAAATAAACCTCTTTACTCTGCCGCATCCCTGTAAGTGAGATATCCTCATTAGCAACTGCATGAGCCAGTCAGTCAAAGTTTTCCCAAATGCTTCTTAGCATCAGCTAAGTCGCATAATATTAATACCACCAATGTTTGCTACATCTCTATGGGATTTTAGTAAAGAGAGAATGTTATTAAAAGAGATAGTGTGGCTTTCCCTTCATTTGTTCTTATACTATTCGTTAAACAAGAAGCAGTTCTCCAAGTCACGCCAATCAAGTATAACTATCTAGTTATACTATGTTCACAGTGACATGTAGAAATCCAGTCCCTAAAAATGCCAGCTGGGCCGCAGGAGGGCAGCGTAATGGTGTTGGGAACCTTTCCAGGTCACTAGGTCCAAACCAGCTCTCTCTGGCACTGACCAAAAATGGTACGGTTGCCTCTGTTAACTGAGTTGGCACTTTCTCTCCACTATTGACATCAGAAAAATCGTTATCCCTGTTGGCACTTATTAGAGCGTTTATTGGCCTCCTCATTATGAAGTCCCAGGTTTTCTAGGTCTCTTAAGATCTATGCATTTCTTGGGAATTCCCTAGGCTTTATTGGTTTAACCAGAGGAGAAAATTGGGTAGGAAAGGGGAAGCGCAACACAATGCATCTCCCCATTAAAATAAATTTATTCCACTACACAGGCAGGAGAGAGCCAACTCAAAACTGCACGAGCAAAAGCTGAAGACTCCTCTAAGCTTCCCATACTACTCTACCTCCTACAGGATACAAAGTGATAATTTATCCAAACATTTAAACAGAGTTCCTGGGCTAGTGTAAACAGGAGTTTACCCATTGGCTCTGGCCCTCCTGAGAACAAACTCCCATTGACTGATAAGTGATCCTGAGGATAAGGCGCTATTGTTTGGCAGTTTCTAAGAGCTGGCCCTCATAAACTAATCCTTTCATGGGTGCCATAGGCACCACATTCTAAAGCACTAAATTCACTTGAGAAACTCCACAATTAGGAAAGCAATTTGACTTCCAATTTTTCCTGTAAAGATTTTATTTTACCAACCTATGTTAAAAGCGTGCAAATCTAGATACAATAAGATTAGCAGTGCACAAGTAGGTGAAAGGGAGGCAGGGCCACCTGATGTGTTTTCAAATGAAATCTATAAAGAAATTTCATGTGCTCAAGGACAATTACAGTCATGCAACTGTAGGTGACTGAAACTCATGACTAATAAAAATTAAACTGGCCCAAAATTAATCATATGCAGCAGAAATGATTTGATTCATCCAGGTTAGTTGCTAAAATGCCTCTAGAGGGTTGGATTAGCAGAACATATACCCTTCTACCTCCAGGCTCAGAGAGCAATATCTTACAACGGCAAATTAACAGTAGAATACATTAGCTAGTCCCTTCTTGATCTCTGCAATGAAGCAGAAAGCAGAGGAAAACATGACTGTATGTGTTGGGCAGTTGCTGCATTTTCTACCTCTCCATTAAAACTTACTGCAGAAGATACAGCTGATGGCAGAGTGGGCAGTGAACAGGATATCACACAGCAATATGTATAGCACCCTCAGTTTTGCATTTCTTGCTAGTAAATATAGGATATTCTGGACAGAAGTCTAGCATACAGTATGAGGGTGGTTAATCCAGCTTTAGAGAAAGGAGGTGGACTAAAACCATCTGATCTTTTCAGATTCCTTCCAACCTTCTCTTCTGTGACCTGAACAAACAGTGGCCCCACAGACCCCCTGGCTGGGAGCACCTGGTGGTGGTTAAGCTGCTGGGCAGCACACTGGGCCAACTGGCATGCTGAGGCAGACTGAAATCTGTGAGTTTTACAGGGAGACAGTCTCTTACATGTGGGTCCACATTTGCAAATTTACTGCTTGGACAGACAGTTAATCTGATCTGAGGGTGGCTTCAGAGTCTCTCTCAAAGCACAGTGGAAGGTTGTGATTGTCGTGTTTCCCACTGCCAGCACCTGAGCTACACATAACTGCTGTGGTGAGCAATGATGGAGCTTTTTTTTTATAATCCCTTATGTACCCTTTCTGTTTTTGCACGCAAGCAGCAAAGGAACAGGGGAATAAGGAAGAAAATTATGTGCAAAGATAAAATGCTGCAAACATAGTTCCCTTTCTGACTTTTTCCATAATGTTCAGTTTAAGTGAAACTTAAGCAAGGCTACATTTCATATTTATTTACAAGCTAATTAAATTCAAGCAATCCCACTTCACATTATATGGTGTGCTTATTTCACAGCTACTGACCCTCAATTGGCTGCCAAAAACCCTCTCTAATAGAGGATTCCCCTAATGTCAGGGAAATTCCATGTTCTTAGAAATTCTCAAGGGCTGGGAAGCAGATGCAACACACTCCGTGGTACACTTCCAGCATGCCCAGGAATATTGCAGGTGGGCTAAGGGTTGTTCTTTGTGATTTCCCGCCCAGTTAAATAATCCTATACATTTCAGTGTAATTTAGAGCAGACCGTGAGACACTATGGCAAAGAAAAAGAGCCTAGATATCTTTACTTCCCCCTCAGTTCCACCCTTGAATCTAGGATCAGACATACACACATTTGCATTTTGGTTTCCTTTTCCATAAAGTTTTATTGGTTCAATAAACAGAATAAATATAATTAAGCATAAAGAAAAAGAAAGATTTCAAAGTTACCTCAACAGTAGATAGGCTAACCCTTGTATGCCTAGAGCTGAGGATCAGCCTATGCTTCTCCAACAGTACTTTAAAAGCCTGTTATTCCAGACAAAGGTACACAGTCAAATTTCCATCATAGTAAATGGAATTTTTTGCACTGTCCTTTTGGGTACCTTCTAAACAGGGAAATAGAGTAATCCTGATGGTTTGCTCTGGATTACCTGTGTTTATTTGTAGGCACTACCAGTTCCACCCTGTATCTTGTAAATACATAATCTCACTGAACAATTCCCTCCACCAGAAAAGAGTGTGTTTCTGGTAATTTGGGAATGATTTGCACCCATCGGTCACTCAATTGCTTCTTGGAGCTAAACAGTTAAAGAGGAAGGATGTCATATGCTCTTTAACTTGTACTGCCAAGATGATTTTTTTTTTTCTATAAATAGGCAAAATATACATTTAGTTTTCTCAGCAGCTGGACCTACTGCTGCACAGGAACTTTCCCATCATCTAATATAGACTGGAACTGCAATACCATCATGGCTTTCTAGCTTGCTGAAGTCTTTCAGTCCACTCACCTTTATAACAATTACATTGATTCCATAACCTCTCACTTTCCCTTCCAGAGCATATAAAAATAATCCTTGCTGTTCTCAAAAGCTGGTTAGGAAGTGTAACTCTAATGAAACTGTTTTGTAATGTAGCTGGCTACATTGCACAGTGGCTGGTCACTGTGCTAGAGGCTGTTTTTAAATTTGATCCTAACAGGGATTGACTGAATTCACCCTGAGTATGGACAGGGCCTCATTTATCTGAACTCTAATTTATAGTAAATAGAAAGAATTTAGATTTCTTTTATATAACCCCCTGAAGATGTATATTATACATAAATTCACTCACCTATTCCCGTTCCTTTTTACAAACCTTGGCAAAGCTGATCTCTCCAAAACTATCTACTGAAAAGCCTTGGGGAAAAAATAGAAGAATTGATGTATACGGATGATTTTGTAATGTTGGGGAGGGATTTAACTCAAGAAGTAACCACTTATTTTTATGAACAGTATTATTAAGGAGATTTCATGACATTAGAAAAGCTTCATTAAAAATAGCTTTCCTTAAAATCACTATTGAATCAAATATAGCTCAAACTCTTCAGTGTGTTTCATATTTATGCTTGAATCATCTTTTACATTTTTCCTAAGTCACAATCCAAAGAGAGTAAAAAAGATCAAGTCCCAATATGAATCATGTCAAGGACTGATATCACTCTGCAATTAAAATAATCTTTTTAAATCATATTTCTATGCAGATCAAAATATGTCCAGTGTGAGCATGAGCTCAGTCTTCTCCCCTTATAGGAATTTTTAGATAAGATTTTTAGCCTTCAAACATCACACTTGAAATACATTTACAGTGCTGATGGTACTCAATGTTATTTACAGAGAATCATAGGAAAATTTAGGTTGGAAGAGAGCTGTGGGCATGATCTAGGCCAACCCCTCACTCAAAGCAGGGCTAGTTTCAAAGTTCAGTTGGGTCTCTTAGGAGCTTGTCCAGTCCAGCTCTCAGTATCTCCAAGGCGAGAGATTTCACAGCCACTCTGGGCTCCTATTTCAGTGCTGAACCACTCTCACAGTGAAGAATTGCTCCCTTAAGCCTCGTCGCACAGTGCCGCAGGTGCCTTAGCCTTTCGTATCGCTATGCAATGCCGTAGCCTCTCATGCTCAGCTCTGCACCCTTTTGCCCAAGCTGCCATGGTAGTGTTTTCCAGAGCCTCTGTGGCAGTGCCTTTCCCTTGCAGCTTTGCCACGGTTGTTCTCGTGCTGTTACTCTCATGGCCTTGCACCTGCAAATGGTGAGAGCGTTGTCCTGATGGGGTCTCATGGGAAGCAACTGCCATGGGTGTGAGAAGTGAGAATCACCTTTGTTCTCTCCTTTTCCTGCTCTTCCTTTGTAGCTTTTGAGTAACATGAGAGGACCCAGTAGCGTGCACACCCAGACCTTAACAGCCAGCCAGCCTGCAACACCTGCCCCTAAGCAAAGCAAGCTCAAATCAGCTCTAACGGCCTCATAAGCAGGAACAATCAATGGGGAGTTTGAGCAGATCCTGATGAAAACCATACAGTTATGATGGGAAATTATTATGGGAGGATCCTGCTGTGCTGGAGAGGATGAGCAGGGGAGGACTCTCATCTGGGAACCTCCCCCTCATCACTTCCCTTCCCGGATGGCCCTGGTGCAGATTTTTCCCTTTACTTTTTTTAATTCGTCTCTGTCCTGCTCCTTCACCTTTTGTTTATATTTTCCTCACAAGTAACTTTTATCATAAGGGTGATGCATACCATCAGCTATGGACACTGCTAACATCTTCATGCACGTGAAGCTGTCTCAACATCCTTTGCGCAACAGCCCTATGTACATAGGGTACGTGCATCCCAGGTGCAAGGCTTTGTATTTGCCTTTGTCAAACCTCCTGAGGCCCCTGTCAGCGCAGTTCTCCAGGTTATTGAGGTCCCTTCCCTGGCAGCCCTGTCCTTCAGCATGCAAACTGCATCCCCCAAACTGGCATCACCCACAACCTTGCAGAGGGTGCATTCATCCCGTCCCATCACCCAGGCTGTTGATGAAGATGCTGAACAGGATCAGGCCCAGCACCAGCCTCTCAGGAACACCACTCGTAATCAACTGCCAGCTAGAAGTCAAACCCTTAACCACTATTATGCATCCAGCCCATAGCCCCTCGGTCATGAGACCTGGATACTCTGCTACACTGCATCAAAAGCGTCACTAAATTTGAGGACAACAACATCCCCTGCTCTCCACTTATCCGCAGAGCCAGGAATTTCACCACAGAAAGCAACCAGGTTAGTCAAGCACAATTTGCCTTTGGTAAATCCATTCTGGCTATTTCATCTTCAGCGCTCTTTTCGAGTTTTTTGCTACTTCAGCATGGTGTCCTTAACTCAGCGAGGCTTCAACATAGACATCTATGATTCATATATTCCTAACTATGTACAGCTAATATTCTAGCCTGAGCTAGCTTAATGATATTGTGAAAACATACAAAGATCTTAAAAATTAATGACTTACATTTTCTTCAATTTTTCCCCAAGAGGTTTTCAGAAGATGTATGGCATTGCACTTTCAAAGGAGACATCCTCATTTTCACGTTTTAAAACACTGGACCTATATGCTGCAAAGCAGGAATGCTCTTCTTTTAGTGGATAAGACTATGAAAAAAGTAAATTTTAAGGGCCATATCTTCACTTGTTTACATCAACCAATCTTCTTTAACTTCAGTGCAACTATTAATTTTTGCCAAAAGAGAACTTGGGCTCTAGTTTCTACTTCCAGTTCTGTTTTGCTCATGTAAATGTAACAGTTCATTTGGAACATATGGAAGAGGTAGGGGGAGGGAGTTCCTGCTCACACAACTCATGCAGCTAGATTGATTTTTGCTAAAACTTAAAAAAAAAAAAAAAAAAACACTTATCATGTGTAACAGTCGCTGTCCTGCATTTTGGATAGGAATTATATTGTATAAGAAAATGGGGGGGTTAATATTTAGTAGCATGGCAGTTATGCTATGCAACACTTAACCTGCCTGGAAATACAGTTATTTCCATTTTCATAGCAATGGAATATTCTATCCCAAGACGTATTGAGGGAAAACACACTAATGGGTTTTTATGTGAACACCTGGAGGACCAATTTATACAATGGAATGGGACCAGAATTATTTGATTAAATGCAAATCACTACTGTTGTAAATAATACAAGTGAAAAGTAAACCAATACTGAACATGAAATAATGAGAGAAAAAATGGGCTTTACAGTGTTTGAAATACACAGGTCAGCATGCAGCTTCCACAGTATCTGCTGAGGCAGTTTTACAGTGGAAATGCTTTTTTGTTACAGCAAAAACAACTTGCATTTGATTGACAGGAACAGACATATTGGACTACTGGGCATTGTCTCTATGCCCAGGAAAGTATTCGTTACTTCTAATTACCTCCCCAATTTCCCATTCAAAACAGCTGGAAGTATGAATCCTATGCATTTTGTTGGATCCGACCTGTGGCAAATGAATCCCTTTCAGAAGAGGTGTTTGGCAGGAACATGAAAAGAAAGAGTATATCACAAATGAAAAGGAGAGGATAGATGATATTTTGCTGTGCTTGCTAGGATGCGACATGTTCCCATGCTCCCAGAGAGATGCTAGGATGTTTAGACCAGCAATATGGCAGGAGCTAGAAGAGACAAAAGAGTTTAAGATGCTAAAGCAAACATTGCAGAATAAGAAAAAACAGAAAGAAAACATGAGTTTAAGTGTTTGTAAATAACCATTTCCTATAGCAAAGCTGGAATACAGGTACAAAGCTGCTTGCGTGTGTCTTTTACTGAATTTCTATTGCATTTCTATGGGCAGGAAGGTGGGGGAAGACAGATGCCAAGGTAACATCATGCCCCAAATTTTCTCTGCAGCACTGTACTTGGTTGTCTAAAGTGGAGTATTTGAATTGTAAAGGTGCAAAATACTGTTCCCCTCAGACACTGTTCACATTTATAAGAATTGCAACAATGTGACCACCTCAGGAAACATTTTTTTTTTTTCTTTTAAGCGCTCACCATCCAGATTTAGGTGCCTAACTTTAGACACTAAACAAGTTTTAAGATGTCAGCTTTCATGCCCAGCTTGAATGCTTTTTGTGATAATATATTTAGTTGGGTCAAACGCATCCCTGAAGTAATTTGGTCTGCTGTGCTTATAGTCTGCTTAACCCTTATTTTCTGATTATTATTTTTTGGTTTACCTTTGTTTTTCTACCCTGTGGCAAATAAACAATGCTTTTATTGAAGATAGCTGGAACTGAATGTGAAGACTAGTATGTGTTACTCACTGAGGGTGCCCTAGAGCAAAGGGAACTGCCTTACTTTTTCTCTTCTCTCACCAACCACCCTTGTAATGGTACAGAGTATTGTTATTCTCGAGGCATGACTCAGAGAAACAGCCAAAGATACATTTTAACAGACAGGATAAACAACTTCTGAGGAACTTGGGTCCTATTTCTGTCTTTTATGCATCCTTCTCAACCCATTGCGGGGCTTTTACCAGATGCTCTTTTCAAATCTCATGAGTTATGGGGCTTCCCTACTTAAGAGGCAGCTCAAAATTCACTGCTATCTTCTTTCCCCAGGGAACCCTGGAACAAATAAGATTCAAAGACAATATTGAGCCAGACACGAATTAGTTTGGGGTCGGTTTGAGATTTGGCTTGAGGGCTGAACCAATTCTTCCTGTATCCCCTGCTAAGCCAGGTTGTTCATCTCTCATTTCAAACTCTAGATGCATCACAGTAGTGTGGTATGCACTGCTTCCTGTCAAGCTGATATGAAAAGGCTTTCATATCTGAAAAACATTCAGATACAAAATCATCAGGATATTTGGAAGATGGAAAAATTCCAGCTTTACAAATATTCTCCCAGAAGGATCTGCTGCTAAATTGAGATCTATTTGTTTATTGCTTTTTTAACTCTCTCTGGGAGACATAGCATTGGGACATTGAGCCATACAGATAATGAGCTGGGAGGAAGAAATACTGTAAGAAATATCCCCAGCTCCAAGGAATGCAGTCTCTCTCACCATATTTCTTTCCTCCCTTTTTGTTTGTTTTTTTGTTTTGTATTGTATTAGATGATATTTGGCAGACTAAAAGCTGTAACTTAAAAAGCACTGGACTTCTAGCCCTAAGGAGATATACATTTAATTTTAATATTAATAGTGATAATTAATAAAAATAATAATAAAGGTTATTCCATGAGCAGGAGGACTCAGGAAGCCAAATTTCATATGGGTTTGTGTCCTTTTCCCCTCATGTCCATCTCACTACAGGATACCCTAGGGCAGTCTCTATCTTTTATGATACCTCTCACCTGCGGAAGATGATGCATGCTGTGGCTGCTTTGGAACTAAGGTCAATCAAATGGGCTTTCTGCAGTCCTAAATAAATAAATGCACATACACAATGCATATATACATATCAAAAGACTCCAAAGGAAAGAAAAGCTCAGAGTCAAGGACCCCATATTGGGCTAAATCCTGCCATTCACCATCACGACCAACATATAAGAGGCAAGAACAACCTCCACTGGAAAAAAAAGAAAAAAAAAAGTAAATAATGGCAGGTTTAGAAAATCCTAAATCTGCTTTGATTAAGCACTGTTTGGTTAAAACATTGGCAGCTGCTACGACCTGTACTGTAGCTCCATTGCCAGTAAAACTAAAGGAATGTCAGAGCAGTGGCAGTAATGTACAGCAAAAATGTGAATTTAGAGAGACAAGACCACATGGAAACAAGCAGCATCACTAGAAAAGAGATGAACTTCCATGCTTGTCAACTTCACAGCCTAACCACAATCCCATCAGGGCCAATTCTGTTAGCTTTAACATCTTTGCTTTTAGTAGGAATCATCAGTGTTTATCAAGGCCAGTGAAGAAGAAAACTGCAAAGTTGTACTGAGTTGATATAATATTCCACCTGCCTATATTTTACAGCCCTAGTTATGTTTAATCCCACTGTGGATTTGCAGTATTTTTATGAATCAGAATTTTGCCATAGTTTTGAGGCAGGGCTTGTCCATGGTTAAAAGTCACTGAGATCCAAAACCAATTGAGAAAATTGATGTGGAAAGTTAATATTTGTATAGTGCCCTACTTGGGTCTCTAAATTATTTCAAATTTTAGGCATAGGGCTCTCTGTCTTCCTCAAAAACACACTTCAAAGAGATTTCATAGACTTGTGATAGGGCTGGAAAAAATCCCTATTCCATGATCAAATTCCTTTTGGAAGCACTTGAATTTCTGTTTAGCTTCCAGTACCAGAATCTTGTTAAAGCACCCTACAATATGCATATCTGTAATTCTCTTTTGACATTAACATTTGTATTAAAACCCTCAAGTTTTTTCCAAATTCAATGCTAGTAATCCTAAAATACATCTGAAGTTACAGAGGACAGAAGCTAACTCAAAGCTCAGAAATATAGTGGTATTTTAAATGGTATTATCATGGCCTTGGGGAATGAAAAGTTCCCTCGTTTCAGAATCAGAGGTTTTGTATCTGAATGAGACTCCAGCGGGTAGTGTGTGGTCATCTTTTGGCATCCTTTGAGTCCTTAACATTATGTGGGGAGGGGTATTTGAACGATCACTCAAGTTACTCTCATAAATGCTGATTTCACACTTCTCCGTCTGACAGTGTGATAATACTGAAAGAGAGAACTTCGGGAATCAGGTCCTATGAGTAAAAACCAAGACATTATAGAATTAATCCTTTGTTTTTCATGAGAAATAGCTTAAATGTCCAGTTGTAGAAAACTTTTCCCAGACCTTTCCAGTTCTATTCCTTAGGCTGCAGCTTTTTGCTCTGTGATAAGAGAAAATAGTTTCCTGGTGTGTCTAAGTGAGAAACTCTTCTCTCTTCATACCATAATGAAAAACTGTAGCAAATCCCACTGTTATACTTGGAGAGGGTTAGCAGAAAAGTAGCTCTGCTAGTGTAGTCTCTTCCCTTTTGTCAGATGATAAAACAGAAATACCCAAAATGGTAGCGTGTCTGAGATCACATTGCTGATTGTAGCAGTTTCCTCTGAAGAGTCCAACATAACAGTAAGGTTTTCTTCTTCATGAGCCTACTGTCCTCTAATCATGGAGCTCTTTGCAATTGGGAAGAGCTCTGTGTTCAGGCAGTATGCCAGCTGCAGTTTGCTAAGAAAAGTGCAATTATTCCTAAGTAAGTATTAACACACTCCAGCAAGCACATTTTTCAGCCAATACATACATACAATGTGTAGCAGAAGAGCTTCCCTATTAGGAACATTTTTGGGTGCTTTTGAATAAAACTGCACAACTGTAGTTCTGCCAGTGTAAATCTAGATGTGGATGGCAAGTACTGAGACTAAAAGAAGCATAACCTCTCTGACATAATATGGATGTGAGGAACTCCACTGGAATTTCTGCTGTGTATTAAATCAGAGCATCTCTATGAGTTCACATATCTGTAACTGTACCGATTTAGTTAAATACCATTAGCATTTTGGGACCACATGGTCACTGGGTTTTAAGTTTATATCTACCTTTGGGATACACCAATCTCTTTGGGATATTCAGATATTTAGTCCTTGGAACACTATGTGAATCCTAATAATATTAGCATCTCAGCCTTGGATTGTTTTGGAATTTATTAGCTCCCTAACCAATCTAAACATTCATAGTGATGACTTCATGTCTACACTAGATGAATTCCTTCAGATCACCCATCACTGTATGGCAGTGTTGCTGACAGTAGCACGAGAAGTTGCTCTAACGTAGACCGGCTTTTATCCGTGGAGAGTGGACTACTTACTCACTTAACACACAGCAGTTCTCACAGGGCTGTCTGTCCTCATGCTCCCACTTTTGCTACTACCATGAAAAGCACAGGATTGACATTGAGGGTAACAAGTGCCAGAACAGGCACAGTTAATAACTTAGCAGCAGGATGTAAGCAGGCTGGCAATCTCTAACTGAAAAGGTACAAAGCTCCTGCTACAAATGGTGATGCTCTCCTCTCCCCTACAGAAGGGAGCTGTGGCCGTCATTCCTATACTACATCCTTCTTGCTTTCTAACTGTCCTGGCAATATCCTCTTCCCTGGCCCAAGAAACAATCTTTCAGATTCTCTGAAAGAAGAATCCAGAAGGAATCAGCAGAGAGGTCAATATTCTGATATTCCCTTTCACTGTCTGCATGACTTCACAAAACAAGCCTTAAGCTTTCACTAGTTTTATTACTCAGTAAAAGATATACCATTGTATAAATATTAGCAGTTGAAACTAACAACGGGTCATCCAAATAATAATTCTTATGGTGCTCTGATTGGAATATTATTGTTCCCACTTTAAAGACTATAAGATCTTTGTTATCTCATTTATAGTCTCTATCATAGCATTTTAGTTGACATTTACAGGACTATAGGTAGTTCTCCCTTGAATTTCTTACTAAAATCCAGATATAATGTATTCTCATATTGAGGTTCCCTATGTGTTTTAAATTGGCAATTCTATTATAGTCCATTTGATCTGTTTGTTACAGTATATTTCTATTACTACTCTCTACTGGTAGTAGTAGCTCCTGTACTACTTACTATTTAGCAGAAGTTAGTATCATTGATCAGTTTTCACTCAAATACTCACATTTTACTTTCCTTATAAGCTAAGACAGTAGGGACTGCAAAGATAATTTCTTCTATTGTCTTACATTGTCTTGTCTTGTTTTAAATTTAACCAGAAATGAGTCTGAAAACCACTGACTTTTGGTGAGACAAAATAGCTATGTACAAGCTGTGTTTCAGTTGTACTTGTCTTTATCTTTCTATCCCATCCCCTTTCTGTTTGTTGTTTTAGCAAGACTGCAAAATCTTTGGGGGCAGAACATCTCTTCCTATGTGTTTGTATAATAGAGAGAAATGGGCTTCTATCCCAGCTGAAGTCTCTGGGCACTATTTTAAACCATGAAACGCTTTTGGATCTTGGCCCAAAATAGACAGCGGAGTACACAAGGCTGTAATATCCTAGCTCTGCCTTGTTCCCTTTCACACGTAGCAATTTCCTTGACACTAGATCTGATAATTATTGAATGAATGGCCTCTTCCACGCTCAGCCCTCGGCAACCATTATCTTAATTCCAGTTAAGCTGGAGACAGTACAGTTTCTCTTCCCATAATAACCAACAGCATCAGATATACCTTCAGTGCAGGCAGCTGTAACCATGTAAGTCTCATTCGAGGTGTAATGTACATCACTTTAGCATATTTCACCAGGGCTTTGAGTAAAGTCCACTCAGCCTTTGTAATGGATTGAAATATGTAAAGGTTATTCCATTGAATTAGGTTCTAGGCATGGAAAAATCACAACCTGCTTGTGAGGAGGTGGATTTTAAAACATGGCGAGGTGGAGGTTTTTCTTTCACCAGCTGGTAAATAATTTAGAGCCCATTAACCAGTGATTTGTATCTAAAGGAAAGTTACATATGAGAAGTGAAGTGTACAGTCTTCTGGCAGATTGGGATTCACAGACATTTTTGGTGATTAATTTTCCAGTAATAGTAGGAAACTGGTTAGCAGGTTGAATATTTATGCTCCACGTTACATATTTGGAGGAGCAGAACAGACTCAGATACAGCATTATTACAGGGTTTATTCTGACAATACAACATGTAATGAATGAAAGAACTTGTTACCAAGGAGATAATTGGACTTGAACAGTGAGAATATCTCAATGTGCCAATTTTCAGCATCAGTTTTTCCTTTTGCTTTGGCTGTGAATTGTAGCTGGCCATATTTTTATAATAGCAAACTAAGGTCTTTATCTTATTTTTGTGTGGCCCATTCCACAGTTTAATATCTTACTGTAGCAGGGATTTAATACATGGTTTGACTTGATATATATTAACAACCATTTTTTTAATTAAACTACAATTAAAAAACAGAGTATCAATAAGAAAGGACAGTTTAAGGACATGACAAAAAAAGGGAAGAACAAACTAATTTTAGTCCATGTATCACCATATGAAGAATTCAAAGAATGCATGGAAAACCTTTTAGAGGAGACAAGAGTGACACATTTTCGTGTCGTGTAGCAAAAGGACTGCTACACACCTGTCTGGCCAAACTTCATTGTCACATTAACCTCCAGTCTTATCATTTCATTTTTCATCACCCTCCACTTACTAATATCTTTTTCTAGGCCTCTCTGATAGCTACTTTTAGCATATTATCTATAGATAAAATCTCTTTGACTTTTTTCCTTCTCTTTTTTCAAGAACAGCTTCAAAACTATGAACTTCTGAGACATGCATATCACATAGAGTATAACAAATTGATTAAATTGCTTGCTTCTTAGTCTAAATCAAAGCACAAAGACTAAGTATATATGACAATTACTTTTAATCTTCAGTTGATCTTTGATATTTGGCTGCTAACCATGTGGAGGGATGTCCCCATTTGCCTTATTGTTTTCTGCCTTACTTGTTGAAGGCAAAGCAATCAAACCCACCATTTTTCATTACCAGCTGCAGCTAGTGTTACACTTCAGTGATACTAAGTTTATATATCACTGAATGCCCCACATAAAATACACAAGTTGTACATAACTGAAGACAACATCTTAAAGGACTGTCTTTAGTTATTGCTTCACAAGTTTTTTTGCACCTTACTAAAGTTTCTAGCAGTGCATTTTTGAATTGTAGTTGCAGTTTAGGCTATGCACTATTATCTTCTGCCAAAGTCAGCTGTGCTAGCTGAAAACATTTCCCGCCTTGATATCACAGAATCACAGAATGGTTGAGGCTGGCAGGTACCTCTGGAGACCCCCTCTGCTCAAGCAAAGTCATCTAAAGTACACTGCCCAGGACTGTGTCCAGATGGCTTTTGACTGTCTCCAAGAATGGAGACTCCACAACCTCTCTGGGCAGGAAACCTCAAGGTTTTCCTGGGTCTCTTCAACCAATGGCCTCTGTGCAAGTGCATTCCTAACATGCAGTAGTGATGTCTATGCTTTCCAAGACCTTGACAGCTTCTGCTGGTTAAGGTAGCTGGGATTAACTTCTGTTCCAATATGAAACATGCTAACAGGGGTCATTCTATGATTGTTTTATTGTTTTGAGCATCCTGTAATCTTAGGCAGCTTCATAAATGTGTCCCTGTCCATAGCTATTGAAACTTAACTAGCCTGTGAGCTTTAAAACTATAAACATGTGGAAGATAAAAAAGATGACAGGACTTCAATTTTTTTTTTTTTTTACTCCAGATTCTTAACAGTGAAACTGAGACAAGAATTTAAATGAGTGGTGTCAATTTCTTTTTAGATGTTTCTAATGAAGGAATGTTTCTTCCTCCTCATCAGTTAAATGGATAAGAAAAATAGGTTTTTGATGTGCTTATGAGAGTACTACATGCAAAGTATATTCTGATATCATCTTTCAGCTTTACCAAAGAACATTTGTCATGACTTCTGATGAAATGGGATTAAACTGTGGTGTGCATTTAAGACATCAGTTGAGAAATAAAAATGTGGAAATTCATGCAGAAAATACTAGTATCGACATTAGCATGCTGAAGAATGTAACGATGAGGAGACTTTGTACAGACAGAAATATGACATAGTCTTTGTGGAAATCTCTTATCGTCCCCATCCAAATTAAAAGGAGATTGGAGGAGTATGTGAATATGAAAGTAACAGTAAAATAAGGGTAGTGGAATAAGCCTAATTCTTGCAAAACGAAGTTTGGAAAACTTTGTTTCTAGGAAATTTAAATGTTCTATTTAATTAAACTATCCTGATTATAGCTATTTTTAGTTTTTGTTATAAATCAGGAAGAAACAAACCTCAAAGTGAAAATGTTCTGTCCAGTTCTTTTCTGATTTCCAGTTATTTCTTTGTCAAACTGCGTTACTGAAATTTTGTCCAATCAACAGGTTTCTCTTCTTCCCTCCATTTCTGGCATCCTTTTCCATCAAATCAGTAATTATGCTGTCAGTTGCCTCCCATTCCTCTCCTAGGTACTTTCTCAAGGCTTGTCCATGCTACAGAAATTTATGATACAAAGAGCTGTGCTGGGCTTCTAAGGATGCTTGTAAAACACTTCACATCCATACGCCAAAGTGCTCCAAGTGGTTTGTACTTCTGCCAAAAAACACTTGGATTTTTCTTGTGTTCAGCAAGGGCTAAACTTGGCCTGATGCCAGTAGGGACAGCACTAAAGTCGATAGGATTCAGCAGTTATGCTACTGTCCTACAGAGGCACTCTGTATGTTCCCAGAATTCTCTCTCTGTGAGAGCTGCATTGAGAACTAGGAGGTGGCTACCCAAAGGGCTTTGCAGCTGAAAAGGTTTAGAGAAATACTAGTGGAGATGTGGGGGGGGGGAAAAAAAGCTATTATTCAGAATAAGAGTCAGCATGATACCAGTGGACATAGCTAAGTTTGTAGTTAAACCAAGGAACCAGGATAAGTTTAATTTGAACCTCTCTAATTATAAGGGTATTAGTAAAGAAGAGAGAAAATGACATAAGTAATAGAACAGATTGGTGCTGTTCATTCATTCCCCCGCTCTGCCTGCTCTCCTCAACCTTACATGCAGAGCTGTCTGTACTCTCCTCTCAATCAGGATCTAGAAAAGCAACATGAAAAAAGTGGAAGAGGACTTACTGTAAAAGTAGAAGCAAAAAGCTCCTCAGCAAAATGTGGTTGGATGTATAAAAGATACACTTGACAGCTTACATTGTTTCATTGAAATGGAGACTACCTAAAATGGCCATTATTATTTTTCTTTATTAAGGACTGGGTGGTAGAGAGAGGAAGAACAGTTCTTATTAGTGCTCTGTTCCTGTCACTTAACAGCTTTTGTCCTTGAAATATCCTCTGAAGTGATGAGGAGTATATGCAGGCTCTAAGTCACTCCGAGGTGGAGAAAGGAGTGTGAAGCTTAGAAATATCAAGAGGAACTTGTCTGCTGAAAATTTGATTGTTTAAAAACAATCTAGACTAATTTTGTCAGGAAAGTAAGATGCAATTGTAGAGAAGGATTTAAACTTAAATTGGAAGGGATTTTAAGTGTTATTACTAAATTTTCTGTATAACACATTAGACACAGCACAGGGAATCCTGCTTTAACCTAGTGATGATCAGACTGACCAGATTTTCAAAGTGAAATAAAGGGATTCCTGCAGAGGACAGAGCTCAGTTCAGTCATAGAGATTTGAGGTGAAAATCAGAGCAAAAGAGGAAGACAGGTAGTTTCCCTCCTCCTCTACTGCATCGCTCCTCACTTTCCTCTGCTTGCGTTGTGAGAGAGAGAAATTCCTCACTGGATAAACCCACTGACAAAAGCAACATACAGTAATGTTGATAAGGGCAATCAAAAGTGGTACACAGTGCTAGGCTGTTGCTTGTTTCACTAATTTGATTAGTCAGATGACAGGCAGAGCCAAGCAGGGATTTGGTTTGCCAATCACAAGAACGTTTAATGCATCTAAGTCCTTCTCAGGGCACAGTGAGGGCAGGCAGCTCCATGAGGGGGCAAGCTGGGAGCTGGGGCCACACGACAGGGCTGAGCACAGCAGCAAAGCCGGTCGCTGATAACAGGCTGGACCTTCAGGTCCCCTTGGAGTCCTACTTATTCTGCGCAGGGCAGCTCTGGCCCTGTATGAAAATTTTCACAAAAACCTACCAAGGAAGGTTGTGCCACCTCAGAGCTGTCTGACACACTGGTCGGTACACTCATAGTGCATACACACTCAGACTCAAGTCCTCACGCAGTCATGCGTGAACAAATTGTTCCCCAATAAAAGGCTTATTTTTCTGGCTAAGAGATTTGTCATATTCTTTCTGTGATAACTGTCATGAAGTCTCAATCTTGTGCATGCTGACATCAAAAGCAACCCTGAGATCTTTTGCAAAGCAAAACTGTTGGGTTTTGGCCAAACCTACTTAGCAGCCCGGCCTGAGGGCATGGGACATCCCCACCCTGGGAGGTGGTGAGGAGCTCTCTAGCCTTTTGTTCTTTCCTGCATCATATCAAGCAAGGCCTAATGAGCCAGTAGGATGTCTGTTACCTGAAAGAATCCTCCTTCAAGGAAAACTTTCTTCTTCTTCTTCCCTATGTTCTCTTTCCCCAGGTGGACCTTGCCCCCGTGCTCTCAATGGCCTTGAGAAATACTGTTCTCTCCAAAAGTACTGCCCCTCATTGTCCTGCATGCGAAAGACCTTTCAAAGTCCAGCAGAGGTGGCAGAGAACACCTCTGCATGTTTTACATACCTTGTACTGTCTGCATAGGATATTCGTACATCTTACGTGAGAGGTTTTTTCCAGACAGGAGACAATTTTTATGGGTTTTTTTCCCTGTAAAATTCCTCTATTGAATATAAATTATAATCAAATTAAAACCTTTACCTTGAAATGAGGCAATTTAACAGCTAAAATGAGTAAGGTTAGGTTTGAAATAGGGCTTTCACTTTCTACAAGTCATAATTTTTATGTAAAATACTGACGGGACAAGCTTGAAATATGATATGATGGTGAGCTCACAAATATGTGGCACCTGTGAGACTGATTTTTGTATACAATAACATGATAATGCCATGCCAGAAAAGGACTACTGGGATATTAAAAAATGTACACAGGCATTGTGATTTGCTGCCCTGCCTCCTGCCTATCAAATACAAGTCTTGCTACTCTGTTTTCCACCTCCACAGTATCTAGTCATTTCTGTCTGTTCAGACAAATAATAACAATAGTCATAATGACAATAATAATAGTCTAAAATAGATTTCTCATCTCCAGGCTTAAATGCTGTAGTCACATACTTTCTGATCTGAAAAAATTCCCATTGTTTCCATTTGCTTAGGTGGATGCTGCTGACACCATACTTGCTGACCAATGGCCTCAACATCTCTCTTTCAATGTACTTGCCTTCCTGTTCCCCTACATTGATCCCCAGGTCTGCTTCCCCTCTCTTTATCTTACTTCACTTTTCAGTGTTTTGCCATCTACTCTCAGTAAGTAATACTAGCTTCAGTATCCCCAGTCTCGCACCATTTTCATTGTGCTTCCCATATCAATCGAAACATCCACAATGTCCATCCAGGGCTGTCCTTGGCACCATCCTGTCCGTTTAAGTCTTCCTGATGGTCCTTTTCTGCTGAAACATGAACTTAGGCAATGAAGATATCTACTTATTACAAATACAAAGTAAACTGTAGAGTGCCACCACCTCACCATGCCACTCAGTTTTATTGACTGTCTCCCCTTTCATTACTACTCGGTAGCCACACTGTGTTCAGTATTTTTGTAAGTTTTCTGAGGCATCTTCTCTCTTTAGTGAAGTGGGTTGCACACAGCACTTTACCACTGCACAGCTTTGCCTGCACAACTGTTGCCTACCAGCACGTACGGTTCACCTAGATAAGCAATGGGAAGCAAAGATTGCTCATTTCTTCTATGCTTCTAGAGTCCAAACGTCTTCATAGAAACTCCAGTAAAGGTCAAGTCTGCTTGAACTGTTTCTCATTCAACCCATCACTGTCACAAAACAGTGCCTGATGGATACAGAAGTGGCAAGCTGGAAGAAGTCTGCATTTCAAGCTGAATTTTCAACATCAGGTGTCATTGTAAATGTTCAAGATGATCAGTTAGACTACAAGCATTAAAAGGACAGAAAACTTTGCTTAAAAGGTACAAAGATCTTTGGAATTGGACACATTTTTTCCAGGGACAGTGAATGTCATGGACTAAATATTTCCTCTCATTCTTCACCTGAAGATACAAGTGGGGAGAGAAAGAATCATAATCAAGACATAGGACATTTTAATATTCCCAATATCAAGGACTCTATTTACATAAATCTGACCCTGGGATCAGAAAGCGTACCCTGAATTCTGAGCTCAGAAGGGAAATTACACCAACATTTCTGCAATATAAAATGTTCAATTATAATAGCACGACTACACTTCCTGACATTCAAAAGTTCAGATTCATAATTCAAGTCAAAAGTTGATTCTTTTCTCGTCATAAGCAATGGAGATATCAGTGAGGACAAAATTTTCTGTTCTCTTACAAAAAATCCCCAAAGCTATATCAAAACCAAAACTGAACTAATTTTGTAAGTTTAGGAACCTGATTGAAACTTCCCTGAAGCAGATTATTTTTACAGAAATAAGTACTTATGAAAGGGCAAATGGAGAAGAGTGCTGATTATATATCTATGCATAAACAGTTCAAGGAGCAATTTAAACTTTCAATATCTAATCTGTTGTGTTGTCTTTTTCTATCACTACTGGTCCCTAGGCAGCCAGGCATATTCCATCAGGCATATTCAGAGAGGAAGAAAAAGAGAGCACCATTTTACAATGCCTGGAACTTGTCTTTGGTGCTAGGATGCCATACGTTCCTACACCAAAATTGTCTTGGAGATTAATATCTTTCAAAAAAAACTGCACAAAATTCTTGCTGATAGACCATCATACTAACACAAGCTTATCCCAGCTGACTTAAAACTCAGCTGCTCCTTTCTACAAGGAAAACAATATGCTTTTCAGAAAACATCATTCTGATGGAATATTGTTTCCCTGAAGACATTCTGAGGGTCACCATGAAGGATGCTCTGCTGGTACTACTGTCTTTGTAAATGTGTTTGAATCTCCAAGTGTCCCAGGCGAATTCAATATTTGATTAAAAACGAGCTACTCGGTTATCTGCAAAGTGGATCCATTGCCTCAGAAAAACAGAATGCCAAACTAACATTGTCTCAATCGCTAGAGGAGTGCACAAATGCCTTCCAAGGACACATCAAGGATTAACAGTCCCCAGAGAAGCTAGAGGAATAGTTCTCATTTTAGATTTTTCTTTTTTAAAATTCTCCTACATTTACTGTGACATAAAAAAGGTTTATTTCTTGTAAAAGAAAGCATTTTGTCCTACTTAAAAGAATATGTTTCATTTTGGTTTGGATGTTCTTAATTATTATTACATTAATCATTACTATTTTTAATTCAATTTTTAAATGAAATATAATTTTGAGACAAAGCCAAATAAATGTATTTACAAAACAATAAAATATTCCAACTTTTTCAATTGAAACTGTATGTCAAATTGTGCACAAGTTTCTGGAAAGGTTTTGCTGGACTCAAAGACACGTTTTTCAACAAACACTCTGTGACAGTAAATATTCTCAGCTCAACATATCTCCATGGTCGCTTCCTTAGCTATTATCCCTGAGAAGAACAATTTGCACAGCTTTGTGGCACCAGAGACACCCAAAATATGAATAGATTCAGCCAGTCTCTCTTGACCTTCAACTGGCAGTAGAGAGAAGAGCAATATGGTGCAGTTCAGATGACAATAGATACCTAACGAAGTAGGCTGCTATGCCAGAGCCCTGGTGATCTTTGCCGACTTCTGATGCTGCTACTGCTACATGGTGCCAGTGGGAGGTCTGGGGTGGTGCTCGCTCCTGGGGTCCCAGCCCAGCCCCTCATTCAAGGCAGAAATGAGCTGCTCTCTCCACAGCTCTCTCCCAGCTCTGCCCGTTCCAAAGACTGGAGAGGTTTGGCCCCAGCTTGCTCCCACTTTTTCAGTCTTTGGATAGCGTAACTCCATTTTTATTATGCAGCTGAGAAACTCTAAATTGGCTGTGTGCCAGTCAGGCTGTATTGCTATGCTTTGGAGGCTTTCACAAGGATGAAAGGAAGCATTTAGGGAGGTTCCAGAAACGATGCTGATGGCTGCCATGCTAATGCTTGTAATGAATTCTAAATTGGTAATGGGACCACTTATGGATAACTAAAGGCTTATTCACTCCCCTGGATATCTGCTTTTTTCCTTTACCACTTTTTGCTGGATTTAGTGCCAGTATTCACTTTGCACTTTCTCTTTTCCTCTTTTTCAATTCCTTTACTTTCCTACCATCATTTCTCATGCTGTCCTCTACCTCTGAAAATTATCACCTCTCTGACTCTCCCCTTTTTCTGGCGGCCTTACTGCAGTAAATGCATGTTCTACAAATCTTTAGGTAGCATTGCTTGTTCTCCCTTTCTCATAGAGGACTAATCACTCAAACTAGCTTGCATGATTTTTCAACAGCACAATATGGATAATAACATTTCCACAAGCATATCATTTCATTTTACATCTGCTGGGTAATGCAAACTGCCTTCATATCACCTAGAGATAGGTGGTATAATAACAGGTGGTAAAATACAGTGGTATAATAACGAAGGATTGCATTAATGGGTAGCAATCATAACTGATATAGAGCTGTAGTTTCTGGCTGATGCAGGTTTAAATGACATTAGTGTTGATTGTGGTGTGTCTTATTGCCTTAGGAGAAATGTGTTAAGTATAAAAGTTTGCAGTTAAAATTCTGTGAAGTATAAGACTCCTCTGGAACATCTGTCATGTCAGCAGAACCGTTAAAGTGTAACTCTGGTCAGAAAAAAATGACACCATAAAAATGACATCTATCATGTACTGCCTTTATTTTCCCTTTGTGATTTCCAGATTAAATCTGCTCAGTTTACAAATCAGAAGAGACTTTTTTAACTGCTTTTTTATCCAACAGTCTATGTTCCCAGTTCAACCGATGTCTAAAAAAAAATTAAACTATGTTCTTTCTGTTCTTTCAGTTCATCATTTACCACCCACTCACAATAAAAAATTCTTCAGCTAAAATACAGGTTGTATTTGCACTGACATGGAATCAGTCAGAACAAACTATATGTCACTCATCATTCAGATCAAAGTAAAACTTGTTTTTTCCCAGTAAACTACATACATGTATGGATTACACGCAGTGACCAAACTGGTCATTTTTTTCTCTAGCAAACTGAATAATATTCCATATTAAATACATAAGTTAAATATGTGCATAGAGATGTAATATACATCCATGGGTTGCTATACATATATATTTGGATCATCATAAACTGTTCTCAAGCACAGTCCTACTCAAAGGTAGCAAAAACCTATATATCCCTAACAGCTGTGCTGATACCTCTGAAATGTGCTTTCAGACATTTTCCCTTCCACATCCAGGAAAAGAACAGTGCTGGAGTTTACTAGTGTCAAATGACTGCAGCCCCACAGTGCTTCATCTGTTCTGGAGAGCATTAGGACTATCTGCATCATTTCCTAACCTTTTCCTCTCCTATTTGCTCACCTATATTTCATTAACTCTATTTTTTGGCATGGCTGAACTGTGTCAAACTGTGAATCTTTTCAATTTATAATGTGAAATACAGCCACCTAGTTCTTGATATCTATTCATAGCTTAAGAATAAGGATGTTATACACAGTGTTGTATCGCAGAATGGACATGTCTAGTTGGCAGGTATTTTTCAATGACAAAGGAATATAATTTCAAACAAAAACTACTATCAAGAAATTCTATATTTAAAATATAAAGAGTATGAGTTTTTAAAGTTAACATTTAGTTCTATTTCATCTTCAGCGCTAATCACTAGGATGGTTATCAGATCGTATCATCTCATGAATGAAGAATAGCCAAAGGGATATGAACCTAAGCAAGACAATGGTCATGCATGTAAATGCAGGTGAAAATACTTCGTGGAGTTTGTCATGACTGAGTGTACTTTGGCTGAAAGCATACATAGCAGTTGGTCAACCTGACTTACAGTTTTGGAGCACTTGTCTGTATGAGGTTCCTATGCAGCTTTATTTGTGAAGTATCTTTCCTACTAACTCTATTTGGTAATATAAATCTGGTGGTGATTCCATCAAACCCTAGAGAAAAATAACCTGGCTTGGTCATCCATCCTGCTGTCCCATCACAACTTTATCATAGGAATGCAAGTTACTTGGACAGCAAATGATCAGGCCTTAGGAATGCTTCTTATGAAAGAATGCTAAGGCACATGTCCTCAGTAATGTAGCCTTACCATGAGCATGTCCAGCCTTTTGTCCACTCCTTGTTCTGGGTCACAGCTTTTATCATAAAGACAATTGTTGGCATGGAGCCAAAGTAACTAAAAATTGCCTAAAGCTCTTGAATGAAGATTAATTTATGGTAGTTCTGTTCCTCAGGCACAAGGGTGATTTTATGATGGAGGTAAACTTGTCTACACAGGAGACAGAAGATTTTAGAGGTGGCTATGAGACTATGGAGTAACCTACCGCAGGAAATAATGGCCACTACAAATCTTACCACTTTCTGCTACAACTGCATGTGATCAATGTTAATCATTTCATTTAATGAAATGCTGAAAGGTAAAGGGGAGAACAGGAACTGAGATAGAATTTAAGCCACAATTTGTCTATATCAGTGGTAGGCTTACAATATGGTCTCTTTTTAAGTCTTAATGTATTTGTGTCAGTTAATAAATTTGCTATAAAAACTCTACAATAAAACTGAGTTAAGGTTGACAGTATATATTAGAAATCTATACTAAAACATATTCTCATACTGTTAGATGTTAAATCTGTATGGGAAACAGTTTAATCATCATGACAAAAGGTCAAGATTTTGTAATCTCTTTCTACCCTAAAATCAAGAAAAAAAAAGACATCTCAAGAATATTCAGTTCAGTCCAACTCCATTTAAACAATTCAGTCAACAATTCAATCAATTTCAGCCACTTATTTAAAAGTTTTGATTTTATTAATGTAAACTTGTAATTGAAAAATTATTTTGAATGATAAAATGACCGGTTCTTTTGTTTTCTAGACAAAGTATCTTGAACTGCAATTTTTGAAACTGTTAAACTTTTGTCAAAACAAAATCTTCCACAGAAGGTGATTCTGATGGAAAATCCTGCTCAAAATTTGTTTGACCAATTCTATTGTATTTATCTGCCCCAAAACATCATACATAATAAATTCAAAGTTATAGCTTAAATGTACCATACACATATGAATCAAAAATGCTAAAAGTTAGTCCTAAAAACTAAGCTATGGCTATGCACAGTTGAGGAGCACAACTGACATCACCTGTGATCTCTGATGTCTGGTGAAATCATACAATAACCTCCAATCACAGTTCAGGCATTGATCTGGATCCTCACATTCAGAGGAATGTTTATTAAAAGAATTTATTCTTAAAGATTCATTAAAGCATCTTTTTCTTTTTAATTCTGGTGGCACAAGACCCCACACAGCTGATGTGTCCAGTTCGGGCTTCCTCACAACTCCCTGCCTTTCCCTGCAGGATCACGCACCCAACGTGGGCTCTCGTCTGCAATGTTCTATTTATGTGCACGTGCATACCTTCAGCCCTCCTTACCTCGCTGTCCTTGCCTTCATTTAGAATAGATGCAGTACAGCAGGCACAAGGTTAGCCTTTGGAATCAACTAACAATAAAAACACAGAACTGAAACTTAGTATTAGAAGCTGGCGCACATTTTTTTCAGAGAAATACAAAGAATTGTTCTGTTTCAAAATGGCTGCTATGTCCCATTGCCTTCAGCAATGCTGATGCTAAGCCGTGTACAAAGACAGTGGCTTCCCATGCTGAAAGAAGAAAGGGTTTTTAGAATTATGTTGAGAAAAAGGAATTAAATGCTGAAGTATATATCTGCTTGGATAAGTGTAGTCACAGATTTATCTTGGATGAGCTCCAAACTAGAAAGTTGTGAGTCTGCTTTGGCTCAGAAGCCAGAGAGGCAAATTAGCACAGTGCTAATACACTCTGCCTTTCAGCCTATTACTTCAGGTACAACTCTAGACCAGAGCTGACTCATGTTTGGGAAGCTCAGAAAGAAAGATGAGAGAACTGAAAACTCTCTCTGCTGTTGATTCTCATCTTTGAATCAAAAGAGTTCAGGAAATCAATTCCAGAAAAAAAAGAAAAAGAAATCTGGAAATAAATTTACAGTAAATTTTATTTTACTGAAAATATTCATAAATAGTACCATGTTAATATATACAAGTAGTATCATACCAACATAAAGGAATTAAAGGAATCTAACAGGTGAACTTCTTATAGCCTTAACATGTTAGATGTTAGAAAACATAACGCAGTAATTGTGTCTCAGCTTTGACTGTCAAATTGTGAGTTAGTGAAAGTCTCATTGCACCTGCAGATGGGAACTCTGATTTGACATGAGTTCAAACCCAGAGGACCACTTTTCTAGCGTCTTTTATTTCATAATCACTAAAATAAAGCTACTTTAATGTGAAATGATAAGACTCTTACCTCTTAAAAGATACAACTCTTAAGTTGTAAACCTTCTACAAAACAGTGTACTGATGTCTATTGGCATTTATTAGCAATATTACTCCATGCTATGCCCTCTATCATTTTCCACATATATTTCCTATTCTTTTTTCAATTAGGAACAATCTTTTTACTCTATGCTTGGATGGTAGCTAGCCAATAGAGTTTTGGTCTATAAGTCCATCTCCTAACTGTTGCAAAAAGTCTATGGCATCTAGCTATTAGTGGTAACTACTGGCATCCACCATCATTTGACTAAACCTCACAGGTGCTTGAAGTTCTTCCTACATAAGGCATGTTTTGTTCGAAACTCTGCAGAACATAATTATTTCAGATCAGGATGTGGTCGTATCTTCCATTCTTCCCGTTGAAGCTATCAAGCATTAAACTATTTACAGGAACAGAGATTGAAAAGCCTCTTCCTATGTAAGTAATTTAACTATGAGGTCAGAGGTTCATTTTCACATTTTCCTGTTGGTAGCTGGAATTTCCAAAATGTATGTTCTCTTTGTGACTCTTAGAGCCCTACAAAAAATATTGATTTCAGTGTAGAGAGAGTCTTCAAGACTACCAGGAAAAAATGAAAACAGAAGCTGTTTTAAGGAAGGAATAATTTAATTTTGGAGTCTTTTGAATGACAGGACTGTCCTGCAGCAGATACCCGCTGCATCCCCCAAAATGGCATCATCGACAACCTGGCAGAGGGCACAATCATGCTATCCCATTGCCCAGGTCTCTGCTGAAAATGATAAACAGGATCGGCCCCAGCATCAACCTCTCAGGAGCATCACTTGTAACTTCAGACCATTGACCACTACACTTTGCAGCTTGATGGTCCAGACACTTTTTCACCTCTGCTGTACAGTCCATGTAAAGCAGAGAAAGTAGGTTAGTCAAGCACAGTTTGCCTCTGGTAAATCTGTTCTGACTGTTCCCAGTTACTATCTTGTCCTTAATGTCCCTGGAAACAGCTTCCATGAGGTCTTGCTCCATGATCTTTCCAGAAGAGAGGTGAGGCAGATCAGGCTGTAGTTGATAGATCCTCCTTCTTGCCTTTTTTAAAGACAGACCTAATAATTGCCTTTCTGAGTCATTGGAGGAGAATTGTGATGACCTTCCAAGGATGACAAATAGCAGCCTCACAGTGACCCGTTCTCTTTAACACCCTCAGATGTATCACACACGGTCGCAAGGATTTGTGTATGTCCAGCTTACCTAAGTAGTCCTTGACTTGATCATCCTCTACTGTGATTAGTACTTCTCCTACTTTTCTACCAGAATTCTTTTCTGCTAGGCATAGAAACTTGGGATGTCTGAAGGTACTTCATTTCTTGGCTATTCCTTGCCCCTTGCTTCTTTTCCTGTGCTATGGACATAGAGAACAAACCACTTCCTTCCTTTTCAAACTCTCCACATATTTGAAGTTCCTAATTAAGTCCTTCCCCTGTTTCCCTTCCTTATGAAAAACATCTCAAGTTTTTGCAGTCTTTCCTGGCATGTTAGATTTTCAATAGTCTCAATTATTCACATTCTTCTCTTACTTCTAGCTAGTCTACAACATTCTTGAAATTTAACACCCAAAACTGGAATAGTCCACTATCTAATATCCTAACTTCATTTAAAAGCCTGTGCAGTTCTCCTACACATCTTTGTGGGGATAGACTAGATGATCTCCAGAGGTCTCTTGCAACCTCAACCATTCTGTGATTCTGTGATTCTGTAATACATACATAATGCTTTCAACTTTTTTTGCATAATTTAAATTTCACAGTATTTAAATGAGAAAGAGGTTATCACAGGACTAATCCTGTGCGGCAGAACTCCAATGACAATTCTCACTGATTTTAAAATGTCAGGGTTGAGGTCTCTAGGAGTAGCTTCAAATGTCCTCCAGTGTTTTTGCTAGTTGAGAAGTTTAACCTGCCTCCTACCTTTTCTAAGATTTAAAGACAACCAAATGTACATCCACTGATAACAGTGCGATGAACAGCTGTAAGTACCACCCTATTTAATTGTCTTGACCTAAGGCTGAGTCTGTTTTCACTGCGATATTACCACTAGCTCAATAAAGCATTCTGCAAAAGTTTAGTTTATTTGTCCCAGACCAGATTTGGGTGAAAGTAGACTGAGCAACACTTAACAGTGAAAGTAAAGGCTAAGATGTAGTTAACAGGAAATTTGGGTAGATAGCTATTATTTTGTCTCTTGTTCCTGATTTGCTATGTTCTCTGGAGGAATTAATAAATACCTGGCTTTTAGTCATTTTTACTATACTGACCTGTACTGTACAGTACTGTACTGATCACAGACTCTTTAGTGGGAAGGGCCTGCAGGAGCCAAATGTGACTGATCCCATAATGTTAACATCACTGAGAATACAGAGCCACTGGATTGTAAGGCTTCGTCTCCTGTGAGGACTAAAGGAAACTAAGCCTGCCAGTAAAATACACAGATAAATACACTAAAGAGGCCTAAACACGACCTAAAGCACAGTTTGTTCTGCGATCATAACAACATGTTTGCATTTCCTGTACCAAATGGTTTAAAAGGAATCTGGAATAGATTGTACCCAGTCCATAGAGAAAAGTCAAATCCACTGTTCTTTTCGCTCTGTGGGAATTACCTAAACATTTTCAGGGAGCTACTTTCTATTGCATTTTGAAATAATACAAATAATACAGGAGGGTGCATTTTTAAGAAACCTTCAGAATACAGATACAGGCACCTTCATGGTGGAGTGACAGTGGTGTGATATGATAGTGGTATCACAGTGGTCTAGGCTCATAGCTGTATGCAGCATGCAACATCACTGGGTAGTCTATATCACAAAAGTAAATTTTTTGGTAGAGGTGCCATGCCACTGTATGCTCAATACGTACAAACCAGGCTGTTTAATGGAAGAAATGGAAGAAATAGAGCTCTTTCATCCTCTCAGTAATCTTCCCTTGAGATTGTACATCTTATGTTTCCCACTGTGAACAAATTATAGACCTCCTCAAGTCTCTTTTCTTTATGTATTAGTACATTTCAGGGGATGTCACCATGTAAATGCACAATAAAAAAGAGATAGGAGAAGTTATCATGCACACCTACCTGATCTCCAAACACAAACATATATTTTTTTCTCAGACTAATACAGTGTCTACAAAATTGATTTTTTACAGTTACTGCTGTGGGTGGAAGGATGCAAAAGATGTGAGTAAGGCAGGCTTCCTAACAAATGTTCTTGAGATTGAATATACGTTAATCTCTTTCAGGAGTCAGAAAATCTCCTTAATTTTACTTTTCTGTTGAGCAATTTATGTTTTCTTCAGTAGAAGATGAAGTGATGGCAAAGTCTGAAAGCAATAGCAATGAAAAGAAAAAACAGTCTTTAAAGCTGAGTTTCACAGCCTCAGCCATCTTGAAGACCATTGTTTTATTCACCCTTTCAGTGTACTAAGTTTTAAGGGATTGTCATTTATAGTAACACTATAAATGTGAGAATTTCTCTGTACCATGATCTTATTAGTGCAAAATGTGAAGATAGTTTTGGCAATGCTTGAATGGCACGTGACTGGATAGATAGTACAGAGACATATATGACACATCTGCAGCAGGAATAGCAAAATAGCCATTGAAATAACACTGATAAAAAGTATAAGCAAATAAATCATCTAGGACTGAATTACTATTCAGTTCAGACATAAAAGAATCTGCAAGTCAAGGGAAATCTCTGGATTTAATATTTATTGAAGAGGAAATCTTATTGCTGCTGAGTTTAAAAATTAATTTCTGAATTAAAAATCAACAGAGTTCTGAAACTTGAGGAGGAGTTCTGATCACACTACAGACCCAGGGAAAAGATATTGGGAGTGGAAGGGAGAATAATTTCTCTGTTCATTCTGATTTATTTTACAGCATTCCTGTTTACCTTTTCAGACTCTGAGAGACTAGATCAAATATTCAGTAAGCTACGAACAATTGCCCAGCAATTCAGTAGGTGCGAATACCGAGGCGCTTCCTTGCTTAAAACAATAGCTGAAAGTTCTTTAGTTTGGAGTTAAGTTACAGCATGTTTTAGCAGAGCTTATTAGATTCCCCTTATCCAAAAGAGGTGCTGACAATTCCTGCAAATATAATTGGCAGGTATTTCTTTCACCAGCAGTCAAAGAGAGAAATGGGACTTGCATATGTTGTCCTTGATTGTTGCCAGTGGTCCCATCACATCTTCTTCCATAAACATGGCTCATCCTTAGAGGGACAAAATTTCTTTTTTTGATCCCATGTTTGCCATTTGCTCCTTTTTTTTTTTTTTTTTTTTTTTTTTTTTTTTTAATAAAGCCATACTGGATAACAGGAAAAGGTCTGTCTAGAAGGGCCTTGATATGTCTGTGCTCCTATAGAGGCAATATTGGTTTACTTTTAAGACAAATCCTGTGACTTAATTGCCTTTATAGCTTTACAAAGTGACACAAATTGACAGAAATTTCTAGCCTCTATGCCCATCTCCTTGAGACCATGCTTTCCACACCATAGCTTAAGTTAAGCATTTGTCACATTTGCTGCATACATGCCAAGAAAATCCCTGACAAAATTAGATGATGAGATGGGAAGAATGACTCAAAAAGAGATGGTAGTGTGTGGAAGGTGTTAGTATTTACTGCTGACTTCTCAACTGGAAAAAGACAAATTCCATTCAGATTGTGAGATTGAACTTAATTGTTTTGTCATTATAAAAGTTCTTTCCTCCCTGTTATGCAAACCTGAATAACAGTTCCAGCTTTGTGAATGGAGGAAAAATAGGTTTCAAAATCTTATAGGGTAGCAGTAAGCAGTGTAAGTCCTGAATATTTCCTGGTCTTGGGGAATGAAGATTGAAGATGAACTGAAGATTTAACAGGCTTGAGTGTATTTTAAAGAGCTACGATTAAAGTGGCTTATTTAACATAAATGTTACAGCAATTTAATATAAAATCATAGCAGAGGTTTTCAAGCTTCTTTATGGGTGCATTTACTCAGTTAGCTACCAAAAGCTCTTATATAGATTTCTGTGGTTTTTTTTTTAATAAAACTTTCTTTGGCAGTTTTAAGTTGTGTATTTTTATAAAACCTCAGCAGAGGGTTCCAACAATAACTGTAATATAAGTACTCATCAGAACTCTAACAGCATAAGTCAATGTTTATTAAGTTTCAAGTACTGTGAAATACCAGGTTGCTGAAAAGTCCTGTCTTATTTCCTGTCTTTTCTCTAACTTTAGTGCAATTTGGGATTTTTAAAATGTAAGAATACACAGGATGGAACCTTCTCAATTTACAAAGCCTCCTTTCCTTGGTTGTCTTAACAGTTTCATTTGAATCTAACATCGCTTTGCAATATCACTCTCATACCTCAAGTCTTATCTGGATAAGGGTGCTCTCAAGGATAGAGAATGCACAATCCCTTTTCATCATCCTGCTTGAAGATGAAGAATACCATCCTCCTTTCACTCCTTCTGCCACATCTAACACTATCCTCATTAGCTCAGGAGTTATTTTTCTTCTTTGTTTGCATTGTATTCAGAACGAAAGGTCCAAAACTCAGTAGGAACCTGGTAAGCAGTGTCAATAACGTACACAAATCAGAGGTTTTGCGAATAAGCTCATTAGGATGTTGCACATTTTACCTTCCATAGAAATCCTGCTACATTATTCTAGAAATATATATAAATATATAAATATACTATTATAAAAATAGCCTGATATTACCATCATTGATGTCTTTTGATTATAAATACAGGCAAAAAAGAAAATGTTTGTACTCATTTTATCTAATATTGAGTTTAAATACCCTGAGTTCCACTGAATTATGAATGCAGAGTGAGAAATAGAGAAAGATGGGAAAAAAACTATGCAGAGAAGAAAGGGACAAGGCAGAATGAATACAGAGAATATAAAGAACATGAGTTTCTCTGGATTATCTTGTGACCAACTGTTTAGATTTGGACCAGGATTAAGACCCCATTCTGCTACATCTCACATGAACACACAGCGAGAAAAGCATATAGCGAAAGAGGGCTTCTTTCCCTGAAGAACATTCAGGCTAATTAAAGTTCAGTTCAGCAACACTAGAACTCCAAAGAAGCTTATTCTTTTCCCTTGAAGCTTTAAGCAGTGCTAGAAAAGCCTCCAGGATGCCTGAAGAGGCCAAGAGTCTGAGCAACAGAAGAAAAAAATTCATTAATGTTTCCAATTCCATGTCTCGAACTAAGAGGCAAAGTTGAGGAAAGGCTGGAGGCTTGCAGCCAGCTGCAGAGGAGCAACTTGCAGAGGAGAGGAGGCAGGAGAATATGTGGGAGTAAAACACTATGGCTGCTTTCACATTTAAAGCATCTAGAACAAGAAGATATTCTTTTTGTAAGGAAAAAAAAGGAGAGATTTTGCCCCTTTATTGCTTTTATAACCTGTTAATAGAAAGGAGAGTTACATTTTTTTCTTTAGCAATGAGGTCCTAGCTTTGCATCACTGAGAATTATTGCTAGAATGGGAATAAGACCTTTTGAAAAAAACATTTTAGCTAGGCAGCTTTTGCAGTTTTGTCCACACCTTACTTATAATGCTATTTAACCTTAGCTTTAACACAATGCTAAAATAGATTGCCTACTTTTATCAGGAGCCAAAAATAATACAGCACTCAGTATTTTTCTCTATAAATATTATTGAACTTGGGAGAAGGAGGAAAATAAAACTGACCTGAGTCGAATGAAAAATTGTGCTGCAATTAAAGAGACTCTTAGCTGTGGTAGAGAGAGGAAGTAAGAACGGGGAAAAAAATGCAGCAGTATGTGAGAAATAAACAGTAATTAGCAAATGAAACTATTACTGCTTAAAATTGGTATTTAAAACCTGGAAGAAGATCAAGCAACTTTCATGTAGCTTTCTCATATTAACGTGTACAATAAAACTTCATATCAGCAAAATGCAGCATAAAGAAGTTAACGTTATGTTACCATTAAAATAGCATGAAGAAGTCTTGGAGAGAAAAAGAAAGGAATCTGGGGGAGAAAGGTTTCTGCAGTTATACAGAGTGATTTATTTTTTCTCATAAGTATTGGGCAAAGAAGATTTAAAATTTAACAATGAAAAGGACTGTAAGTATTATAGTTAATGTTCTGCATAGAGCTGCTTATATTCCATAGGTTTCTGTGAATAATGTTAGAACTCTGTTATTACGTATAGAAAGACAAACAAATTACACATGGTAACTGCATTTCTGGTATAACAAGAATACTTCTCAAAGCATGCTTTATTCATTTTTGAATGTTATAAATGCCCTCTGTTCCAGAGTTAGGATATATATTAATATTAATCTAAAATGTTCATAACTTTTCTTTTGCTTAAAACAACAAAAGATGAAATGGTTCCATTACTGCAATGCATAATAATCATTACAAATACACCTGTCCCCAAAATATCTTTCAACGACCTTTTTTTGAGCTAGCGAAACCCCCACTCTCTCCGGGAATCTTTTCAAAGTCCATCCTATGTGAAGGCCTGCTTTAGTTGGCATTTATACGACACTTTTCATAGACATTGAAGGGAGGTCACAGTGCAAAATCCAAGCATTTGTTTTTCATTCCTAATGGAAGAGAGATTTTAAGCATGAAGCAATTGCTCACTCCTTCAAGAAAGATAATTTATCTCTCCCTTTAGCACAGGCAGATTCTGGAGACTTGCCACTTCAATTCTCTGGGACTTTACAACACACTCTACAATATTAAAATAAAATTTTACTGTATTGTGGAAGGAGGTGGGGGAGAGAAACTGTGTTAACACTGATTAAAGATGAAACTTCTGTTCTGTGAAGGTCAAGAAATACAACATGGTTTCGTATAGCATCTTTACCCTGCCTCATTGTGTGAATATGCCAAATGCTTCTTTGCAGACAGCTGTGTGATCATGTGGCAAAATACTCCATAATACTGTTTGGAAGTAAATTAATTTAAAGGTGGTCAAGATCTCACTTTCAAAGAAAATCCTCAGAAACATGAATAACTTTTTTTTTTTAATCAGCACAGTAAAGCTGTTTGTGTTCCTTGTCTCTAGTATTTGACAAGCAAAGCTATTGGTAACCAAAACAATTGATTCAAGAAAATTTAGACCTGTTACCAAAGATTTTATTAGTGTGATTTCCAATAGAGCTTGTAGCAGCTGAGCTTCTGAACTCCAGACACCTCCTTTAAAATGTACCCTTTGGCATGGCAACCATCAATGTGAGAGGTAACTGAACTGCCCACAAAGTCCTCAAAGCCAGTGGAATGCCTACTGACTTAGCTTTTCCAGTGCTTTCCATAAAATCAAACTTTGTATTTTCTTTACAGGCAACAGTAATCATGTCATTGCCTTTGGACATAATGTCCAAAGCTGAGTGTGTTTTTAAAATTAATCCCATTATTCTGTCAGACATCTCTCCCCTTTTATCAGTTGAAAAAATAGCCTCCTGTAGAGAGTCAAATCTTTTATTTATCATTTCAGTGCTCGCTACAATTAGCTTTGTTATTTTAAATAAGTTATCCTCTTACTAAAGAGACCTGAGGAAAAAGAATAGTCTTCAGTTAAAAGGACACATACTGTCAGCATTGTTAGTCTTTGAAAATTGCCTCATATTGTTGATTTTTTCTTGGGGAGTACAGTACATAATTTATATACAGACATGTAAGTGGCTGGAGCACTGAATAATAAATATGAGACTTGCTGTATCTTCCTCTGTAAACAAATTGATTGCCTATGTGTGCTATCACCTGGCAGTACTTTACTTATAGCTTGATTTAAAAAAAAATAACTGCAGGAATCTTTAAAACAAGAATTTCAACATCAGCCAGCCGTCAAGGTCTAACAACTTGGCTATATTTGTTTAATAATGTAGCAGCCAGTTCCTTATGCAACATTTGCTCAGAATCTAAGAGATGAAATCAATGGAGTTTTATGGAAATTAACCTGAAGGTGAATTCAAGGAACTAGGATAAATCTTAGGCATATAGGATCAATGCAAGTGAAGAGCAGATGGGGAAGTAAAACTCAATTTAGTAGAGGGCATATGGTACATTCCCTGCAGCAGGAGCTGGAGGAAAGGCATATTCTCAGCTTGGGCCAGATTCAAAGACAATTGAAGTCAATGGACTCACTCATAGCAGCGAACATTGGCTTGGGCTTTACCAAGGAGAAGATGGGTTCAAATATGACCATTTAGCATATGGTTAAAATGTTCACTGCTTCTTTTTCTCCACCACTTCCAGATTTTATTTGCCAGCTCATCCTAACAGCAGGCTGCTTTACCAAGTCAAAACAAACAGTTACCCAGGTGCCTAACTTTCAGGGGTCTAGCATTTCTGACTTTTTTTTCCCTATATTGTGATTTAACATTTGTGGGAACTTGCAGCTTTTATAATTACCAGTTGAAAAAAAATGGCCTTAAAGGCAACAATGTAAATCAGGTGCAGCTCCTTTATTCAGACCTCTCAGGTACCTCACAGCTTTATGAGTATCAAAAGATCCACTGAAGTCACTGTGACTATGGGAATAGCTTTGCCAGTTCCATTTTTCAGCTGTTGTCAGGATGCTTGAAAGGATCTTTCTTGATGCCTTGAATATAGAAGGACGTGAATAAAATGCTTTTGCTTGTTTGGGAACTTATTTTAAGATTTATATTTCCCGTAAGAACTAAGAAGATATTGCCTACTTCTTTTCTGTACATTTTTCCACAAATAAAGAATAACAGAACTGATTCTTAGATGCTTAGAGCTCTATAAAACTATGATGTTTGGGTAGATAGATGAATGTATCAGCTGGTGCTATACTTCTGATTTTTCCATCAAGCATTCTGTGTAGCACAAATAGAATAAAGGGGTTTGTTTTATTTTATTTTTAATAGTCAGTTTACTTTAATCTTTTTTCCTTTTTTTTAGTTTGGATCTAGATGAATCATTATCTGGGTGGAGAGGCTTGTGGTAATAGGATTATTATTATTTCATTTCCTCTTAGTTTGAAACAAACAAAATCATTCATTGATATCACATTTAATATGTTGGGTTAGGAGTTTTTTTCAGACCCAGCATGATATGAACAAAATAATACTGTCCTTCAGTTGATACTGACAATGTTTAAATTTTTGCTTAGACTGTGCAAATAGTTCTTAATATGCAGTGGCACTATATTATGATTTCATATAGCTAGGAAAATGTACATTATTTTGTACTGAACACTGACATAATTCTATTCAATGGGATTTTGTCAGGTAAGAATACTTTATGGGTGTAAAACTCTGAGTGCTTAAATGGTCTCACTAAGTTGCACTGAGGTTAGCTTCAATCTTAATTCTGCATTTCTATGTCTTCATGGGGCCTTGCCCAACTTCTAGACAAGAATGAACTAGGGAAGAGCTATAATAGTCAACAAAACAGACTTTTCAGCACTCTTTTTTATACTTTTTGGCAGTGATTCGAACAAAGAATAGCTAGTAAGATGAACTAAGCATCACATACAACTTTCTGAGGCTGCACTTACAAGGAGTTGTACCTAAGATGAACCAGTTCACTCTAAGTGCAGCAATTTGGCAATAACATATATAAATGTGTCCATATCACTTCACACCAGCTTACAGTAGTCTCATTGTTCATGCAGTGTAATTAGTTACACACATTTCTACATTTCTTCAAATGAGCCACTCAGCAGTCTGGGAAGATCTCCTATGGTGTGGTGTTCCATCACAGGCCTCTGTAGTCCATAGCTTTTTCCTCACCATGCAGGATAGACCGCTGCAGAAGACAGAAATGTTCGAACTGCAGCTCAGAAAAAACACTCTTAAGGCTCCTTGCTTCACATCCATCACTTTTGTGATTTCTGTTTTTGAACTGCTGTGAGGATGCTTGAAGGAATCTTGCTTAACGCCATGAATATAAATCTTATTAATACAATGACGATGCCTATGCTATTGGAATTTTATAGCAGATGGATATCACTGTGCACTTTTGTATAACTTCAGATATCATGGTTGTCCAGCTCGTGGAAAAGGGATACCAGCCTGAGCAGATAATTGTACAGAACATTTACATGGTGCAGCTTTTCCTAGTTGGCTGATGCAACTATGATAAGGCAGTTGTACTGACAAGAAGGACCAGAGCAATGATTCACTTGTGGGATGCCCAACAACAGCAGCAGAATTTCAGGATCACAAAGCTTGCTTTCATAGGTATCTACATGGGTGTTCCCACATCTCTTTGCCATCACTTTACCTGCTGATTGCTTGACTTTCGCTAACCATTCGAGCAGATCACAGTGGAGTAATCATAATGAAGATCTGAAGCACTGTAAGGAGAAATTCTGTTGTGTCATATGACAAACTTTGTTTTTCAGGGAGGTATATGGCTGGCTCTGTATTGTTGCATTCCTGATTCTTTTAGGACTATTAGTGGGATGTCCGTGACTAACCTTCAGCAAGATACCACGCCAAAATCTTCATCTACAACTTAGGATGTTTTTTCACGTTGCTTCAAGGCCTCATCAGCTGTTAAGGAAGGTTCACTAATATTAATGTGGAAAGATCAATGATGCCAAGAACTGGGATTCATTTCCAACAGTGCCCAAAGGAAAATCTGCTACCTGGACCATCTGGACATTAATGGTGTTAAGATGCTACACCTCAGTAGGAAAGATTTGGTTTATTTTCAGTTCCCTAGCATATGCTACTTTCACGGGGTTCTTCAGGAAAAGGAAAGAATAGTTTGGCTTCATTTTGCTTATGTCTTATAATGGAAAGTGCTTTTGGACCACTTTTGGGAAATGCTGGATTTCTCTCAAGGATGTATGGTAGGGACCTGTTTTATTCTGCAGGGATGAAAGAAGGAATGATTGATTGTTGTGGCAAGGTCCTACAGTCATTGCTTGAAAGCATGGTCTCCATAGGGGAGCATAGCAGAACTCCGGGCCATGCTGCTCAGCCTTCGGCTAAAGATGTCCATGCACATAATTTGCCTTTTCAATTTCTATGTAATGACTCCTTCCAAAGCCATTTGCTCCATTTTGGTCCCTTGGTCCTAACCTAAGAAAATATTCACTTCTCAGCTGTCTCTTCATGGCAGTCTGTTAGAGTAAATTCAATAATCCCTGGAACAGATCTTTTCTTTATTCTTTTTTTTCATGTGGAGATTTGTCAGCTTTTCCATGGAGGACAGCTATCCCCTTTCCTCAAGATGTGGTATGCTAGAAATACCCCAGGCACTTAGTGTCCTCCTCTTCACAATTTCAGTGCCAACAACATAAAACAATTCTTCTCCCTTCCCCACTTCACCCACAGTTTTGGGATGCCATTTCCAGCTTCTGTTCCACCCTGGGATTTCTTTTGACTTCTTTTGAGAAGCTGAGCTATATTTGTAGTTATTTTCTCCTACATAAAGCTTCTGTGATAGTGGCTGCGTGTTTGGCCTGCAATGTTATATTTTGGTGGGTGAATAGAAAAGGGATCAGATGGCTGCTAATAGCATTCTGCATTCCTCAAAGCTATTCTTACTTTCGAGGATGCTACCCAGGGGCAAGACTTTCCTAAGGTATAGAAGGATCATATTCAAAACAGGCAATCAGCCAACCAGAAAGATACATAAGGGTGCTCTTTATCAAGATCTTTTCCTCATCTTACTCCCAAACATATATCCATTCCAGCTGGTGGAACAGTAAAGGTAAAAGCTAACTATCTGTGCAGGCACAGGAGAGCTTTGCTTCCTTGAAGTCTGTGCACCTTAGCTTTCAGTTCTCTTTTATTACACCTACAAATAAGTATAAAGTACACTGCAAAATTAATAGCATTATGCAGTAACTGTTTAAGGGAAAGTAGTTTGTAATGTCTTAAAAATCTCTATTCATGTTTGAAGCATATCTGTAACATGATTTTGGCCATTTATGTCATGAAATCCCAGTAGTTATAAAAGCTGAGTGGTCTAATGAAATTATGAGCCAGGATTTCTTTTTTTTTTCCCACTATTTTTTCCTTCTGTACCTGTCACTACAATAAGCTTCCTTGCTTTGCAAAGTATCACATGCTTGGTCATTCTTTCCTCCAAAGTCCTGTTTTGTCAGCTTTTTGGAGGAAAAGTGTCGTTCCTTATGTAGAGAACTCACAAACACTTTCAATTCCCCAAGCCCAGGTGCAAGCTGTACCCACATCCCATCTCCATATTGAAGTGACACCTAGGCACATACACATCCCGTTTGCCTGTTCTCTGTGGGAGAAAAGATGATCAGGAGACCAGGACTCAGAAGCATGCAACCTTATAATGTTCTCACGGGAATCAACTGCAACAAATTATTATGTCATGGAGAGACTCATGTTAAGAAATACTGACCAGTTAGGAAGGAGATGTTTTGAAATCAACTTATACAGGATTCTTTGGATCTGTGTATTTATTTAACATAGGGTATCAGCAAGAAAGCAAATTTATAAATTATTTCTAAACCAGCACTTCCTAAATGACGTGCTGCCTTCTTCAGCAGGAGTTTTAACATATTTTTGGGAAGACACTGTGAATGGATATTACACCATTACAGCATTACATTCCTTTACACAACTTGTTCACTGGAGTTGAAAGGGAGAAGAGTGTGAATGGCTAAGCATACCTGTACCACAAAGTTGCTGTCAAAGGAAAATGAAGCAGTTAAAATCCCATAAATGTTTAAACTCTCCAGGAATGTGGACCACAAGGGAGAAGAGCTCTCCTCTCTATTTGCAAGCAATGGTTAGGAGTTTGCTTTTGGCTGGCATGCAGTAAAATACTGTCTTCAGCAGCAATAGTCATAAGGTTTTTGTGTCCCTACTACTCCTCAAGAAGAGCCAGTATTGTGATTTCAGGGGACTGTGTCATGATATGGATGTGCATACAAAATGTGCAGAAGCTGCTGAAAGAATGAACCCTTTTCAAAACTATTAAAACTGGCTCAGCCATCATTCAGTTCAGATTGAAGCATACAGAGATCACAGAGCACTCTGATTCTATGGATGTAACAGCACCAGGAAGGAGTAGATGCGAGGCAGAGTAATATGCATGCACAAAACTCCAATCCAACACAAGGCCTGGCATTCAGTGCAGAAAATGCAAAAGTACATCAGTAAGTCATATCACTTTTGTTCTTTGTGGATAACTAAACAGTACATAATTCTTTGTTTTGATGCTAACATGATCCAGCTCATCACAACTGTGTTATGTCTGGTATTAGTAGACTTGTTCTGGCCCCTTGTCCTTCGAGTCTTCTGTTGCAACTCCTTGGCAATCAATATGATGCCCAGCTTTTGAGGGACTTCTTCATTAGCTCTGAGAACCTTGTACATATTTACAACTTAGTGACTTGTATCCAGGTGGATCAAACATGCTTCTCTTCTGAAGTCCAGAACATGTTCGGGCAGAATCAAATGTGACATGTCTGCTTTAATGCATTTGCAAACTCACTATTACTTAGTACTGGAATGGGGCACTCTGGCTGCCCAACGACATTTGTTTGTAGAGGCGATCTGATCATGATGACTCCAAATTGGTGCGAGGAGAGAATCCAGAGAGATGTGAAGTGATCAGTGTGGGCTGGAAGTGGACTGCCAGAAGTGGAGCAGCAAAGAATGTATTTACAAAAGCTTCAGTGCAAAGGAAAATCTGGGTTCTTCCTGTACAAAACAGACATCCAGGAACAAATACTATGGGGTGTGTTTCAGGTTGAGGAATACTATTTTGGGAAACTGATTCTGACTGAGGAGTCATGACTGATAAGCAGCTAGACATGAGTTTTCAAAGCAACGGTGTGACAAAATTATTAATATGATCACTGTATTTGTTAACATAGGAGTATTAAGTAGGATCTGGCTAATGCATTACTTCTGCTTTTCAAATGACTGCAGTTGCTAGAGGAGTACAATGTGCAGCTCTAGCAACAATATTTCAAGGAGCATGTCAAAAATTGGAGAGACAGGGAAGAACTAGCACATTTATTAAAGGATTCGAAAATATGTATTTTAATGAAATACTCAAGAAGTTCGATTTAATTAGTTTAATAAGGAAAAGCTCAGACTCATCAAAGGTAACTAGTCTGTAGTTTCAGGCAATAGAATACAGGAAATAGAAGCGTGAAAAAGCAACTCTTCAGCTTACTGCTGAAAGAAATAACAAGAGTCAATGGCTAGAAATTAGACAAGTTAGATAAATGCAGTTTAGTTGTAGTATGAACATTTGTAAAGAGAAGAGTAACCATCCACTGGAACAACTTAGTGCAGGTAACATTAGATTCTCCATCACCAGTAATTTTTAAATTAAAAATGGATTTTTTGAAAAAAATATCTAGTTTAAGCAGCAATTACTTCAGCAAAATTTGATAACCAATATTACATCCAAAGTCAGCCTATAGACTTTCATTCAATTAATCTAGGATATATAACATTTCCAATCTAATGATTTTAAAGCAAATCACAAACATGCATAAATAATGCCTCACTACAAACCCTGTGAGGCAGATAAGCATTTTCAATGTTAGCTTTTCTCCAGAAACTATTCTTGGCTGTGGAATGACTGCTGTGTGATATAGACACTGCTGAGGTAGCATCAGACTAGGTAGCCATAGCACAAAGCTCAGTGCTGGATATAAAATCTACCTGCAAATCAGAATGAGCACCTGGGCGTTTAGCCCATGCTGAGCTCCCTGCTGTTGCCAACAGCTCAGGAACTGTGAACAGTCTAGGTTACACTAGCAGCTGATATTGTACCCTCTGTTAATTGGTTCAAAGAAAGATCTAGGAGTGGCTGAAAACGTGTCTGTAATTGACTTGCAAAGTAAGACTTTCCCCAAAGACCTATATTCAATAACCTCAAGTGAGATATTCAGTAAAAAAATGGGAAAATTTATCTGTAACAAGACTTGTGGTGGATTCCATCACTTTAAAATCAAGCTTCCATGTCTGCCTCAAAAACATGCCCAAGCTCTGATACAAGTTATTGGCCTTGCTAGGAAAATCACCAGGTGATATTCTCAAGCCTGTATTATGATGAGGTCAGAATAAATGTTCAAAGTGGTTCCTTCAGAGTTCAAAATATATGAAAAACAATGGCAAAAAAGTAAGAGTTTATTTTAAAGACAAAGAATTAAAGTCCTAGATTTTTTTCAGAATCTGCTTACGCACACGTACTGAATTGTGATTCTTAATACGGACAAGCAGAAACAAATTTGGACAATCAGAAACAATCTGATTTTAGAAAGAGAATCCTACATGTAAACTCCTAAATACTTCTGGTAAGACTCTGGAAAGAATGGGCAAACTTTCAAACACGTTAAGCACTCAGCAACTCCCATTGATCCTAAGGTCAGAAAAAGCAGAGCAGGGTTTATAAGGATGAATGAAGTTGATTTAGGGGTTTCACAAAAGAGCCCTGGCTAATCTTGCCATGGCAGTTAACACCTCGGTCCCAACATCCTTCCTGCCCCTTGGCCTGAGACTTACCTTGCCTTTTGGTCGATTAGCTGCCAACGAGCTACTTGGGGGCATACTTCAGCTTTTTAGCTTGCAGTGTTGACTTACAGAGTTGATGAAAATGAGTTTGAACTAACATTGATGGACTGCAAACAGGGGACTAGGGGTGCAGGCTCATGTTACCCTTAGCTTTGGGGTGGAGACCTCCTGAGAGGAGACAAGGTGGACAACTATGAACAGCAACAAATTGCAGTGCCAGAGGAAAGAGTTTTCTGTGTGAAAGAGCTTAGTTCCAGTTAGTTAGTAGAGATCCCACTATCTCAAAATGTGTTGTGCTGCCTAATTTCTACAGGAAGTATATGGCCCAGCAAGGACAAAACCCCAAATCCTCCAGGTTCCAAGGGTCTGCCTTAACCAAAGGAGAGTATCCTTTCTCTCTGAATAAATGTTTAGAGATTTGAGTCTGAAGTTTAGATTGATGGTCCAGTCATGTAAATTGATAGAGCATTTAGGGACATTAAAACTTGCATTATTGCAAAACAGAAAGAAGATGCTCGAAATGTCATTTCAGAGAACAAACCCATTTTGAGGTCATACAAATGTAAAAACCATTCAAAACCAGGAATTTTCTTTTAATCATCAAACAGATTTGTCTGAAAGTATGTAAAATATTGCTGCATGGGTATTTCAGTGTGTGTCAAATTTTAACTCGGAGTAGATTTCTACTGCCAAATTGTAAATGCTTTGAACAAGAGCACCGCTGTAATCAATCTACTTGTCAATAGAAATGATTTGTCAGGTGCTTCAATCTATGACTTCCTGATTTTCTAAATGCTCTAAACTTGAACACTTGGAAAAAAACATATAATACTTCCATTTTAATCTTCAATTTTGGGGAACATTGTGATCTAAAACTCAGATTTTGCCATTCGATTTCTTTCCTTGAAACAGAAAAGGGTATCAACAGTGTATCAATTATATTATCACTGTGGGCCATTTTATATTCTACCTTCACATTTCCTATGGAAAACTTCATTATCACTATTATAATCCACTACCAAGGAAGGTATCTACGAAGTGTAACTACAGTTTCTATTGACAACTGTATATTCACTGAAGGAAGCTGAATGTTTTGTCGTTTTGTGACCAAGGAAATCTTTAAGTAGTACAAGTTTATTTTCAGTATTGCATCCAAGAGAAGTACTGTCTCGGTCCTTTCCTTGAGCCCACCCTTCGATACATCAGCCAGCTCCTTCTCCATGCTGTCAGGGCCTTTCAAGGGTAGCAATGAAAACATACAGTAGACAGTCTCTACCATCTCTCTGGTGTCTAATACAACAGAGACTCTTGGGAACTTCAGAGCAGCAGTCTCCAAACAGGGCAGGCTCACTGGCTCCGTGAAGATGGCTTATATGCAGAATTTCTGCAACAAGGGAATTGTTGGGGGAGTGAGACAGATGTTAGATGCAGACAGAATCTTCCAGGGGTATATAGCTGTCAATTTTTTCTGAACTATAACAATATAATTTTCAGATCTATAACAATCCCAGATTTTGGTCAGCTTTAACAGGGATTACAAAATACACATCCTCGAAGTAAGGACTGTGCTCCTTCCAAAGTCTGTGCTCCAGAGCCTGGGAGTAAAATCACTCAACAAAAATAAAGCAACATATTTTTTCCTTATCTTGTTCTTCAAAAAGGACGAAAGATTTTTCTTAAGTTTTCTAAAAGCACTTGGCTTGAAATAGACAGGTAACCAGCACAATGAATTCAATCTTGTTGCCTGAAAAAAGCAATTGTTGTGGTAAATGAAAATAAGATTTTAGAATAGAAAATAATAGACAAATCTTACTGTAGGTGTTGTTAAAAATTCCATTTATTAATGAAAGTGGCAATGAACATGACAGTTCTCTCTTACAATTTAATTAAAGCAACTTATTATCCATGCTGGTTTACCGTAAACAATCAAGGTTCCAGTTTCTTAATTTTCATTACCTGGAAGTCAGGAGTAATAAGACTGGACTTCTGGAAATTTCCAGTGTTTCTTTTTTGTAGGTGCTACATAAATTTCTAGAGAAACTGATAGATATTCTTGCTGACTAATTCTGGGTAGGCGTAGGGAGGAAGTATGGTACTTTGCAGACTGCATGAGTACAAAAATGAAAAGCTGACCAAGCAAAAAGAAGATAGCTTATTTCAAACAAAAAAATTCTCAATTGATTAAAAAAAAGAGTTTTACTAATTGAAGCTATCTTTTTAGGAGGCGAGTCCAACTCTTTCTACTGATCAAGCAGATAACCAAACAGTTCTATGGAACTGCAAAATTTCCTTGTGTGGTGACAAAATTGTCATTGGTCCTGTTGTAAGTCATTCTTTGAATACTTCATCACACCATATGATTAAGATCTTGTTTTGAAAGAAGTTTTTATTTTGGTTGAAGATGATTGATTTTGAGTAAAGATGCTATGCTGATCAAAAGATTTTTTTTTCTATCTTGATTTTCAATAGAAACTCTTCAGACCAAACAGCTTCCAGGGACCGGGCAGTGATGCTGAATAAGACTCCCGGAAGAATGAATTACATGTACTGAGCTTGACTACACTGATTCCCAAATCAACATACATAGTGTACACATATAAAGCAAACTACACTATAGGCAAATATATTGTATTACATATTCTCAGGTTCTTCTCCATACATGTACTAGCAATTAACAGAAAGGTAACTATGGTGACAGACACGATGTAGCTATCACAAACAACTGTCTCCTTCCATCAAATCACTCTATATAGCAATTAAAAGATTCCTGTTGGTGAGGGTTGCAAAACCAGAAATAAAAATGCTGTACACAACATTCTTTCATCCTAATCTAGCTGATTTTCAGATCTGAGCAGAACATCCTACCAATTGCTGCAGCTGCAGCTACCCTTCTGTGTCTTGCATTGTCTTTGTGTTGTGGAGATGTAAGAAACAGGCCGGAGAAACATGCAGGGCTATGCAGGTTAGGTAAAGGGATACAAAAAGGGCAGTGACAGAAAAGACTGTGCAGATAAATTACTTAAGTTCTGTAATAAAATAGAAGATTTAGTCAAATAAGGATTACCTACTCCTAGGACTGTATTTTTTTTCTTCCTGATCCTATTTCCCTATATAAAAGGACAATTAGGAGCTGTATTTTTTCGGTTCACCTAAGTGATCAATGTGAACAGTATATTTAGAAAAGAATATTCAAACCGGATAATTCAGAGAGTCATACTCATTTTACCGAAGTAATGAAAAGATGTTTTTATTATCTCAATTTTTAAATATTTAAGCTGTTTTGTATACTGGCATCTGCGCCACTTTGTTTTTCTTTTCCACTTGACACTATCTATATAAAACTGCATTCTCCCTGGCCATGCACGATTATCTACTTCCTAAAACAATCATTTCAAGTGTTGCCAACCTCTAACAATCTTTCCCCGCCCCTGGGAATTTTACATGTGTGAAGTTGCTATATACAGTATACAAATACTTTTTCCCAGTCACCTGTCACAGGCTACTCAGAATCAGTCTGGGGATGCAAGGGGTCCACAGAGCCCCAAGCTGAAAAGCGCTGTCCTGAAAAGTGGAATTTTTGTTTTTGGTAGTGTTTCTTACTCTTCTAACAGCCCAAAGATTCTTGGTAAGTTCATGATGTTGTGCAGCTTTCTCATGTCTTACCACTATTAATAACTGCTAAAAAATAACCAGTATTTTTCCACCATTGTGATAAAGCTCAGTAAGAATTAAATGTGCTCAGAAAAAAAATAGATTGTGAGGAATGAGGAAACTTCTTTTTTCCATCAAATACAAATATTTCCTCATAAGTAATGAGGAAAACAAGAAAGCTGGGCAAACTAATATGCCCTTAGTACCTTTGCTCAATACGTTTATCTGTCTGTTATTAACTTTAAATAATAGAATATGGCTGCCATCTTGTAAACACTTAGGCTTAGGAGTAGTTGTACGCCCGTGTGTAAGCATCACTGAATTTCCTGAGATCACAGGTATAAATGTTTGTCAGATCAAGGCCTAAACTGTTAGCAGAGTGTTTAATTTGTATAATCTGAATTGAGGAGAGTAGTAGTGGCAATACCTGGCAGATTAAATGTAAGGATAGTCTCACAAGGGAAAAGGTCTTTTTTTCAAAATATTTGATGCCATGAGTAATCTACTATTTTCCAAACTGAAAACATTCATATTTTTACAGAATTTTTATGAACCTTTGGAATGAAAATTAATTTGGACAAGTTGAAAGAGAGACTCAACTCCATGACTAACATGGGAATTACCCTAATCCTCTCTTCAACTTAATCACGGAATTTTAACAAGGTTTTTCTGGAAGCCCTTGAGATCTCCTACATTCAACATTAACTTATATCCATTATTTTTATACTACTTTAAACACACTCATAAATGCAGGATAAACCCTTTGAGTTCTAAATCACTTGTTTGAATATTGGCTAGAAATTACTACCATTTGCCGTCTTTTGCATGCTATATGTGAAAAGGGCTGAAGATCTTAATCTAGTATCGGTTCTAACTCTGAATGTCTACTCATTGCTAGACTATTTCTGGAACAAGCTACACTCTTTGGTCTCTGCTGCAAAGGAACAGTGGAAGCCCTGAGGAGCCATCCATGTCTGTGAACGACTCACAAGCTTCTCCTCCGCTCACTTCTCGCAATCATATGCCTCTCACCCATAAAGTGATTTAGTGTGGAGATTATGCCTCAAAAGGTATAGCACATCCCTGCTCTATTAGCTTCTCTTGATCACAGTATTCAGAAGAAAGAAACGCCATAAGCCAGAGGACACTTTTGGTTACAACTGCGTAAATGAGGGAAGCCAACTGTTTGGCAGAAACTTGTTCAAGGCTAAAAGATTCAGTAAAAACGGTGTTGGTGAAAGCAATTTTTCTGTCAGTGTTACTGCTTCTCCTAAGTGATTTAACAGCAGCAGCAGAACTATAAGAAGCATCAGCCAGAGCTCAGATCTGGTAATCTTCCAGACATGCTGCAGAGCTTTTTTTTTTTTCCTTTTTTTTTTCCCCCTCCAGGCCTTCAGGGATGGATGGGTTGAGGGATATGAGGGGCCTGGCTTAATCAGATGATGAGTAATTACTCTCATTGGACAGTTGGTTTATGGAGTTCTTTATATTATGTGCTTTGCATTTTGTTAGAACACTTGTAAGTTTAAATAAATGCTCAAATAGAGTAATTAATAAATGTTAATATCATGCCTACCTACCAGAGAATACAAATGAAATCTGTTAGCCAGGGAAAAATCAACATTTCATAAACAAATCTAAGTAAAAGCTTGGGGTAAAACGTTAGAATTACTACATAGATGTAACACATGCTTTGTCAGGTGCAAACTCGGGAAACTCATCCTTGTAATAGGATATAAACATCAGCAGTGCCATTGTAGTTTACTTTCGCTCAGTCCTGGGCTGAATTTTAATCCAGAAACTCATTACCAGACTTAGTTTCGCTCATTTATTGTTCTTCACAACTGTTGGCTTCGTTACAATTCCGGGGGGGGGAGGTGTTTTTCTAGTTGAGGCTGGTTCTCCTTGGTTGAGTCTCATTTGCCTTAAACGCTTTCAGGTGATTCCTGCCTTCTCCACCTCCGAAATGACCCATCCGGGCGGTATTTCAGCAGGAGCTTAGTGCTAAGTTTCCTTTTTTTTTTTTAAAAAAAAAAAACAGAATAAAAATTAAAAAATGCTGCACAAAGGCGTTGTACCCCCCCCCCCCCAACACACACACTCGCCGCGGAAGCGCAGAGCGCTGCCGCCCGTCGGTCCTGCTGCCCCGGGCCGGGGCGGGCGGCCCGGAGCGCTCCCCGCGGGCCGGGCCGAGCCGCTGCCCACCCTGGCTCGCCGCGGCTCGGAGGCGGCGTGCAGGGCTGCGCTACGAGGGAGCCCAGCTTCCCTCCCTCCTTTATTTGCCTTTTCTCCCTGACTTGGGTAAACAGCTGCATCGTAGCTCGCAAATGACCGGTATTTTCAATTTTCGAAGCTAATGAAATCAGCATCGTACAAGCATGTACTTACCCTTCCTTTCCCAACAAAACAGAGGAGCAAATCTGCTGTTTTCTTTCAAAACATGAGCATGGCGTTCTGCATTATTTTCGAAAGCAGAAAAAAAAGCAGAACCCGAGAGTATTTTTCTTGCAAGTTCAAGTTCAAATAAGAAGCTTTTTAAAAAAATAATGCAGCACTTTGGGATCGTCTAGGGGCCAATGCCTACAAATCCTCCCCTTATTATGTCCCAGGATGGGAGCTCTGATGCATGGACACAAAACAACTTTGCTCAGTGACCTGTGGGCGAGGGAAAATCCTTGCCAGCTCTGCAAATGACCCAGCACTGATACTTGCTTCTGTAACTGTTCACTCAGCAACACTCCCAATTTCCGTTATGCACGCTGACATTTTTGGACTCGCGGACCGCAGCCCTGGCCAAGTCTTTGAAAATATTTGCTGATAAATTAAGCAGGTAGTTTGGAAACAACGGAGTGAGACCGGGGGGGGGGGGGGGGGGAAGGGGGACGGGAAAAAAAGCAGCCGGCGAAGCACCGAGAGCTGGCCGAAATTCGCGGCGGGGCAGGTGGCCCCTCGCCATCGCCCCCGAGCCGGGCACCCCCCGGCGCTTCTCGCTGCCTTTTTGTCCCCTCCGCGGAGGCGCACCGCGGGGTCGGCGCCCTCAAGTTCTCTCTCCACCTCGCCCCACAAGCTATTGCAGCAAACCAAGTTACTGGGCTGCTGTGGTGCGGCTTTTTTTGGGGGGGGGGAGGGGGTGTCGCAGGGGTGGATTAGCGCTCGCGGCCGCCGCTGCGCACCGAGCGCCGGCTCTGCCTCGGCAGCGGCGAGGGGCAGCGCGATCTGCAGGCGGCAGCGGTCCCCGTGCTGCGCCGCCCCCGTCGGCCGTGCGGCCGGCAGCGAGCGCCGGGAGGCGGAGGGGAGCGGAGCGGGCGGCAGCCGGCGGGGAGGCAGGAGGCACCGGGTGCGCGCACACACACACGCGCACACCCTCACGGGGCGGCGGAGGCTGCGCGGGTATTGTTGTCATTGTGCTCCAGCGGAGGGCTTTGCGTGCAGGGGGAGGGGTGGAGGGAGGAGAAGAAAGAGGGAGAGAGAAAGTGCGAAGGGAGAGAGGAGAGGCGCGGGGCGGGCGCGCAGCGTGCTACGCGCCGAGGAGCTCGCCGGGGACCGGCGCAGGGAGGAGGACGCGGCCGCGCGGGGAAGGCAGCCAGCCGCCGAGCCGCCGCACCAGCCTCCCCGCAGCAGCGGCGACTACTTCTTTCTTATCTCCCAGCCTTTTGTTCGCTCGCCCTCCTCCTCCTCCTCCCTGCCCACCCTCTGCACCGCGGAGGGGGCTCGGGGGAGAGAAAAGCAGCCTGACCCAGCGCTGAGTTTCACCCATCCTCCGCCTCGCTCTGCGTGTCTCTCTCTTCCCCCGCCGCATCGCTGCCCATGAGCTAGAGCGGCAGCGAGCAGCCAGCGCCGCGGCAGCCGGCTCCGGCAGGCGGCGGCGAGACACCGTCCGCAGCCGCGGGAGCCGCCGGCGCCCGACCCTCCCCTCCCCTCCCCGCCGCCGCGCCCGGCTCCGCGGGCTCCAGCCGCGCTCCGGGACTGCCGGGGCTGCCCTGCCGCCGCCCCTCCTCGCCTCCATGTTCCGGATAGCGGGAGCGCCGCCGCGGATCCTGCCGCCGCTGGCGCTGATGCTGCTGGCGGCCCTGCAGCAGGTAAGCGCCGCCGCGGGCGGGGAGCCGCGCCGGGCTGCGTCTCTTTGTTCCCCCGCGGGCGGCGGTGTCCGCGGGAAGGCGGCGGGCCGGGGGGCGCCGCGGCGGGCCGGCGCGTTTCGGGAGCCGGGGCGGGGGGGGAGGCAGCGACAGCTGCCGCCCCGCAGCTGGGGGTCCCTCGCCGGCCTGGCCGCCCCGCTCGCGCGAGGCCACCTGCTCCGCTCGCGGGCGGCTCTGCTGCCGGGCACCTGCCGGGGGGGGGGCGGGGGGGGGCCGCGGGGCATGAGAGTTGGCGGTGGGGTAGTGGGCGGCGGTGCCCCCGCCGAGGCGAAGGGGAGCGGACCCCCGCCCCGCCGGCTCCCGGATTTGGGAGAGCAGGTGGCAGCGTCGGGGCGGGGGCGGTCCGGTCTCGGCCCCACGCGGAGTGAGGGAACAAAGTACCGGGGCGCAGCAGGAGCGGCCCCAACTCCGCCCCGAGTCGGGAAGGGGCGAGGGGGGCTGCAGGGGGGCAAGAGGTACCGGGCAAGGGGACAGACCCGTTTATCCCCCCCCGGGGGCAGGTGGGGAAACAGCCGTGGGGCTGCGCCGCGCCGGGCTCCGAGGCGCAGGGCACGGGCGCCCCCGCCGCCTCCCCCCGGCCCCCGTGCCCGCTAATCCCTTCCCGGCAAGAATTAATCAGCCGCCTCCGCCTGGACGCCGGGCTTCCCCCTCCCCCCCGCTGCCTTCCACGGGAATTTCCAGCGGGACAGGCCCGGGCTCCCGAAGTATTTCATTTATATCAAAAGTCCTGCCACCTCTCCCGCTGGGGGGCGGGGGGGGCGGCCCCGGCGGGTCTGCGTGTGGCGGGAGGAGCGGCGAGGTCCCGGGCCGGCTGGTGGGGAGCCGCGGGCGCCCGCTGCTCCCGCGGTGGGGGAGGCCCTGGGGTAGGGCAGCGGAGGGCTTTCCGTGGGGGGCGGGGGTCTCCGGGCGGGTGGGTGGGAGGTTGGGCTGGCGGAGCGCTTGGGGCCGGCGTGTGTGTGGGGGGGTGGGGGGTCGGCAAGATGGATCCTTTGCGCGTTGGGGGCCCTCGGAGCGGGGCAGGAGGGGACAGCTGGGCGGGGGGGCGGGGCGCGGCGCTGCCTAGCGGTCGCGTGTGCGCGGGGAGCGGGGCCGCGGTGTCCCGCAGGGCGGCAGGAGGGTCCCCCGGCGGCGGTTGGGGCGGGGGGCGGCGGCTGTCCCCCCCCCCCCCCCCCCCCCGCTTTGTGTTTGCGGAGCTGGTATGCGGCGCGGTGCAGGGGGCGGCAAATCTGAGGGACAGATGGCGCAGATCATCGCCTCTTAATGGTATTTGCGGTCGGGGCATTTCTGGCGGGCCGTGGGAGCGGGCGGAGGGCGCGGCGGGGCCGGGGCGCGGAGCCCGCTGCGAGGCGCGGGGAGGCGGCGAGCGGCAGCCACTGTCCATGGTGCAGGGCCGGGCCGCCGCCTCCCCGCCCTCCGCCCGGCTTCCCGCCGCCGGCGCGGGCACGGCGGGGGCTCGCTCTTCCTCGCGTGTGCTTTTTTATTTTTTTCCTCCTTCCTTTTTCTTTTTTCCCTTCTTTTTCTGCCCCCCCCCCCCCCCGCCTTCTTTCACGAGGTCCTCAGACGTCTGATTCCTCCTACACAGTTTCTAAGCCGCTCGCGGGGCTGATGGCTTGCACCAGGCGAGCAAGGTGCTGAAACACTGATCCGCGGCAGCTGGGGATTTTCCCTCCGGTGCCGGCAGGACGCAGGGCCGCCCGTCGCGGCCGGGAGCGCGGCTGGGCGCGGGCGTCTGCTCCATGTGAAGGCGGCCACCCTGTTCAGAAACTTGTGCCGCTTTAAAGATGCGTTTGTTTGTACTGGCTGATTATTGGGTAGGCTTGACTTTTGCTCCCTCCCCCCCCCCCCCTTTTTTCCCCCCCCTAAACTCTGGTCTAGGCAGACCTGTACGTTCAAGGTATTTTTTATTTGGAAGTCCTTATGTGCTGTTTGTTGTGTGTCCTTTCAGTTCTTTTTAGCTTTCCTATCTCTTAATAAATACGTAAAGCACAAATTATGAAGTAAGCTTTTATTCCATCTTTTTTTCTATCCTGGGTGGGTTTGAAGTTAAAGCACAAGCTATGAATTAAAAACAGGAACTAGCCTTATTGCTTTTATGTATCACTCGGTGTCAGTGGCATGTTACGGTTGGGGAATTCAATTTCCCCCTTGTTTGGGTATACATTAAATCGGGTTAGGGTTGATTTTTAATAGTGTGTAACAAAATCGGAACTCAGGTATGAAATCAGATTTATAGACCTGTGTCTGTATAACACATTTTAAAAAGCTTTTTTTCTCTCACACATACTGTGGAGAACCCTGGCAAGCTAGATGGAATGCTAACTTTTTTTTTCTGCCACTGTTGTTTTGTAGAAGGTTATCTGTTTGAGGTTATTCTGAAGCATTGAATCCTTTATTACTTACATTTTTGCATCTGCAAGTCTATACAACACACAAGTCATCTACATTTATTTTCTAAAGTTATTGATCACTTAGTTATACATCAGTGAGGTAGAGAAGCAGTCATTATGGAATTACTTGAAAGATCATAACTGGAAGCATATTGCAAGTCAGATCTCTGTGGGTTTATTTTTGGCAATATGCAGTGTGTGTGGCACATAGGAGAATAGAAACTGCACTTTGTTTTTGCTGATTAACTAGATCAGAACGAGTGTGGAGGTATTATCTGAAAGCCCAACAGAAGAGAGGATAAAAGGAATGAGATTTGCTTTTCTGTTGATAACATCAACTGGTTTTGAAACTGGGATAACAGCAAGATTGAGGAAATAACAGGAAAGTTGTGCATGAGCTTTATGTTTACAGGAATTAAACTAAAATTGTGGAATTAACTGGAAAGGGGAATAGAAATTAAGTGCTCGGAAAGGGAATAATCTTTTTTTTTAATGTATAAAATGACTGGATGGCTCTGTGGAAGGTTTCTGTTTGTAAATCAGAAACAAGTAAATAATAATGCAGTTACGGGGCCTTTTGTGTGTAGGTGACTAGTTTGAATTCGAATTATGATGACAGAGGATGTAAGTTATTACTCTCTGCAGGCGATTTTGGTCTTATTCCAGTTCTTAGCAAATGTATCCAGCTAATAAAACTACTACCTTAAGTGACATTCCTGTTAGCTGCCTCAGCTGAGAATCTAGCGATTGAATTTCTTGCCAGCTGAACTGCTCCCTTACCTCTAGCAGTGGTTTCTGGTAGAGTCAGGGGTGAGACATTATATATTAACAGGGTGTTTTGTGGAAGTGGCAGTTAGACTTTCTCTTGTGAAAGCATCTTTTGTCTCTGATACTATGTGTATGTCTTAATTTTTTGTAAGCGGTATATTTTAGATCATGTAGCAAATACGTGACTGCATAAGCACAAAAGTCAGTTCGAGGGTTTCTTCTTTTAACTAATCAGACTCCAGCATCGTTGCCCATTTGAAAGTGAATTGAATGCATTTTATAAAACCTTTCATAAGCCCCGGAACAGAAGACTTATGTGAGTGCCTCAGCCTATTCAGCTGTGGATGTTTCTGTTACAGTTTTGCTTTGTCTTGGAAGAATCAATCTGAAAAGCTAAATGTGTCAGGATATTGCAACAAAGAGCTCTCTGCTCCTTATCTGGTCTAGGTGACAGTGATACCACTGACATTCTCAAAATTAAGATAACAGCAAAACTGAAAAAAAATAGAAATATCTCTTTTGGATATTAAAGTGGATATATTATTTTGAAATATATTTGTAAAAAGCACTTTTAACTGCTTTTTACATCTATTACGGAACAGATAAGATCACTTAAGTTGACAATGAATGTTTGGAATTGAAATCACTGATTGACAAAACAATAATTTTATATATTAAACTAGTTCTGATTCTCTGAGCAGTTGGAAGCTCAAAAATGTATGTGATGCTGATATAACAGAGATATATTTTAACTTGCTTTGTTAATTTATGTATTTTCAACTCTAATAAATACTACGTTTTCTAGAAAGCCTTTTACTCTCTCTCTCTCCTCCTACTCTCTCCCTTAGTGTGTACTGCTGCTACCTAGGCATGTGACTTAATGTGGTTGGAAGAAATATATGTCAATTAAACTTTCATTTATAATTTTTATGATATCTGTTTTAAAATATTGCCTGGAATGATCATATTTTAGAACTATTTAGTTGAGGATATGTGTATTCCAAACCTTCCCATCCATTGTTTTTCTTTCTGCTCCCAGAATTGGAGGAACTCCCAGAAATGTCACTGGAAGAACTCTGTCATGACCTATCTTAATTAATTTCAGTGACACTTTTATGTCAATAATTTCAATTATTAATTTTCTTTAAAAACTGAACACTGCAAGACTAAAAATGTGGCTGTGATAGAAGTATGCTGTGTATATTTAAAAATAGCCTGAGGAAGTTGTGAGTAAAGTTATTTTTACTCATTGCAGATGGTCTTGCGTAAGGGACGACTTGTCATGTGGTAAAGAGAAGGAATTGTTGAATGGCTTTTCTTGCCTGGATAAGAGAATGATTTACCAGTTAATCTCCTTCTCTCTTCCTTACACTACCCCCCCCCCTTTTTTTTCTTTCATTGCTAACAAAACATTTACAAAAAAAGTATCAGGTTTAAAAATTTGTGATAGTTCCAATAGTTCTTCAGGGCTCCCGTTAGGATTAGAATTTATTTTAAAGAAAATATGCATCCAAAACATGGAATGTTCCCCAAAGAATCTGCAACCTCTGATGTTTCCTGGTATGTGTGGGTTTTTGGTTTTTTATCACTTTCTTTTTTTAAATAAAACACAGAAGGAAACTGTGGTATCCTTACTCAATGTACTGTGCACTTCCACAAACTCAGTCATGCTAGTTGTGTGTGAGGTGTAATGAGACAAATCAGGGATGAAGAGTGATGAAAGTGACATGGATACTTAGTCTTTTGAGATAAAAATCATAATTATAATAGCATTTTTTCTCACCTACCACTCAACTGAGACTCACTGGTTTAGTGAATTAATAGTGGCACACCTAGAAGCAAGTCCTGAGAGGACTTTAGGGGAAAAGGTGTGCTTTTCTGTGGGATGAGCTCAAGGAGAGTTTACGCTTTGTCAAAGTGCGCTTAGTAGTTTGTGACTGACCCTAGAAGGACCCTTTTCATCTGGGTGTGAGGCTGTGTTTCACTTTGCCATCTCTTTATTGTGGCAACAGTAGATAGGTCTATAACCTAATCTGCGTGATTCATAATTAGATTTGATCCTGTACTTCTCACTCAAAGATCATGGGAGCTCTGTCTGAATAAAGAGGGAAAGGATTTAGGCTTTCTGCTTTTTAAATGACTTACGAAAGCAAATGCAGGATATGCAGCTTCCAAGATGGCAGGTATATCACTGCCAAATCTTTTCACTTAGTTTTTGGTTTTGGTCAATATTAATGTATTTAAGTATCTTATTTCTAAAGGGTGTGTTTATCCTCTCCTCTAGGCACTCCTTGACGTATTTAAAAAATATATTTATACCAACAGACTCCTAGGGACTTCCCCATTCCTTATAATTAGCATATAATTATGGCCCAGTATCTGAAGACATTGTTGGGGGTTCACAAGATTTTAACTGAATCCTTCCATATAGGGAAATCGATGGGCCTTGCAACCTCTCCTGAAGGTCAGCAGCACAGAGCTCTCTCAGTACATTAGCAGCAGTTTTTATGGGCAGAGATGTTGAACATGAGCAGTCTCTGTACCAAATCAGAGTAAGGAGGTTTTGTCTCTTGAAGAAATGAGGATCATAGTCAAACATAGGTTTTTTTTTTCTTGTGTAAAAATGAAGCTTTAGACTTACAGAAACTCAGTTCGATTTTGCTTTTCCTGCTGAAATTTTAGGACCTTCTTTTTCTCTGATGGAAACCATGACGTGTCTGGAGAATTAAAGGTTTTAGAAGATGCAGTATTCCATGTTCCAGATGCAGGAAGGGAAAATTTTAAACTGGATTACAACTTTGTGTTGTATCTGCTATGCCAGTCTCTGAGCATGGTAAAGCAAGTCAGCTGAGTCCTTGTTTCATATTTGGAGTTAAGGGAAGAGAGTTTGAACATGGTTTGGGGAGTCTCTAAATTATAAAGTAGTAACCTATGGTAACCAGTGGTGGTTTGACGCAATTTATTTTCAGACAGATGATAATATAAAATTCATAGATTCTGTTATTTTGGGAAAGTGGGGGTTTTAATTGTTGGTTTAAGAAGTCACATTTTCTGATCTAAAATCTTGTGGCTCATGAAGTAGAGCGCTAATTAGAATTGAAGGTACCATAATCAAAACCCATCCTGATACTGTTAAAATGGAGGTAACTAAATGACCTTGGGGAGGGCTTAGTCTGGCACTGACTTTGGAAGCTCTTTGCTTTCAGGACAAAAATTTGAATGAAAGGCATTTTTCTTTTTCTCCAGTTGCAATCCATAGTTGAAAACAAATTGCAGTTTACTATACTTGCCAGAGTACTGTGAGAGTGTCGTAAGTACCATGAAACTATAAACTTGCAGCTTCTCTTTGCAGTAAGTCAGTGATTAAGAAAGAGATGCTGAACCGTAAAGCCATTCCACAGCTCTGTCTGTGATCCTGCAGAGTATTTTTCATATGCCTATTTTTTATATTATGGTAGTAAGTAGAAACTCCAGTCCTAAAATAAGACTCAGCTTGTCCAGCATATCCCATTTTGTCAGATAATGTGTATCCGCAAAGCAAAAAGTGGATGGAGCAATCTCAGTTTACCTAAGTTATGAATGAACACTGGGTACAGTTTTGGCCTTCAAAATTAATGAGGAAACACCCAAATCTTTACACACAGTCACAGTGTTTCTGTGATCAGTGCTTAAGTCTAATATTACTGTCACAACAGTAAATTAATGTTGCTTATTAAGGAGAGAGACCTGAAATACCCAGTTCCTGCTCTGTCGTATGTATAATTATGTAAGACTTTATATTGAGCTTCACACAGTAGTGCCCTGTGAGCTGGCAGAAATTGGCAACTAGCAGTTGTAATGTGGCCAATTACAAGTGTGCAGTATGATATTTCCTTTGATGCACATCCCTCCATTTCTGATTTTGCTACTTAGGCTTTAAATCCCTATAGGAGTAAGCCACCTTCAGCGTAAAAGAAAGCTGCCAGACTCAAAATCTTTTAAAAAGAACTTTCCTTGCATTCTGATACAGTCAATATTAAGAAATCTAATGCTATAGTTTTCTTTTGTTATGCTTATTTCCCTTTCTAATTTCTCAATTTTAGTAATGCAAGGAAAAACTATTCAGATTTTTTCCATTTGTGTTCATTTCTCATTCTCCCAGTTTATTATGCTTCTAGTTTTGGTTTTTGGAAACACTTGTCTACTTAACTTTAAAATTTGACTCATCATGATGTTGAGTTGCTGGAAGGTTTTCAGATTTCAGAACACAGGTATTTCATGTACTGGGATGATAATTGCAGATGCTATAAGCAACATTGCTTTTCATAATAAAGCTAAGTTCAGTGTTATTGTTTCAAATGGAAGCAAATCTCTTTTTGCAAAATCCTGCTTTAAGCTTATGCTTGACTATTCAGGTTTTAAAATCCTTTAAAACATTTTAAATTTAGTGATGTATTTGTGTTGGTTCTCAACAAGAAGGATTACTTAAAATGAATGTCAGTTGTAAAAAGCTATTAAACTGAGTGATGTTTACTTACTTTTTTAAACAAACTTACAGATCACTCTTGCTAAACAATGAAAAAGCAGCCTTTGATTTTTTCAGATTAATAGATACTAGTGAACTCCAGTGATGTATGGCATATGCAGACAGAACTAGACCTGCTCGGTTTGAAAGCAGTGTTTATTCTAAGAGCCCAATTCTGCAAATTTAGTATGCTTGTTATGATACGAAATCGCTCCCACAGTCGTGTGGCAAGCTTGCATTTTTAAAGAGATGTTTCTTTACAGAATTACATTCTTAAGTGTGGCTACTTTTTATAGTGTATGGAAATGAGAAAGAGGGATTAATCTAGAATTATAAACACTCATGAAACAATCCTGGCTGGTTTTATTCTTGTCTTAATACACCAGCTTTTCACAAGGGTGAAGTGTATGTGGATTGAAGAGTCATTCTGGTATTGTTTAGAAAAACACATAAACATGAGGCCTTTAAAACTGTGAAATTAAGTTTTGAGAGAATTTTTTAAAACTGAGCTGAAACGCATCCTTGAAATGAAACCACAGGTTTCTAGATACTCAGGTACCTAGTTATAAAACTAATGTAACTGAGGAGCAGGGCACACTACTGCAGGCTAACCTGCCATAAGTATATCAAAAAGGCCAATTCTGTATAGAGGACTTCTGTTTTACATCCTGTGCCTTCATGATTCCAGTTTACCTATTGCATTTAGTGTCAGATCTACAATACTGAGTTCATCTGCGTGATCTTATACTGTGTTTGACTGGGTGTTACAGTTCTTCCAGAATCTGGAGATGGTAATGTTTGGTATTCATTTTGCATGGTTAAGATGACTGAATAAGCTATAAGGTTCAGGAAAGCAAAATAGTTCTTCAGTAGTAACTCTTGATCTTGCTTAGCGAAGTCTGTTAATACTCCACAGAAGAATTTTTCAAGTGCTGACCTTGTTTCAGAGCTTTTTAACTCCATTAAGTAGGTTTTATATGGGCACAAGTGAAGGTAATTGCTTTCCATCTTAAAAGAAATTTTTAGTAGTGTTCTGTAGATGAATGTGCAAGTAATATCATCTTATGTTTGAAACAGTCTTGGGAACTGTACTAATCACACAAAATCCTGTAAATTACAGTAACATGCCCCATAATCTTCACTAGCTTTCCCCTTTTGCCCAAGATAAGGGGATAAAACTATTTCAGCATCCTCTTTTTGATGAGAGTTAAAACGGTTTAAGTCTGGCAGTACTCCTAGACTGAACTAGATGGGACCCACAGTGTCTGAAGCTACAACTTTTACTTAATTTAAAATGCTTAACACAGGGTGATTAAGAATTGCTGAAAGTTTGAATTCTTACTTTCCTTGTGTTTTTATTCTCAAACAATCTTAACAAAGGACTGTTTTTGGAGAGCAGAGTACAGTCTTTTGTTTCTGGATAAAATTGATGTCTGCAAATGAAAGAATAAAGAAGGCTCTCTATTCATGTCCCCAAGCCTTTGTTTCAGTGGGCATTGTTTCAGTTTATAAGAGTTGTTTAGTACATATAGATGGTTGGAAAGGCTGAAAGATTCCCAGGCGCATCAGTGCAGACTTGTTAAAATCCTGTTATCTCCTCAGCTGCCCACCCAGGATTTTGTTTCTAGGGTATTATGGAAGGCTATTTTTTTCCTCTATCACATTTTCTTTGCGGTCACCTTTTATACAGTAGTTTAAACAAGTCTTACTATTTTTATTTCAAATTATGTAAGCCTTGTAAAACCTGTTACTTGAGTGCTAACAGTGGGGAAACAGGTAATTGGATTCATAATTATGTTTGATTTACCACCTTTTTATCTTAAAAAAGACCCTCAACATGTAAATTGAGTGTTGAGGCTTGGCTACAGATCCGAGTTCTATGCATGCAGCACAGTCTCTTGATAATTTAAACTGTTGCCCTCTTCCATTATGTGTTTGCTTTATCTTTAAGGTTCCAATCTAAAAATTTTAAAATATGTAAGTAGCTGTGCACAGGTGAGAGACCTGCATGGTACTTAAGTCACAATGAAACCCACTCCACAATTTAAGTTAATTGGACACTTCATAATTAGAAGTTCTCTTACTAGATGCTTACCCAGATGGTATAGTAAGCTGGAGGTAGACAGTAAACTTACTAAAAATAAATCTGAATTACGCTGACGAGTTTATTTATTCCCCCCCCCCCCCCCCCCCCGAACTGCTTATTTAGGATCAGGTTGGTTTAAACACAGCTGAATGTGTATGTGATAAAATTATTCTAATAGGAGTTGGCATGGTGAGCTTGGCCATTATTTCAGTGGAGTGAGTATGCTTCTGTCTCTGGCCCCTGTTGAGTGAGGGAAATCTTTGTGATTGGAGATGCAACTGTCCTGTGTCTGCTGTAATGCTCTTTCTCTGAGATTACTGCCCCATATTGGAGACAGCAGAGTGAAGGCAGGTATTTTTTTTGCTGCAGTTTTACTTTTCCTCTTCAGTGCAAATTTGGCTTCATTGACAGTTTCCAGTGGAAAAGCTCCTGCTCTTGGAGTGCCTCCAGCTGGCTATGGCTGCTGCATACCAGAGTGTGCTGCCTTCTCAGATCTGCCACCATGGTCGTTTGGATAAACACTCCCCAACCTGGCTCAGCCAGAAAGGGATTTGATTTACACAGGACATACAGTTAAAAGTGTTGAAGCTGATTCTGAACCATTTTGACTGGGCTAAGAAAGAGAGCAATTACAGATGTTTGTGTGCTTGATAAAGTTCAGTAGAAAAGTGTTGATGAACCCACAGGCAGGCTGTGGATTATGGGCTGCCATTTACCAAGCTCAGCTGAACCCCCAGCTGGATCTGAGTGCAGGTGTAATGTCACAGTGCTGAGCCTCTAGGCCTGGTGAACCTTGGCTTTTTAAATAAGTGGCTCAACCACAGCAAGTGGTTGCACTATGTGGAGACTGCATAGACTCACTGTGCAGAGACTGCACAAACAAGGAGCTGAGGGCTTAAGTGTCCAATATCCCGAGCGAGCTCTCTGCTCATTAAGCATGCTCTGGAAAGTGGTAAATGGGTATGACAGCATCATGTCCTCTTCCTCCATCTTTTTCTTTTTTTTTTTTTTTTCTCTTGTAGAGCTTGTTCTGGGAAGTGTATGCAGACATGCTTTGAGTAGGCCTACTTGATGGTAGCCCATCTGGGAAAATAACAAGGAAAATCTAATTTAAGACTCTCGATCAGATTTAGGTGTGATGGAGCAGCAGAGTTGCTCAGTCTGTCGAAGACCATACTACATGTGGGTGCACACATGGATAAGCCTTTACTTAGTGGGTAGCTGCTTGTGAGATTATGTAAGAGCCCTTATGATTTCTGCTTATGTATCTCAGCTGAGGATGGTGGTCTCTGCCTTGTACAGTGTGAACGGGGTTTTAACATATAAGGTCATTTAGCCACACATAAGCTAGCCTGTTGTTTCCTGCAGCACTAAAATGAGACAAAAACAATCCACTGAAAAGAAATCGTAGTCCTTTGCCAGAGAAAATCAGAGGTGATTTTTATTAACTGGGCAACAAATTGTCTTGGAAACCAGCTTAGATATCAAAAGGCTTTTGAACGTGGAACATTGCAGAACAAAAAACTTCCAAATACTGTATTTTTTTAATGAAAAGACATTTATGAAACCCCAAAAAACTGTATGAGATTTGAGAAAAGCTTTTCTTAACAAGTGACAGAACAAACAGTTTCAGTGGGTAGTCTCGTGCCTTGTGGAAATTTAATAAAGAGCTTCTGTCCTTTTAAGATTCCTTTGAAATAGAAGGGGATTGCATTGGAAACATTCATCTTTATATGGTATCTGTTTGAATGCTAATGCAAATATAAGTTCTGTTTCTTAAGTTATTGCAAATGTAGCATTTTATGTTGCACCAGTACAAGCAAGCTAACCTCACATGGAAGTACCCAAAGTAAAACGCTTTAAATCAGCGCTTAAAGTCTTCCCTCTCCAATATATCTAGCTATGAAAAAGCTGCTGATTGGTTTTGTGCAACATTTATTTCTAGAGGAAGGAATGTTTTTGTTCCCTCTATGATTCCACTTCAGTCTCAATGACTGTTTTAGTTGAAATGCTCAGTTGTTAGAAGAATCAAGATTGTGTATTATTTAGATCTTACCAGACAAGTGGGATTTGTTTCTTCCATTCCGGTTATCAAAAGATTAACCCTTTGCCCTTGGAGTTCTAATTGGAGTAATTTAGAAACAAAAGAAGCTGTTTGTACAAGATAGCAGCAAAATCAAGTGTATGTCATCTGGAATGATCCTCTGGTGAATGAGGGTTGCAAATATTACATACATTTCATCTTGCATTTCAGGCACCAATAAAAGCAACTTGTGAAGACATGTCATGCAAGACTGGGTTTCCTGAAGATGTTCACAGTGCTGTTGTATCGAGGAGTGTACATGGAGGACAGCCTCTTCTCAATGGTACTGTTATGAAAGATGTTCTGATTTTCATTTCCTGTATTCTTAATCATAAATCACACTAGAGTGTTTTGATTCTTGACTTATAAATATGACATACTCTTTTGGGGGGGGGGGGGAAGTCAGCTGATCTATGATTGTTTTTTGATCACTGTCATAGGACTTGCGGAAAAATCTGTTGCCATTAATGAAAACATATTCACCTCTCTTGACAGGAATTTGAAAATACAGTCTTGCAGGCCTTCCAATGGTAGTCCACTAATTCGCATTCTCAGCAGAGTGTTCACACTGATGTGTGTTTTTATTACTATCTTGACAATGCAGATGTCATCAGTCTCTAATTAGAGTCCATGTATGAGGGATCAGAAGGTAGAGGAGATTCCCCTTCTGCTTTACATCTCCCATGGAGGTACTGCAGTTATATGGAGTCTTAGTGCTCAGATTAATGTGGAGGTTATTCCTGTAATAGTTCTTTAGTGGCTCTCTGAGGGAACTGGAAGTGACATAGGAAGATAAGGGCGATAGTTCTGTCTCTGCATATATATAATTTGCTGCCCACAAGGCTGTTGGGGAGCAAGCTTTTGGCCTTATATGGATAGTTTAGTATATATGCTTCTTATATGCCTGTGTTTGTGGGGGGAGGGAAGGCCCAAACTTCTATACACACATAGGCAGTGGTGCTGAGTGAATACTGTACTGTAGACAACAACATACATTGCTTTTTTTCTGGCAACCTGAGGAGAGACATCTGTGAAAAGCAAGACATGGGACAAGGAGCAGCATGAGAGAGTTGTTGCCTGTGAGCCCTCAGTCAATGACCACTGCACTGAGGACTGTGAGGAGTCTTGCCAAGAGGGGCAGAGTAATTCCAGTGCTATCTCTTGGACAGTATGCCTCCGTTTCACCCTGAGACGTATCTATGTCTGGATGGCATAGTGCCCAGAAGGAGGCTAACAAAGTCCCAAGCTAGCAGCAAGCTCTGCAAGTGCAAACCCATGTATTCATGTGGAGTGCAGTGAAGTTGGTAGACCTCTCCACAGGCCTAAGGGTCAACCAGGGTGGGAACTTGGTTCGCTGCTCTTCTTGTTTCCTTTTTTTTTCTTTATTGGAGAGGTAGAGGTGTTGTCTGTAGAACACAGAGAGGCACATATTCTGAATCTTTGTTAGATTTCCCAAGTAGTTGTTTGGTATAAAAGTTTGTGGAAGTGTAATACTTGAAAAATATATGTTAATTGGCTGGTTTATAAGCCACTAACGTCAGTGCATATATATATTATATATATTTTTCACCCCATCTAATTCGGAAATTGTGGAACTTACTAAGAACATTAGTTTTAGACAGTTTCAAATGCATCTTAAATAAGGGCTAATTTAATTTAATTTGTTGCTTGTCTCACATATAAATACAGTTACACAGATCAAGACATTTAAATGAGAAAAACATTTTAATGAGTCTGCAAAACAAATGAAATAAAAGCTGTAGCCTTGATTTTACATGCTGTATGTTGCAGTATTTCTCCTTAATTATATTTTACAGACCTGTTTTGTGCTTTTTAGAAGTCTAATGGAAACTCGAATGTAGGATGAATTGATTAGCTTTAGTGTATTTAAATTTGAGTTATTAAAGCTTTTCCTGTTTAATTTCACAGAAGTATATTCTGCCCACTACAGACTTTGTTTTAATACATGAATTTATCAGCTATTCTTTATTAAAGTAAATGTTTTGCCAATTGAGAAAATAATGAAGAAAGAATTTTCTTCACTTTCCCACAAAATGGGAGTTAATATATGATTCAACTGTAGACTCCTGCAGTAGTCATCGGCACTGAGAGCTCTCTTGGTAGATGATGTACAAACCAGAGAATGGGGCAGGAACAACACCAAGATCTCAAAATCCAAGGCAAGTGCTTTCCAAAACTGCTCTCTTGAAAGCACTGAATATTTCCTACTGGCTAAGTGTACTGCTCTTGGTTAATCATGAAAAGGAGATCACTTTCATGATTTTGAGGCTTGCCCTGTTGCATGAAAGTTCTCTTTGTGGAATGGAAGCCACTTCTGCAGCTTCTCTCATTTTTTCATCAACTAGGAACTACCCTGAACTGTCCACTATTTCTGTGTTGCCATTGCTCACACAGATCTGATGATAATGAGTGGCCAGCCTTAACTGTTTCTGAACTAACGATGTACAGGGGGAAGACTGACTTCCTTATTCATTATTCATCATAGTCATGCAGTCCCTTCTGTTGCTTTTTAAAACCTTTAAGTAATGAAGCAATACTGTTGATTTGCCCTTGAATGGTATTAAAATGCACTGCATTTTACGGAAGTAGGAATTGGAAAAACTGTTCAAAGCACAGAGTGTGTATTACATCATATGAGATAATATGAACTAGCTGAAGAATGATCTGAGGTAGTTTGTTTTCTATCACCATTTCCTCAGTTGAATTACTGCAATGGTTAATTCTCTTGAAAATTCTGACATGCTTAAAAGCATGTAATTTGCTGGTTACACATAAACGTACAGTCCATCATTGCGTAGCTTTGACTTAAATTTAATTATACTGTCATTTTGAAATACTATTGTTGTCAAAAGCCTATTTTCTGGTTATTAAAGTAGATTCAGATGACACTACAAGTTAAGTATAGTTGTATGACATTTGCTTCTTAAGGAAAGTTATGGGCCTGATTCTGATCTCACTTGCCTCATCTGTCTAGCTGCATATCTATGCTAGTAGGAATTCAGAAGTGAGACTTAGACTGCAGGTTTTCTATATGATTTAAATGAAGCTTTAATTTTCTTTGCTTTCATGCATTGATACCACAAGCACAGAGGCTTTATCTCAGCCAGCTGCAGAATAATCTGAAACTGACTTGATTTTGCTTATATATTACTCTTTAAAATACTGACTGAGAAGATGACTAGATGTTTAATAGTAGTCATGTTCGTTTGCTTTTATCTTGCACACTGGGGGACAAGCATCTTTTAAGGCCTTCAAGTCACCAAAACTTAAATAAAACTAGGCTTATCATGTGATGTCGATCTGGGCCTTTCAGTTGTTGTAGTAATATAGGCGTGTGGTGTGTGGTTTTTTTTTTTTTTTTTTTTTCTTCCTTCAGTATTACAGTAAGAAGCAGTTGCCTTAGAGTATGGGGCAGGGTTATGTTCATGTGCTTCATGATACTATATTTTCTGGAGAGATTGCTTTTCTATTTCTGCATTTCTACAGGCATCGTTTGTTTTCAGGGGAGGGTCAGGCTTGTTCATGTTACATTTAAAAAAAAAGTCTCTGATAATGGCTTTGTACATTCATTCGTATGGCTAGTGTTTTAGCCTCTACTGGTTTCCCTCATGAGGGCATGAGAGGCCAATATCTGTGCTCAGTTGGTATCCGTGGACTTATTTATCACTCTATGTGGAACGATCAGTGAAGCAGAATATTAAGAAATTGGAAAAGAAAACCAAATGTTTACTAATGTGAAGTGAGGGAAAGAAGAGAAGAGAACAAGATAGCCATCTTTGGTTTCAGGAGGGGGAATTGAGGGAACAGGGGTCCCTTGTAAAGAAAAGATATGGTGTGTTGGGAAGGCTCAACAAAAAAACTTGTAAACTACTCCTTCAATGGGTTATGACTGAGCTGTGTAGGAGATAGCCTAAACTGTAGGAAATACCTGTTTTTACCAAGGCATTGAGTTAAGAAGCAGCACATTCATTTCTGTAAAGAAAAAAAAGTGCAAATCTCTGAAATGAAAGAAGTTACGTGTCTCCAAAAGGTGTGCATGTCCTCAAGAAAACTCTGCAGTTATTGTGGCCTCCAATCAACTATAACCTCCATTTCAAAAAAAGAAAAAAAAACCCAGGTACTCTTGAGTATTTTAAGATTTAAATATTCAAACTTTATTTTTGTGTATATCTGCTATGCAAATAATTACTCACTAGCCACTGCAGTGTAGAAGTAGATCTCTAGAAGTACCTACTGTGCATTTAAATTCAGGTTAACTTGTTTCTTTAAAAAAAAACCAAAAATCACTGTTTGGGGTGACAGCATATACATAAAATGTGTAATACTTGGAGAATAGGAGGGTCAGTTAAAGAGGGAGTGTTGTCTAAGATATTTAATGCCCTTGATTGTGCTGGTTTATTAAAATTTCATAGTTTATCCAGGAAAAATACTTGTGGCCATTTGATATGTATGTCTACCCTGTTTATCTGATCTTTGCTCTATTTCCTGCAAATATTAACTAATAAATTAATTAATATTAAATGTGGTATAAATACCACATTTCTATTAAAATCCTTCACCTGGGTAAGATTACTTGAATGAGTGTTTGCAGAATCATATCTTAAACTTTCATGTTCTTAATCTGATTACTTATTTTAGTTTTTTCATATCTTTGAAAAATTTTGTCTGTCCTATTACAGGTAATGTGACAAAACTGATAGTAAGCTGAGTATTTCCTCAACCTCAATCGTTTTGCTTTGCCTTTTGCTCACTGCTGGTCAGTGTTTTAGTTTCCTCTCTGCATTTGGTGTCTCCCTCTATCTTGTCACCTGTGATACCATCTGTCGATAGGTCTGCACAGATGCGTGTGAACAGAATTTTGCAGTGTCTGATCTGGAAGCCACCTAGTGTGAGATGATAAGCTCTGCTGATGTTTTTTGGTCATGTAGTTTGGTAATAGGACCAGCATGGGCATGGAGAGAGAGAAAGACGGCGGGCTGTCTTTGGCAGTTGGCTCTGTCCTCTGCTCCTGTTGCTTACAACAGTTTGAGGAAAAAGAGTTCCTGAAGCCATCTGCACATTTTCTTGCTGGTGGGAAAAGGTGTAGAGTCCTTAATTCAGTGTATTGCAAAACGCTGGGTACATGTGGAAGAGTTCCCAAGAGGGAGCTTGTGATGAGGGAAGGCTGGAAGAGTTCAGGGACAAAGGGCCTGTCTTCCTGTGTGCTCCGGAGTTGCATGGTGCTGAGGACTGCAGTCCACCTGTCTTAATTACTCAACTTTGTGTGAGATAAATTGCTCCCTGTAGGGGCCGGTTTATTCTCTCTTGACTGTGAGGCAGTCTAGAAGCTTGTCTTCAGCTAGACACTTAACTTTTAGGTAGGCAAAGACAGGGAAGATCAGTCCCGAGGTTAATGTCAAATCGTCTGACATTTAAAAGGTGCTGCTGTTCCCTCATGAAGGAGCTTACATGGGCACTGTCTGTCCCAGATGAAGCCACTAGGCTGCTTTTGCTGCTTATGTTATCTTCTGTGCATTATCATTCAATCCATAAAATTGTCCATTGTCAACTAAGAATGAAATTCCATCTATAAAGATCATCATGCTTAAAACTCGAGACAGCAGTGCTTCTTTTAAGGCATGTTTCATTCCGTACTATAATCAACTTCTGTATAACTGTATTTTTACTGTGGTAGCATGCACTGGCTTCTTGGATACTGCTGTGCACATTAAAAGTAGAGCTAGGAAAAGTGTTTTAAGCAGAATCATATTTTCGAAGGGGGGAATGAATACTTCTCCAAAAAAAATTGTTCTTTCCATGGAAAAAAAAGCAAAACGGTAACCGCTTTGTTTGAAGTCTCATTGCCTTAAGGAAAAAGACAAGTTGACAAGTTCCTTCCAGGCAGACCGCCAAAGAATCTCAGATGGATAGGGTCTCTTTATGAGCTGCTGGCAAGCTGAAAAAAATTGTTTCAATTCTTCCCAAATGTTTCTCTTTTCTTCCCCTGAAAGTCTCTTCTTGCAAAACCTTCCCCCCTACCCTCCAAAAAACACCCTTCAAGTTTGACTTTTAAGCTTCAGTGGGAGTGAGAATTTTTCTTCAGAAGCTCATTTTGGGAATATATTTATATTTTTCTCACCAGCCCTGCTTAACATTTAACCATGTTTGTTGTTGGCCTCTTACATGTGAAGCTGTGTACATTTTAATTGTGTTACTTGGTGATGCTATGCCTGATGGTTTATTTTGTAACAGTTTTATTCCAGTTCTCACTGACACCTTTTTAATTCTTTTTCTGCCAGTCTTTTCCACTGCTCTAATGTTTGTTCTATTTCCTAAGCCACCATATCCTAAATTCTCCTGTGTCGGTATTGAGCTTACTGTCTTGAATTGGTAGAGCTATTTCTGTTTGCTTTAACTACACTAGTACAGTTCCTGTTTTATAATTTCTGTTGTCTATTCATGTACGAAGCTCTTAACTTATTCTCAGATACTTGTTTCCTGAAAAATAGAACTTTCTTTCACTGAGGCAAGAGATTGCTTTTCTTAAGCTGTATGTGTTTTGTTTTTTTTTTTTTTTTTTAACTCCTTTTTCTCCACTGTTAGTTAAATATAGACTATATCCTAGAGTATACCTAAAACATATGTTCACCTTATTGAACAGTGTGGTAAAAAAAAATTAAATTACAACTCCTTTTTTCTCAACTTTATTTTTGTAAACTTCTACATCTGATTTACATAGGATACTAATCTTATTCTTTTATATTAAGCTATTCTTTATTGTTGGTATTTTCTCATAACAAACTTGTATACAAAGCATATGTAGGGAGAAAAACATCAGAGAGAATAAATGTCAGTAATGAAGTTCAGTGATGTTTTGGATGAGGGCAAACTACAAATGTATCTTGGTACAGAAATGAAATTCCGTTGTCCCTCAGTAAACCCTAAAGCTGTTATGGAATGTAATATTTGAATTGTTTTGTATATCCTGGATAATTAGCCATTCTGAAAGGAACCTATAAACCTGTACCAATTAATTTTTTTTTTTTTTTTGGTGGAATATCTGAATTAGAGGTGGAAATGTATTCTGTAGTTGAAAAACCCTAAATGCACTATTGTGTCCACCTTTTTTCACAGAAGAAACTTGACTCACTTATTACCTGCAAAAGAAATCCCACTCTGTTTCCAGTGTACCATCTTATAAATACATTCTTGATACAGAGAAGAATCCTCTTATGTTGAAATTATGAGTCCTGAGTGGTTACAGTGTTCTGGGATGTGTAAATTACTATCTTAGTTAATTAGTTCATCTCTGATACTCACTTTTGTTGTTTATGGTGCACCTACTTGGGGATAAGGACAAATTTATTCAGTGCGTTCCTTTTCCCATATTCAGCTGATTACTTATGAGGATCTGAAATGGAGTATCCTTTCGGCATGCAGAAATATGAATTACAAGAGCTGAATTGTCATCTGTCCCTAGTAAGCTCTGGGCATGGCTCAAGATGGGATGGAAGAGGAGGTGTTTGTTTCTGCCTCTGAAGTTGGGTCTATTTTTATACTGTTTCTGACACCATTTAGTGCATCCTTGACTCTGTTTTAATGCCATCTGGCCTTGATTTCCAAGGGTCATTAATTCTCTTGGAATCACTGTAGTTGGAGTGTTCCCCAAAGCTGACCTGTATTCTAGGAGATGCTGAGAAGAATGGTCATTACATAGCAGTGCAAAATCCCTCCAGAACAGACAAAAGTGTCTTTAAATGTGGAAGATTTATTCATATAATAGAAGAAAAATTCCTCCTTATCACCTTGCAGCAGCAACGTTTAACATGCACATGCACACACACCAGTATATTGGAATGCATGGAGCAAAAAGCCAGGTGAGGCAGTCCATGCTTACATAGTGTGAAACACATGTTAACATATAATTACGCATTCAAATTCTCTGTAAAGGCTACAATAAGTCTTTCGTTGACTTGTCATCTTTCTAACAGTCCAGAAGACACAATTACTAGAGCATCCTATTGAACTGATATTATAGGAAAATGCCCTGTATTACCATACTAAATAGAGATAAATTCCAGCGATATTTAAACACTTAATGGCTACATTAAATTAAATTTACTGTGTTGAAGAGTTTGATGTCAATCAACAAATCCAAATACAGTTTGAACTGTTCTGATTTGGTTTGAATGCAGTGAGCCAGCTTCATTGCTTTTGATTGAAGTTGTGGTAGTCTGACACTCAACATGAGGCTATTTGTTTATTTGTAAATGAAAATTTTTTGTACTGTTCGCTTCCAAACTTTCAAGTAATGTCCTAGGCATCAGAGTCAATTGTGTTGAATTGGGAGAGTAGGAAGGGCAGAAGGAGAGTGCAAGGAAAGAACATCAGACTGGAGGATGAGAAATGGCTAGAGCTGTCTATCATCTTCTACTTGCTCTGTAGAAAGAGGAACTAGTCTTTGGTACTCAGCCTTCTGATTTAATGCAACCCAGCTGGTTTTCCAGTCATGTCCATATAGCCCCATCTGGATGATTTGGCCCCCCCAGAAGGCAAGGAGAATAATGTTGGGGGATGAGTGGGATGAAACTCTGAAGGGGGCCAATGGTGGGGAAAGGATGGAAGCAGAAGAATCCTTGTGATGAAGGATGCCAGGATGGGTGGACGAATGAATGGACAACCTGGTAAGGGGAACACTTTAAACTAGGAACGACAGGAGAGGGAGAGAGCTACAGGGATCACACAATCAACAAAATGGGGCTTAAGTACGGGCACCTCTAGCATTTGCGTGCAGGCAAGGAAGTAGCTACAAGACAACGTTATGGGGAAACTTCTTGCTCCCTTTCAGGGAAATCAGCATGTTTGGATGCCTCTCAGAATTGCCTGTACACAAATGTATGCAGCATGGGGAATAAACAGGAATAATAAGAGAACCATGTGCAGTTGCAAGGCCGTGATCTTATTGCAGTTACAGAGACTTGGTGGGATAGCTTGCATGACTGGAGTGCTGCAGTGAATGGATACAGACCGTTTAGGGAGGACAGGCTGGGAAGGCGAGGAAGGAGAGTCACCCTTTGTGTGAGAGAGCAGCTGGAATGCATGGAGCTCTGCCTAGGGGTGGATGATGAGCTGCCTGAGAGCTTGTGGGTAAGGATGAAGGGGCAGACTAATATGGGTTACACAGTTGTGGGTGTATAATATAGGTTACCTGATCAGGAAGAAGTGGATGAGGCCTTCTACAGCTAGAAGTACCCTCATGTTTGCAGGCCTTGGTCCTCCTGGAGACTTTAATCACCATGGTATCTGCTGGAGGGGCAAACACAGCAGGGTGCAAGCAATCTGGGAGGCTCCTGGAGAGCATCCATGACAATGAAAATTACTGCTTGTTATTACTATAGGTGAGCTGGTACCAGTGATGTTTGTTCATCACTCCCACCCTGCTTATAGTTGTGCAGTTTAAGTGCATGTGAAAATACCTGCCTTCAGTAAAACTAGGAGAGCCTATCCTAAGAGTGCAGCTTTCTCTCCTTGGGTCATATATATGTATATTGGTGTGTGTGATATATATATCTCAATGATGTCGTTGGAGAATGAGTGAGCTAGGTGACCACTTTCATCTGACACAGAATGCTTCCTGTTTTTGTGGTGGGCTAGTCCTCCCTTGGATCAAATTGCTCTGTTGACTCACCTTATGGCTAATGGCCAGTTATGACTTGAAGGAAGCAGTGATGAGCCTTAAGAATGGTTTTTGGACTTGAAAGCTGTGTTTTCTTCAGAGAGAGATCACAAAAACAGCTGTTCCTGTTACCGCCTCTGTAACTGGAGGTTTTCTGCCCCTGAAACTGAGCAGAGCAAAGGATTTGTAAGGCAGCTTCCCTGTGAAAAGGAACTTCCCATTGCCTTTTACTGCCAGGACCTCTGGAAGGCAGTATGGTCCTGGGTGCCAAAAGTTAGATAATCTTAATAGTGCCTTTGCTGGCCAGCACAGACATAGAATGTGATTCCTTTTCTTTGTGATGACAATGAAATTAGAAAAAGCTGTAGATTTCACATGGAGACGTCCTTCTGTGTCTGAAAAGTCATCAGCCAGCGTAAAGCTGACAAAAGTAGCAGTGACACTTCTTGCATATTTTCTTCAGTCTTTCCTGCAGTTGTGTTTCCTCTTCAGATTTGCACTGCTTGGCATTGAGGGTGGGGGAGGGAGAGGGGAAAGGGACCTGCTGTGGAGAAGGAGATAAGTTAGTGAGAAAAAGGGTCTGTTAAGGGTAACGAGAGAAAAGGATGTCATAGCTGAATGAGACTCTGCTGTGTTGGAGTCTGTGTTAGTGGAAAGGTGGGTTTTTGTTTTTGTTTTTGTTTTTTCCTGCAGTGTAACTGAGAACTTTCTTCCTGCCGTTTTAATTTATCCCAGGATTGGGCAACTGATGATCAGCTCTGTGTCCATCCCTTGCTGCGTACTGCATCCAAACTCCATTCAGACATAGTGCTAAACCGAGCCCGTGGTTCTTGGCCGGGTTGCAGATGATAGTAACCAATCCCATTAAATCATGAGTCTGGCTGCAGATAATCTCTGAGAACCAGGGCACCTAGTTCTGTCTGCAGCTGTGATCACTGGCCCTGCTGATATGCCCTGCCAGCGTGGAGGCTGAAGGTCCTGGCAGAGGAGCAGCACAGCAAAACTCTGTTGATTCTCCTCTGTTTCAGAGCTGCCTACAGGACAAAAGTTTCAAAAACTGACCCATTTGAATTTTTACTTTTTACACCGTGTTGCATTTTGGCAGATTTGTGAGCAGTGGCAGATATTATGATCTGTCTGCTAGCCTGCAGGAGAAAGTTCTTTCTTGTTTGTGGTGCTGCCTTTTAAGAACTAGGTGTTGTTTGTTTTTAAAAGTTAATGGCACATGCCTCTCAAGTTGTAGAATTACTTAAGCTATTCTGTGAGTTCCAGTTTAACTTTCCTTTAAATAGGAAAGTTATGAATTCCTGAAAGCATAATTTGTAACATAAAAGCTATCAAAATAGCAGTGCAATCTGTTAAAGTGTTTAAAAAATTTGATTCTCTGCAGTTTAAAATGTGAAATAAATGTACCCTAATTGTTTTGAATGGAGATGAAGATGGTGTTTGAAGCCAGTCTTTAGAGGAATTGGTTAGATACTACTGCAGCTAATGGTGGAGCACTATTTTTCTGTAATGGGCTCAGCAATGTTCTCTAATTAGCTTGCAAATTGATATTCAAATCCAAGTAAACTGGCAATCAAATACAAGCAAAACATTGATGTAAATAGACTTGGTTTTTGCATTTAGCATACCTGTATTAAAATTGCCTGTGTGGAGGGGTAGCTCTCGGTTGTTTTTCAGCATGGTGGCTCACTGGTTACGTTAGGTCATCGTTTTGGTCTGAGCATATGAAAAGAGGAAAACCATTTTCTACTACCAATGAGTGGCTTTTAAACATTAGTAATAGATAATAAAAGCTGAGCATGTATGAGGGTTTTTCTGGGTTTGTTTCTTAGAAATTTTATCAACTAGTCATGCACAGAGGATTTGATGCATAGCTAAGTGGAAGTTATTCTGCTGTTTTTTTTTCCTGGACTTGGATCATGTTTATGTTCATTAATACAGTAAAAATATACTTTCTATAGTACAATTCAGCACTGCCATTTGTATTTTAACTCTTCTGTCTTGTGACAGAAACCTGATGCATAAAATATTGGCATTGATGTTCTGAGGTTTCGTGCTGCATAGAGCACAGTCTTAAATTTATCTTAAATTTAAATTTAGGCTTAAATTTAAATTTATGGCTGACTTAAGTAGCTTGCAAATTTATTTTTCTATGAAGGAAAAACAGGGCACGGCTGGTGCTTAACTGTTTTGGGGAAAGGTAAATAAAGATTACGCATTTAAAATTTGGATTTCAATGTTTAAAAATCTTTATTCTCCAATATATAAAACCTCTGTCATTGACATGCTGATAGTTTGCTAACTGCCTTCTGTAAGTGTATAGTTTGTTGAACAGATCAAAGTATGACTATATTATCAGTGAGTCAACTATGTATTTAATCATCTTCTCCACATACTCTTTTCATTAGCTGTCCATAGTGTGCATTGTTCAGTGTTGTTTTTATGCTAAAAGTTCTTTGAAGCATATTTTTATTAACCCAATTCTTATCACTGTTCATTCTTTAGATCCAATTATTGTTGTCTGCATAGAATTAGCTTTCAGTGCTCTGGTTAAAGTCTGAGTTTTTCAAGAAAAGGATTTTTTGTAAATAGTTCTCAAAGCAGCTAGCACACTTTTTACATCATAGAAGTAGTAATGTCAGTGAATCTTTGGCTTTCTAATGAGTATGTGTTTCTCTGTTCAAATAACTACCATTTGCCTTTACAGTGCTTTAGTGCATGTTTGTGCTTTTATAAAAATTGATTAATTCAGTTCTCAGGGGATCACTAATGGGGTATTTAGGTCCCTTCTAGGTCACAAGTTCAAAGTCAGTCCACCATCTGTATCTAGTAGTCACTAACTGATAGCTTCTTGGTAGGTTATGGAAAGAGAGCTTTTGTTTGTTGGTTTCTTTTGAAGGAAGATGCCAAGTTACCCAGTACATAAGAGTAGAACTATTGCTGAATTTAGTGGGAACTGGCACAGCACATCTGCGTAGGGAGCATTCACATGCATGAAGGTAGCAGGAGATGGTCAGTATTGCACTGCTGTTTTCAAACTGCCTGGGACAGAAAAGTTATGAAATACAGTGAAATTCTAGCCTGTTGGTGTGTGTAGATGCAGAGTTGTGATATATTAGGGCAGGGGTCTGGGCAGCCTGGGTACAAAAAATACATATAATGTTCTACGTGTTGGAGCCCTGTGTGCCTACCTGCAATTGAGTCATCATATTTCCTAGAACCTAGAGTACATACCATGTTGAAAATAAAATAAATTGTTTATGCTGCATGTCACTATATCTGCACTTCCAACCACAATAAGTCCCCTTTTTTTTTTTTTTTTCCAAATCTTGTCAAAATACTTGTGTATCAATCTCAAATATTTAATTTGCACAGGTCATTATTTATAAAAATGAATCGTTTTCTCCTCAGGAAAAGTAGTTTTCTCTTTATGGAGTGTTAAAACTACAAATGATGGTTAGTTTCCTATTCTTCTGGTTTTACTACAAAGCCTCTGTAATGTAGAGATGCTGAGCAACAAAACCAAGACAAAAACACCCAAGCTTCACCCTCAGACACTGAAATAAAATGGAAGATTTTGTCAGCCTTTGGGTTCCTCATTTATATGCAGTTTAGACTGGCGAAAGTGCAGGTGGGGCATCTGGCTTTAGGACTCAGTTTTGCAACAGAGAAGTCTTCTGTTTTATGATCCACGCAGGGCTTCACGTGGCCGCCCTGGCCTGCCAGAGTAGGTAGCAGTGCAGGGTTGAGCTTTACTTTAGGCAATTGCAGTCTGTAAACCTGTTTTTTTAATATTCCAACTGATCTTAAAATAAAAGCAAAGTTACTGACTTGTGATAGTATAGAGTTGTACTGAGTGGTGTTCTCCTCCTAAATAACAACAAAAATACACAAAGCTGCTACTTAATTTTGGAAGCCCCCTTTTATAACTAAGACACCAATAACAGACTGAATAAGTCAGCTCTGAATGTTTTGTATGTTTGCAGTGACTTATTACTTAAACTTCATATTTGGTAACCAAACAAGAGCTTACAAAAAGCTTATTTTTAAGACTGCCTGCTATCTGCTCAAAGGCTATTGTGTGATTTCTGTAAAAGAAAGTTCTGCTTTGGTTTGGTCAGGGAGGAAAACATGGTGTATTGCTGTCTTGTTTAGTAATCCCCAACCGCACATCATGCGTGGCCTCACAAACGGTTCGGGTTTTAGCTGGAATTGATCGATAATTTCAGAACCCTTTGTTTAGCAAGATCAATACACTGTAATGAAGTCTGTGCTCCAATTCCCTGTTAAGGATCACTGTAGGGGATAGGAAGGTGTCTGTTTTTCTGGAATGAAGCAAAATGAAAATCATGTTTCAGGGGTTTTTTTCTGTTATGTAGGGATCAAATTACCTTTCTTATTTTCCTCCATAAAAATTCTGAAAATCCTGAAATATGAACTTCTGAGTTATCTGTGAACTGAATGCTATGTGTTTTCATGATGACTTCTTTTCAAAATGCTGTGACATAAATTCATAATCACTCTAGTGTTTAAAAACAAAGAAATCAGAAATGAATGAAATCTTTGTTCCTGTGGGTCAAAATTGATGGTTTTTAATTTTCAAACAGTTAAAATGTCATGGATGTGAGCCTAGCAGGTGAGCAGAATCTGGTAAGGGTTTAATATAATTCCTTTCTTTCTTTCTTTCTTTCTTTCTTTCTTTTTTTTTTTTAATTGTAGCAGCTTCTTAAAAGCATTTCTTAGAAAGCGTGTGGAGATTGATAAATGGTCTGATAGCTGTTACACAACTCTTAATAATGTCTGTCATTAGCCACATGTATTTATGAAATGGAGAATGTTCTGGGCTCTATATAATGTTAAAATGTCACTAAAGGTCAAACTTGGTTTGTTTGCCTAGAGATCTTTTTTATCTGGTGGTATACTTCCCAAGTCCCTCCTTGTATTATTACTTTAGTCAGAATGTTGCTGTCTTTCATTTTAAGATTTCTGCTAGCCATGCGCTGATCTGTTACAGGATAAGATAAATCTGCCATGCAATAAAATAAGGGGGAAAAGCAAACATTTGTGGGATGAAATGAAAACTGTGCTGATATTTTATATCATATCCTTCATGTTAACTTTGTTAATTTTAACAACAACAAAAAGCAAAATGTTTCTATTAACAAAATGGGAGTATTATACAAGTCTTTAGAAACAGCAGGAAATGTCAAGAGGACAGTCAGATCTGTCATACTCAGTAAAGGAGAGGGAAGTAGTTTTGGTTGTTTCAAAACATACCAGTGCATAGTTCTGATACAATGATCAGCAGTCAATATTCATTCATGCACAGTCTCTTTACTAGCCTGCATAGCTAATGTGCATGCAGACGAGCATAGCATTTCTCACCTTTTGAACTGCTGTTTCTACAAAAACTTTGAAATAGATTTTCTGCAATATAATGAATAGTAAGTTAAATAAAAATTAAATTTTAGCTGTTAAAATAGTTTTGCTGCGAGGCAGGTTCCATGATTTGAATCATCGGGGCCCTCTCTGAGATAGCTGTTGAAAGTTCCAGGCAGTATTAAAAAAGAGAAAAGACAGTTAACTTCTCTATGATCAAAAGACTTGAAAGATGATGATGTGGGGTTATTGACAAAAGGCCAACTTCAGGAATAGGAGATTAATTGCTCCAAGCTCCCTCTACAGTAACAGTACAGTTACCCATTTAGAGAATATAGGCTGGTGCATGCTCTGAATTGCTTCATAGAGCAGCAGTTCCCAAATAGCAAGGCGTATCTTGTTAGTGAGAGACAAACATAAAACAGATGCAGAGTACAGTAAGGTTTGCTGGTACCAGTCTGGCTTGGGCGTCCTTCTTAGATCCAGATGCACCGACAGGTTTGTTGCAGATGTACTTACAGGGCTCTGGATGAGGTGGCTAACTTTTAAAGTTTGGTCAATGTTTTGGTACAGTAAAAAGTAGCAGGACCACAGGGTAGTGGACTGGGAGAGGAAGGGAAAAAGAATTTGTTGTATTTACAAGGGACTGAATGACACTAATTTTTCTGAAGTATGACTCGCACCAGAAAGAAGATAACCTTGTGGAGCTTAGGCGAGTATATCTTCTTACATCTAAGGCTGAAGTTTTGTGTTATGTTTAAGATGATCTAAGAGTAAGTAACTGTTGAAAAGGGCAGTCCCACATTTTCTTTTAGCCCTGTCTTGACGTCCTAATGCTTCTTTTGCGCTGGGTGTAGTGATTGTGCAGCTTCAGTATGAATTGATTCAACTGGCTGATCAAATGGAGGACTTACCCTGAAGCAAAAAAAGAGTGATATTCCACTGGACCAGGCAGATGAATCAGCTTGTCCTGCGGCTGTGCTTCGGATAGTTCTGAGAGAAGAGGGAGATGGGATTGTGGCACTGCAAGACCACCTCCTTTTGCAGTATTTTCTGCTTAAATCATTATAACTGTAATAGGCAAACTGCATCCTAGCTGAGTCTGTAAATATCCCCCATCCTCTGCGTATGTCTTCATCCTGCATCTCTGGAGAAGAGTATTGCTTTGCTGTCATTTTAGGTGCAATAGATCTGCAAAACTGGAGTGGTTGAATTGAGCATCTAGTATGCAAACAAGATGACCTTTTCACTGTGATTACATTTTTTTATGAATGTATAAATCACGGTTACTTCACCATTAAGTGGAGCCTTTCTGTGAAATGTGAGAATGATGTGCAGCATTTTAATCTTTCCCGTGTCCATCCATTCTCTCCCTCAGCTGTGAGAAACCATTCAGTAATAAAAGCCTAAGCAAACAGCAGTCTGTTCAGACAGTAAGAGTCATATGTCTCTGCGAATACGCAAAGCCTGATGAAGTGAGCAAAGCCAACTACCATAGTTGAAAGTCACCTCTGTATGAACCTCATCTTGAACTGTTTCTCGAGTTATCTGGGATCATATAAGACATAACAGTCTGCCTGGGCTACTCAAGGGGTGTCACTGGAGTGCTTTGCTCCTCAAACTCTTCCTATATTGAGAGATTGGAGGGAGTGCTCTGCTGGAGCCTTCTGCAGCAGTTGTAGAGGCCGTTGCCTCCATATAGCTGTGCTGGCTCTCTGCGGGAGACCACCATTACGTAGTAATATTGGTCAAACTGACCGTGTGCCTGTGCTTCACCTCTCTGGGTCACAGCCTTGTTTAAATTATCAATAAAGATGTGTCAAAGCCAAGAGAATGGAATCAAAGCTAGGGCAGCTGAGACAGGGATGCAGGTTTTCTTGTGTCAGGCCACACAAGGCAGTGCCTCCAGGCAGAGGGGCAGAATAGGCAGCTGTGGAAGGTAGCATAGGGCTCCACTTTTGGTCCCAAGGACTTTTAAGGCAGTCTTGAGAAGTGGCCTTACAACTGTTTTCTGCAGTAAGTTCTTGTGCGGGGAGGGCTTGGTGTTCTTAAGGCATGAAATAGAGCTGAGGTTGAAGTCTTATTCCAAATGTTTTGATTGTGGGTGGCACTTGGCGTAGAAAAAAAAGAGTGAATAAAGAAAATAAGGAAAGATTCCCCCTCATGCATCCTGTGACTTGTTATTAGTTTGATGGTGTTTGAGGTGAAAGGAACAGGAATGTTTCCATTTAAGCTGAAGTCTACAATTTTTTTTAGACAGCATTTTTAAAGTTTACTTTTTTTAACAAAAAAGCTTTTTAAATAATCTACTGCAAACATCCAAACATCTTTTTATAGTAAAATCTACTTCTTCTCTCAAATTAGTGGTCAGCATAAAAGTAGTTCATCAAAACTGGTGGATTTACGTAAGTATAAATGTAGTATAAGACAGGAAAATTAGATCCAGAGTTCCTGAGAGTGCTTATCATTCAAGGCAAATCTGCTTAGTAGTCTAAAATCAATCATAGATTTAGTAAATTTCTAGTATTTAGATTTTTGCTTCTTCAGAATATCTCACCTGGAAAAGAGTGACTTCTGTAAAATCTTCTGTAGATCTTATAGGCTGGGAAGGGTATCTAAGTTATTTTTTATGTATATTACATGTAATATGTGAATACTGTAGTGAATGACAAGCATGCTGTTTTCCTGTTCAAGGATGAATAGGAATAAGGATGTCTCTGGAGACTAATAATTAGTGCACTTTATATAAGACATAGAACAGAATATATATGATGACAGAGGTATGTTTCTTCAGACAGATTTTCTTGATATCTGATTTTATTTTAATTGGAACTCGTGGTCAGGAGTTCTATTGCTTGCTTTTTAATTATGGCTTAAATGATTTCTTACTGTGAGTTTTCATTTAACTGAAAGCTAAAGCTTGATTTTTTTTTTTTTAATGCAAAAAAAGTTGGTACTATCAGAATAGTGATGTGCAACTGCATAATCTAAACATCTAAAGTAATACTAGGGTTTCATACTGGTTTCCATGGATTTTTTTTTAATTTTTCCTTGACTTCTAATGGGCCTATTAGCTACAAGCTATCTTGGTGCCCATGGGCAGATCCTGATTCTGAAAGTAAAAGCTGACAACTGTGGCCAGAGGGGGCTTTTCAATGCAATACAGTGTGGCTTTACCAATAATTTTAATTTCCTAAACAAACTTAAAAAAATGTTCATTGATGATGCCAAAAATTAATTAAAGTGACATTTCTTTTTTAACTTGTTTTCTTTTATTAAAATGCTTGCGCTTTTATGAGAACAAGAAAATAAATCTTCAGTGTTTAGACAGAAGTATTCTAGAATGACTTTCTCATCTGAATTCAGTGCCTGCTTGCTTTGCACCACTTATAGTGGTCCAAAACCTCAGAAGTAGGTTGTAATGATGGAAAAGTAGAGCAATCTGAAGGCATCCTGGAAAGCTGATAACGTTCAGAGTTTCTGAAATCCAGTACAAGACACTGAATTTGAGTATTCAAAATGACAGAAAATTAAAAGTTACATTAAAAAAATAATTTTGATATACTTGCATTTGTGCATCTATTAAATGGGAATCAGTAAATAGTTCATGACAGTTAACATGCTTCTCAATTATTGCAAGTATTCTGGGAGATGAAGGAAGAAACCAACTGCCACCATGGTGCTTGAAATCTGTATTTTACTTCCTAAATTCATTTTGCTCAAGCCTGTTTTCCATACACCTTGAACATCTCCTGGTAAGGCATTAAACAACAGAACTTCAATCTGTCATTTTTCTGTGTGTGTCTTTCCTTTGGATTGAAAAGTAGTGAAGTTTATGATATGTTCCTGGAAAAGCTGCTTCCTAGACCAGTCACACACACAGTTCTTTCTGGCGTAGACAGGCTTTATCATGTCCTAGAGTTCCTTTGTAGCAGAAGAGTGAAATCGTTGATCACAGCTTCACCATTCCTCTTTTCTTGTAGAAGTAAAGTTCTTGCTCTTGACAGAGTAGAACATACTGTGAGCTGATCTAGTATACAAGGTATATTAAGCTATAGAGAACAGAGTTCTACTTTTAGGTAATCTTTTTGCTTCTCAAAAAGACTTGGTTGCTGTTCTTCAGAGCAAGTGCCTGTGTCCTTTTATGCATCAGAAGGAATTTCAAAAGATTGCTGGAGATTTGGAGCCTTAGTTATAGTACTTGCTATGCTTGCTGCAGGCTAGGTTGACTAAGGGATGGCAGCTGCCAGAAAGAGTTCTCCTCTTGCTTTGTTCAGCCCCCCTGCTCTCCAGGAGGGCTTTCTCCATCCCCCAGAAATGGAGGTCCAAGAACTGCCTTTTTCCCTCCTTTCTCTACTTTATTGCTTCCTGTGCAGCCAGTTAAAGCCTTGCAGTAGGGAGGAATGCTGAAAAGCAAGGCCCTGACAACTTCAGAATCTCACCAAGCAAAGAAATGATCTGTGGATTTTGCAGAACATATAAGCAGTTCTGACATTACCGTTTTCCTTTCCTTTTCGGAGATTATTTGATTGTCGAGACACATGCCATTCGTAACTGTGTAACAAAAAAGATAAACTAGTACAAGTATTTGTATTTTTTCTTTATCACACAAATCCAACACAGTTGTTAATAATGCTGTCTTTTTTATATTTGGGTGTAGGCTTAAATTGCACACTATCTCAATTTCAAAAGTAGTGTTTGTTGTTTGGGAACACTTTTAAAGCTATATAGCATTGGGATTAGAAAGTAAGCACAACTTTGTAGAACTCATAAGAACAGGATTTCTAGAGCTGGATCGTAAGAATTATTGACTAGTTTCAAAAATGTACAGTGTTCAGTTTGGGGGTTCAGAACAATTACTCCTTCAGCTTTCCTGTTAACATAAAAAGATGACATTGGACTTTCCAGTAATGCAATAAATGTGCTTGTGTACTGAAGTTTTTGGTTTTTTTAAAAATACTCTTCTTGTGTTTTTACATAATCTGCTATACAACTCTTCAGTGTCTTATTTTATACCATTCTTCATAAAACAGCTCAGTATGTAAAACCAGTTTTTGACATCCAGATGAGTTTGTCTTCCATAAATGCAGCCTTAGAAGGGTATCACCAGAAGGATGGAAAGTAAGTGCAAGGTTAATTGGAAATCCAAGTATATAGTTGCCTTTACTGAAACAAAATATTTGCTCTGTAAAAGGTGTAATTTATCATTATCCATTTGTCATATTACTTGGTTTCTTAGGCTTTATGCTTCTATCACTGGTCAAGGTAGCTTTTGTCTTGTCACTGCTTCTTGGTTAGATGTAAGCATAGTGAATGTAGACTTCCGTCTTTCTAGCCCTCCACCACTGTAACTCATGACCATGGAACTTCATGTGGAAAATATTTGAGTCATGATTTGTTTGAAACAAAACAACAACACACGCATCCCTGGAAAATAAAAATTGGTGCTTTGAAACTGGGTTTTCTTCTTATCCTTTCTTGACATTCTCACTGGGCAGGTACAGCATGTTGCAAGATTTATGGCTGCAGTGGTCAGTTGGAGTTTAATTTGAGTCTGTTGGGCTAATCTGGAAATGTCTGCACTGTGCACTTGCAGTCGAAAGTACTGGGGACAAGAAGATCTGAATAGAGTTGCACTCGCTAGTTGGTTCTCATTGCTTGGTGACAGCAGAAGTGAGACTAGAAGAAGAAGCGTTGGCAGCCCCGAGGCATGGTGGCATTACTGTGTCTGTGAAAGGGAGGGCAGGTGAGTAGTAAGCAGCTGGATTTATTGAGGCATAAGATGCCGTCAGTTCTATCAAGCCAGGCTAATCTCTGATCTAAAGAGATTAGGTCCTGTGCTCCATCCTCGCACTGGATATAGTCTCATCTGGGAATGAAGACTCAGTCGCAGTCTCCAGGTCTTGGGTGCCTTGCCCAAGGCATTTGTGCATTTCTTGGCAGTGCATTTTAAAAGAAGGAAGATTATTTTCTTTGCCGCTTTGACTATTTAAGAAGTGTCTAGCTATAGAATAAGCTTCCAGAGACTATTTCAAGTAGAATTGCCCTTAAAGAAAAATGTCTTCTCAAAGAGAGACACTCTGCTGTAAGTTTCACCCATGGCACGGTAGGAAACAATATAAGAAATCGTAAAATAAAATCTTTTTACATGTTCAGCTGAAATAGTCTTTTATAACCAAAAAGTAGTGAGGAGAATAAAGGGGAAAGCCCCCCACCACAGCAGCAGCTCAGAGTTAAACTGCTACATATTACAAGGGTGTCAGTAACTGCTGACTTGGTGCTTTCAGTATTTTAGCATGTAGAAAGCTGAGGATGATGGTTTAACTTCTCTTTTTCTGCTAAGCTTTGTAGCTTCAACTAATCTAATATTATGCTTCGGAGAAGAAAGGTTTTTTTTGTTATGGCCAGTCTCTGAGTAAGATATATCAATTGGTTCTCTGTCCTTTAATGCAGTTCCTCCTTTTTTTTTTTAATCTGTTTTCTCACTGACTTAAAGAAAAGTAATTGAGTAGAATTTGGAATAAGTAAGACCAGAAAAAGGCAAGTGTATCAAAATTCTCTTTGAATGCTATAGATGCCAACACTATTTAAAGCAAATTACGCAAAAGGTATACGAAAGAATTAATGGCCTTTATCTCTAGCTATCACCTTGATGTCAGATGCGTTGGAATTTGTGTGTGCGCATGTGTAAAATGTTTCCAGCAGTCATTCAGCTTCAGCTATGCTGAGGTCAGTATTTGAATGCGCTTCTGTTCGTTTAGCTCGCCATGTGGAATTCTTCAGGCAAATATCACTAAAGAGCTTCTAGGATGATAAAGGCAGAAAGTGGCTCTGGTCTATTTTGGTCCAGTGACTTTGTCTCTGACCATAGAGCAGAGATAAGAAATAAAAAGGGCTGCATGCCTCAAGAAGCATGTAGTGGGTGTGATTTAAGAAGTTATCTGCAGATGATAAGTTTTTCCATAAAGTTTAGTGCATGGATACTGACTCTATTTTCTACTAGATCTATTATTAGTTGGTAGCCATTTTTGTTTCATATGTCAGTTAAAGTGTAAATATGAAACTTTCAGGCAAAGGCAAAAATTAAAGCAAATGAGCAGTGAAAATTTGAACGTTGAATATTTTTAATGTTGCAGTGAGTATTTGACTTTTGTATCACATTTCTGTGGCCATCTCATATAGCTGAAGGAGGAAGAATCAGGGTCAAATCCTGCCGTACTGGGTGGACTAGTCATTTGTTTCTCCACTGGAACAGTCTGTAAGGTACGACAATAAAACATACAAAGGGGACAAAAATACTATTAATAGAAATGATGAAACCCTGAGGTGAAAAAAGAGAAAGCTTTATAATGTGAGCATAAGTCTTGTGCTTCCCTTTTGTTTTTCTGTCTGGCTATATAAAACAATGCAGATCTATTGTTTTAAAATGCCCAGAATAGTAATATGAAGAATCTTGGGATCCTTACTGTTAGGTGGTTAGATGTGACATGCAACCCAGCTACCTGTGCCCTTTGTGTGCTAAATTAAGCTTGCCTTTAAAATGCCTGAAGAAATATTTAAAGGGAGGATAGCATTGCACTGGGGTTCAGCTCCAAGGAAATTTTTTGGCTTAGAAAGGAAAGAAATTTGGAAATTGTGACAGTGTGTGTTCTTTTAAGAAACAAAATTTGTTCTGTTGACAGCTAATGTTCTGTCCTCTTTAGATTGAGACTGGCTCAAACCAGACTTCTTTTAAAAGGAAGTAAGGAAGTCTTTGCTTGGTTCATATATGGCTTTCAGATTCTTTGTCATTTAAATAGATTTAATGGTCGTTAGTGCTCGCAAAAGCTACTGGATTAAGTGTGCCGAAATCAGATTTCCGTATGTTGTAATAGATATGAACAGTGCTAGCCTGGAAAAAGTTTATTTCATTAACCTCTGTAAATATTTCTTGACGTTTCATCATTTTTTTTTAAAAAAAAGAAAAAAGTATGGGCAGATGATTATCTGCACCTTTCGAAGGGCATGATGACTTTTACTGTGTTTGGATGTGAGGAATCACATCCAATAGGATAGCAAGATGTATGCGTCTTTTGTTTCTAAGATGGATTTTTCCGGTAGCTGGATTGAGCTCACAAACTTGGGTGAGTGCTTAACAGTTGGTAACTATTTGAGTTTTTTCCCTGATCTAGGTTACTGCTGACATGTATTATTGACTCAGGTGGGAGAGACCATATCCAATTGCTTCTTACACCAGCTGTACCCTGGTGATTCTGTAGAACCTACCTTGATGTTCTCTCTCATAAGAAAAGACAAACCCTCAATTTTCCAATGTTAGTCCTTTGAACCATTGGCAAGTGTGGTTCAGAGAATCAATACAGAATTAATAGATCAGAGAATGAGTGTCATTGTATTAAATCAAGGCTGTCTTCTGTTCTCTTTTACACCCCCTGAGAGTGAAGAGACTTGAGTTAGAATACTTAATCGTCAATTGAAGTCTGAAGAGGAGTGAGTCCGAGAAGGAGAGTTAGGAGGAAGGTGTCAGGAGTTTGAAGCTTTCATTTTTTTTCAAGGCAAAATTTTGTCTCAACGAGGGGGATGTTTTTTTCTTTGTTTGCAAAGCGCACTGACAATGAAAAGCCCTGTGTAGTTCAGGGTAGCATTATTGCTATCTGTGGTCTAACCATCACACAGTACCCACATTTTGTGATGTCTGTAATCTTCTGTCAAGGCAGTACTGGTGAAATGCCATGTAAAATTCATTCCATCCTTTTTACTAGTTAGCTAAATTACCTTTAAAAAGCTGGTTTTGCTTCATGGGGAAACATGGGAGATGTTCTCTAGGGTTTTCTGAATGTGAGAACTAATAATAATGTTACAGGAATAGCCCCAAACTTGCTTGGCAGAATCTGTCTGCTCCACTGTTCATTCTTCTATTTGATCTGACACAGTCTTTTCACAGTAGCTACATGTAGGCTAAACTGACCTTTTGACTTAGTTTGTACCATGTAGTGACAAACTCTTGAATGAGTTGATTGAGGACTCCCAAATCTGTCTTCCCCTGTACTTGCACTGTATTCCTACCCCCACCCCCACCCCCCAATTCGGGATCCAGCCTTGTACCTCTGCATCTTTTCCTCCCGCTTTCCTAAATGCAGACCCCAGCATTGCTCTTGCCACCGTATCTACCATCCCCCTACTCTATAACCCCAACTTGCCAAATCAGAAAGCCATGTTTTCAGTGCTTTACCTCAAGAGCCAATCCCACCATTGCTTCAGCAAACTAGAGGATCCAGAGAACCATACTTTCCTACAGGAACAGGCTAGTGCCTGTCATTTAATAGCCCGTAACTGCATTGTGCATTTTCTGAAGTTATGGCACATCCGGGTGGTGAAAGCTAACATCCATTGCTAATGTAAGCCAAAAACATTGTAGGTGTAAGGTAGATATTTCTAGTACTAGTAGTTCTACCTAGATCATGCTGCAAATAGACCTTTTAGTTTCTTGTTGTACAGCCTTACACTTTCTTGTATGAGATAATTGTGTGAAATATTGGGGGTTAAGACATCAGGTTCAGATGAGGTTTATGTACTAAGAACCGATCATCTCATAAGACTAAAATTCCTGTTGTGAAATAGAAACAAGTTTTTGTTCTTTCTGAAAAGTTCTATGTAAATTATATGTTGAGTAGTATAATTATTGTTAACAAGAGATTGAGTGCTTTCTTGAAAATGTAATAACAGAACAGGGATACAGAGATTACACAACAAAGAGGCCAAAATAGTTCTGAAAAAAGGGCGAAAAATGTTCTGTGGCGGTTGTCTTTTGCAGTCTTGGGATGTGGTGCAAGACCTAAATTAGCTTATTTTGTCATAAAACCTATAATCTGTCAAGTTACTTAAATGTTTGTGGTTTTGTTTTATAGGAAGCCTTTCCACAACATGCTGTACTCAAAGGCCTATATTTGTACTCAAAGGTCTATATTCATTCTCAAAACAAGATTACAGGGTGGGGGGAGATTTTGTTATCTTAAAAATAAAGTGGAGGGGAGGTGAACCCCCACAACCTTCTTAACTTTCTTTATTGCAGTGTTGAGACTGGAATTTTTCTTGCTTTTAACTTGCTGATTGGCTGAGGGAGGAAAGTGACTGACTTTTTACTGTGATGTTTTTGGAGATGGCCAAGATATTACAAGCTTTGCCTGGATACGCTTTAAACAAAATAAATGAATTTGAGTGTATTTCAGTTTAACTGGTGACTTAACTCTCTTATGTTTTTGAGGAATGGAGAGAGAAAAGTAAAAGCTACTGTACAGAACTGTGGTTGCTTCCTCCCTTCTGTGCACAGTAAAATTATGGCGTTGTTTGGTCACAGTCCTGTTCTTGATGTGGTTGATTCTTTTTATGACCAAAAGCTGTAGTGCAAGGCAGAATGTAGGTGGTACTGGTAGGAATGCTGGACATACCACTTTCAAGTGCAAGCCATGTGTTTCATAGTACAAATCTCTATGCAGAAGCCCTCCATGAACTCTTGCTCATTGTTTGGATCCTCTCATTTCCAGATTTTGAGGAGGAGGAGGAAAACATTTACTCCGCTAAACTGTTAACATTTATATAATGCTTTTATATGCTTATGTTACTTTAAAAAAACCAGAGCATGTCCTAGAAAAGAAGTCAGTTGAATGGAACTGGTACCAGCTTAGAGATGATTCTTGAGATCAGAACAAAATAGTTTGTTCCTTTAGATGTGACTACTAGAAATCCAGAAAGAGTAGGTAATCAGTGTGCCTTTTTAGTAAAGTTTTTAAGTGTTAAAGAAACAGAAAAGCTTTTCAAATTGTAAGATATCTTGATGTTTAGAGCAAACTTGCTTTTTAGTAACTCTGCATTTGGCTTTACTGCTAAAGTTGACTCTCCTTATGGGCTCTGAAGAGTCTTGTAGCTGCTGTATGATTAAAATCTGAGCACCCGCGTATCAGGATGCGTTAGAATTGGCAGAGCCCCAAGCGTGTGTGATTGCATTTCATCTGTTTGCTATCGCAACAGCTGGACCTGTTTAGCTGGGTACTTACAGTTTGTCCTTCAGCAGTGGCTAAAAAATCCACTGACTTAGATTGAAATTAGAAGAAAAAGTTAATGAGGGCATATGTTAAGAATGAATAAATGTTCAAAAGAAGCTTATATTTACAGATGTTCTGAATGGTTGGTAGCTTGCAATACTTTATTTCCTTGCTGGAAAGGAACCTTTTGGTCAAATGCCAAGGCTAAAGTAAGAGTCTGTTATCTTTTTACCATTTGTCATGCTCACTGAACATCTAGATTTTTTTTAATTAACTGTCTTGCAACCCCAACCCCCAGTAGTTCTCACTTTTCAAAGCTCCCTCAAGTTCCTCCTCTCCAGTTGCTGGGTTATTGCTTTTTTGCCTACCAAAATGGTACCAGTAGGTTTTTAAACAGTTTAATTAATAATTAAAAAATGTATAATTGGGTTTAATTTGTGACAGAATAATATCTGTATTGTAAACAAGCAGTTCTTTTAAGATAAATCGTGTCAGTAGCTACTGGAAGGATGCTAAAGGAAAAACAGTCTTCTAAGGCCCAAAGTGGGAGGGTGTTCTTTTGGTAGACAACAAAGTCTTAGCTACAGAAGATGTAAATTGTTAGTCTTCATCTCCTTTCTGATTTGCAAGTTAGCTAATTAAAATATAAGAAGGAAGTTTTTGCTTATCCTTTGTAAGAAAATGCTGCCTCAGATTGAGGCATTTGCAAACATTCTCATTTTTTCTTTGTATAGGTGGGCTAAAAAAGCAAGTTGTAGATTGTGTACAGTTTGGGGAATATTAATCAGTGTACATATATATAATGATTAATGGCACATTTTTATATACATCTAAGAATTAGAAATTTACAGCAAACATGAATTCTAATACAGTAAAAGATCAGCTTCTTAAACTGAATTTTCTTACACATTTATAAAACATATAAAATGACCAAAAATAGGCATTCTTATTGCATTTCTTTATAAACTATTTTTCACAAATATATTAGCTTGGAAAAAGATAGGAGACTGTCAGTTCTTTAATGGTGTTTATTTACAAAATTGTTCATGAGGCTTTTTTTAATTGAAAATTATTTGGATTCTGTGATGATCTTGATACTGAACCATGCTTTTCCCAACATCTATGTCAGCTGTTTTGACATACCTTAAAGCTGCCTGTTTTTCCTGAAGTTTTGCGATGTTGATCATTTAAGGCATCAAGTTAGTGAGCCAAAAATGAGGTAGCCAAAATTCTGGGCTAATGCTTAATTTTGTTACTAGCTTTAGAGGGGCAAACTTAAAATACAAAAGGTGAACACAGGAAAGTGTGGGTCTGTCTGACAAAAACCCTTCTGCACTTCCTCTGCTTTTCCATTCCAACTCAGACAATCTAATTTGTCGATGCTGTTCCGAGTTCCACGAGAGAAGTCTAAGTAGACTGAATGTTGAGATTAATGTAATGAGTTTCTTGTACTTTTGAACTGTCTGCATAAGTTATATAGCAGAAGATTAATGCCCAAAATATACAAATACTGAGAAGCACTAACTGGAGTTTGCGGATGAAATTCTCTCCATACAGATGGCCTATTTAAGACTTCTCTGCTTGACAACCCCTGCCAAAGATATGTTTGTATGATGAGGAAGGGTATAAAGGGTGGAGAGTAATCTTGGTGCCGTACAAAAGGACAAACTGTAGTCATCCTGCTTGATGACTTGCCCAGAATATGGGGATCAGATAACTTGAGGTGCATTTTTTCCTTCTAGTTTTGAAAGTGTTTGTTTTGGAAATTGCAAACATTACTTGAGCGCTACAAAGCAAAGTAATACAGGGTGGTTTAGGCTTAAGAATTTGATTACTTAAGGGGGCAGCAGACAAATTACAGAGTAGGAATCACATAGTCTGAGTGCTATCCCTCAAATAGTAAAATCTAATTGCTATCTCGTGTTCAGAGCCAAGGGACACTATATTGAATAAGGATTTAAAATTAGGCTCCAAGAAGGGAAAAGTAAATTCTGTGAACTGTGCCTGAGTTATAGGAAAAAAATTGGAACTAAGAGGCAGGCTGACAGCAGGGCTGCAGGCGGTGGGGAATGGAAGTGCCCTTTCGGATAGTGCCCCGTTGTAAAAGCGGTAGGCCAATATGATCACATTGTCGTCTTAAAATAAAACTGACCTTGGAAACGAATCTTGTTTTGAGCAAGAGCATCATATAAATCTGAGATTATTTGGGGCCGTTATTTGTATTTACAGCTGTTATTAACAGATAGCTATCACATTTAAAGGGAAGTAATGACACTTTTTTCCATCTAGAAGATAATTACTGTAAGCAGCAAGCATCAAAGGTCAGTGTTGCCAGAAAATCTTTAAGATACTCTAACTATTTCTTGTTGTCAGGATATATCCCACACATAAGGGGTGTAATTTTAAATGTAATTTAAAAAATGTGGAGGAAAATCTTATAACGATTTTAATGGCATTTAATCTAAATTTGAAGGCTCTCTCACACATAGTAATGTTTCACAGAATGGTACTTATTTCAGAAATTAAAATTGAAAGCTATGATATTTACAGGATTCAGACAGTGAGCTAGCAGAAAAAATCAACAGAGGACACTATTCTATTTTCATCTTAAAAATGCCTGTAAAAATGGCATTGTGCTTCCCCCGCATTGTCTGTCAACAGGATCTATACCAAATATGTAGACTTTACAAGTTTAATTATGTTCGCTTTAATTGCTAGCCCTGTGTTTTCAATCTAGAACCTAAGTTTAAACTGTATTTTTCTTTATCATCTGCAGTATTAAAAATTCTGTGGATTCAGCTAAGCCTTTATTTTTCTAGCTCTAGTTCTGGCACGTATGCTTAGCAATTCTGGTACAGCCCCATTGTTTATAGATATGCTGCATACTTATAAATAAATGAAACAGCATTATCCTGGTACTTACTCAAACCATCCCCCACACCCTCCAAAAATAATTGTACTTACTCTTTCATAGGTGTATTGGCTTTTAGCATTTGGCTCGCAGTTCATAATCAATGCATTACTTTGTTCAGAAAGCATCTTTCTAGAAGGGATGCTACAATACCATTATTTGTCCTTCGTTGCGTGTATATGTAAGCCTCTTCTCCATTCCTACGTAGTATGTATCCAGTATTGCATTTGGATTTTCTATTTGGGCTTTTCTGTGTGTGTGTGAGGGGGTGAAGAGTGGGTCAGACTTACTGTGCAACTTCTTTTCTTGACAGATATTTTTGATAGATTTTCTTTGCATCCCTGCAAACCCTTTCAAAGACTATAGCTGTACAGTCGTTATCTTTGCTCTCCCTGAGGGCTAGCCTGGCACCTTAGCAGGCCCTTCCTCCTTAATTTTGTGGAGGCATGTGTAGGTTTTCCCAAGTGAGACATAGCGAAAAACATTGTCTTTTTCTTATCCTGTGATACTTGTTCTAAAACAATATGAGCTAGAGGACTGATATGAGGACACTTCTATATAGAACTGTATAAACTGCTGAGATTTCAACCTTTTACCCTTTGGTACCATTTTTCAATGCTATGGCTAAGAATCACCTGTTCTAAGTAATGTGAAAGACAGTACTTCAAGTCATTACAAAAGCAACCTTAAAATACCTTCTTTGGTTTCCTTCCTGCATTTTCACTCTGAGAGGCTTCTTTCTTTTGATCAGTTTTATCTTGGGCTGGTTTGACGTCATGCTGTCGATGCAGCTTCAACAGCATTTTGTTGGTTTGCCTGGTAGTGACTTCTTCTCTTATTGCAGAGTCAAGCAGCTGTCCTCATTCAGTGTCCCTCTGGAGAGTGGTTCTTAAAACAGTTTTATGAATGTTTTTTCAGAGGGATGCTGTAACTGGAGGAAAAAAAAAAGTAAACTAAGATTTAGTAGCTCTTAATCAATACCCAAAAAAGGAAAAAGGTTCTTATTTCTGTTTACCCCCTTCATCTATAGTAAGGTGTTCCTTCATGGAGCATGTCAGAATATTGCTTTCCTATTCTTTTGGAGAAGCAGTGCTTTTTTTAATTCAAGGGAAATTTTTTACTTTTGAGAAGGACTATCAAAGCTTTTTTATTTATTTTTATTTTTTTACTATTCTTCCATTTATGATCTTTGATTAAAAAAGAAATTATCATTTAGTATTATACTTGGTTGGCCAGTGATGGTGCTTTCTAAATCCATGTTTTATAATGCCTGCCATACCAGCAAAACCCATGTGAGAAAATGTTAAAATTGCAGAGGAGAAAACAAATTCTGCAGGTGAATGACACAGGTTGGCCACTGTAATGTAGCTTGCAAAGAGCTAAGAACTGGCTCTACACTAAAGGGTGTTTTTCTGTAGAGATGATGCAGAATTTTAGAAACTAAAGAGGCAGTCTTTTTTAATTGCTGCTGAAGCATGTTTGCTTAGTTTTCTTTTTTTTTCCTTTGTTTTAACAATTTCCATGTGATGGAGTGTTTACTTCTTTAAACGTAACTGCATAGCAAGTGCTTCTTACGCAAGTCTTTTCCCTGATACTCTGTCTCCACTTTGGTGCTCCAACTGTGCCCTCTTGGGTTATGCTGCCTTACAGAATTCCTCTTCCTCCCTGTTTTGTGTCCTTCAAATATTTTGTAGATAATTATCAAGACTCCCTCATTTGTTGCTTAGCCAAGATATACAGTATATTTAGCTCTTTAATCTTTCAATATAAATTAATCTCGCCAGGCTCCTTCTCATGTTTGTTGCTCAACTTCCTTTGGTTTGTCTTTTTATTCTCCTCTTTCCTAGACTTGGAAAGACAAAGGCTCTAGAGGATTAGTTAGAGCAGGTATCAGCCTTTTTCACTAGTTTTTCTACCTGTAGGCTTCCAGGACTATGGAAACACAAACAGCATGTGTCCTATTCCTTTTCTTCTGTAGGTTATTTGAAGAGGGTCAAAAAGTCATCGCTAGAATTTCATCGACATAGAAGGGAGGGTCAGTCTGAAGTAGAAAAATGCAATGAACATACAGGTTTTTTCTGAGGGGAATATGATTTAAAGAAGTGTGGGGCCCCAGCCATACTCCGGTTTTGAAAACTTTAGGTTTATATCCTGTTGTAGCTTTCTATTTACTTGACCTGGTGACTCTTAGTCATTAAAAAGAAAAAAAGAAAAACCCAAAACCTTCAAACATACAAAGATCAAGGCGCAATTAGCAAAAAGAAGGGGATTGCTACAAATGTAAATAACAGCTCTTACTCTAGTGAGACCTGGTAGAATTTTCATAGCAGTGTACAGCAAAAAAAATCTGTGAATTATTGCCAGATATTTTATGTCAGACAATTAAAACTATTTAGGAAAGTTAGATATCTGAAAACAGAATGAGAAAGCAGATCAGTCTGGGGAATTGGCCCATCTGGCAACTCTCTGTAAGAGATCACTGTAAGCAAGATGATCTTTTCTTTCCCCAAACTAATATATGCTTTTCCAGATTTAACAGCAGCCTTTTAAGAAACTTGTGATTGAGGTTCATTGCCCCAGTGGGTGAAAGCAATGAGAACCAGTGAGAAAAGAGCGATCTCTGTGACTGTCCTAGTTTCAGACTGAAGCAAGTAGAAGGACTGTTACACTGCAGAAGTGTTTTCCAATAGGTTAAATCTCTCAATCTCAGATTTTTCCTGGCATAGCAGATTTTTTTTTAATGTCTTCTGTTAGAATAAAACAACAAATATCATAGGATTTAAAATGCGTTGGACAGCCATTACTACTTTGTCTGTAATAGGCAGTTGGCCTTGTCTCTCTTCTAGATCTCACTTTGAATGAAGACAGCTATTTAATGACCGTGTTTTCAGTTTGTTGCCTGCAGACTGTGGAAGGTCTACTAGAGATATATTAACAAAAGAAGGTCCATTAGCAGTTGGCTTAGGTTTGTTGGATGAAGATCTGCGTGTCCAGTGGAAAATGTTTTAGGCATCCACAAAAGTAAAAAAGCTCTCAACATCTACAAGCTTCCATTGTGTTCCTAGCTCTTCTTGGATGTGGTGAGGAGGGAGACAACTGTTCTTTTTTCATCTGGAAACTTGCTTTTGGATTATAAAAACAATCAACACTCTGGGTGTATCTTCTGAATTTAAGCTTCTTTCCTCAAATTACTGCCCCTTTCCAAATCCTGTGTTTCCTTTCTAGTACTTGAAAGAAGTATTTCTGAACATATAATCATGGACATGTAGTCTTCTGACAAGCTCACATGGTGATATAGTACTTTACAAGCCTGTCAGTGATATGATTTTAACTGTTGTGTTCCTCATTAAAGCATTAATGTTTCTTTAACATAAGCCACTGGATACCACAGTTTGTTCCAAGCTTTGGGAAAACATTTTGTATAAAACTCAGAGGTGTTAGATGCTAAGTATTTATTATTTGGATAATCCGTGTAGATGCTGTTTAACAAAGAATGTTCAGGTTACAATGAGTTACTTGAAAGCACACACATTTTTATTGATGTGGAGAATATTTTTAATAGAATTAATTTGCAATGTTTTGGCTTTCTCCAGCCAATTTTCTTTTGTAAGTCATCAACGTTTTATTGACTCCTGCATATGGAACAGAATGATCCCTTACAGTAAGAAGCTGCTGAAGAGAACTGACAACTGCTGGACAGCATGAATCAATACACTTTCTCTGAAAGTTTGTAGTCAACTTCAAAGCAATATTTTTGAGACTATAATTTTTTTTGCTTTTCATCGTGTCAGTGGATATTGCAGGGTGCCTCATTTTTAATCTGCTCTAACAGCACGGAGGTGGTGCCATACATAGGCAACTGAAGAAGTACAAAGATAGAAACCATACAAAAGAAGTTTAGACTGTTCTGTGCATTTCAAAGACCCAATTATAATGTACGTAACTAGTCTACTTATTAGAAAGACAAACAAAGCTTATTCACCTAATGAAGGCAGTACTCTAAGATGTTTTAAAATAGCAAATGAGATAGAAGTGTAGAAAGGGAGAAGAATATTTCTGGAATCCTGAACCTTTACCTTGTTCCCTTGAAAAAACAAAAACATTACCAACAAGCAGCTTTTAGCAGTGACATTTTATAAATAGTTGATTGCAATCTATTCTTGTTTTCATGCTGGTGGAAATCATGCTTTATTTTGGTCAGAGTTAAATATTTGAATATTTTGGTGCTTTTGCTTATGAAATAAACATCAGAAAGACCCATGTATTACGTACTATATATTTCCTAGCCTCTGTCCTAATGTACATGGTGTTTCTGCTATAGCTGTCTCTAGCACATGCTAATGCTGCATTATGCTAAGTCAAATGAGGAATTTTAGCTATTGTGAAGAAGTTACAGGACACTTTAGTTGTGACCCAGGATTTATGCTGTGGTTTGTAGTACTGTGAAAATGTTGCCCAGTGGTTTCTAGTGCTCAAAAAGAAATGTGTCCTGGAATGTGAATTCTGCTCTGAATTGAATAGTACATTGCCTTTCTGAAAATTGGTTTTGCATGTCTCCTGTTAATATGATTATTCATAAATGAAAAGAGAACCAAAAAGCAGCTCTTTGATTCACCATGTCCCTAAGTATTGAAATAATGTATCTTTAAAAGCCTTTGTATAGTATTTTATTTCAGGCTTTTTCCTATTTTAAGTTGGAGTCCCTTCCAAAGAAGAGAAGGTTGGATGACTCAATGTTCATCATTATGGCTTTAATAAAAGCCTGGAGATGAGTGCCTTTAAAGCAACAGCTGGGGTTAATATAGGCAAAAAAAATTGTAATTTTTTTAATGTAATTGCGATGGTGAATTTCTTTTGATTAGTATTTACTACTGTTAAACTATCCTTGATTTGGGAAGATCATGTTTTTGAAACATCGTTTTTTTTAAAACATGATCTTCTCAGATCAAGGATAATTAAACAGTTGGGTCTGAAATATTGGCTCTTAGTTTATTGTATGAATGTGTAAAGGGCTGCAAAGTGTTCTTGTGCTGTATATAGGAAGAGTGCATATTTACTTGTCCACAGAAATGGAACAATGCATGAGCCATGCACTTTTGCTCTTCAGAGCATTTGCACGTTTTCTGCTAAAAACCAGTAGGTCCTGTGTTGAAACTGTATTAAGCGAAGATAAACTCCTCATATCACAAAAACCCAGATAGCTGGAGTAAATTAAGTGTTTGACAATAGGCTGATTTGTGCGTTTCCTGAACAGAAGCCGTGTGAAGACAGATGATAAAAGTTTAATTCAGACAGACTCGTAGCTGGTGGAATCAAAGGGTGGTAGGAGAACACTGATGTTTTCTTGCACATCCTGTCTTTCTGTAATATGGTAGTAATAAAGTGAGACACACTTTTTGCATTGGTATATGATGATGTTTATTTTCTTTTGTATAAGCTTGGCATCAGTGCAGCTGCATGGGCGCATGAACTAGAAACAAAGCAAAAACCTGACTAAGCAATTAAAGTGACCTTGTATAGACAAGGCATAAAACTAGTTCTCTCCAGTCTGAATTTTTGTTGCTGCTATTGTTCCTATTGGCCATCCCCTAAACAGAGATACAAAAATAGGAACAAAGGGGCTTTTATATCTGAGTAAAGAATAGAGATTCTAACAAGGTGGAACTAGGAGTTGAGAAACTAAGAATCTGGTGTTTGGAAGAGTCAGAAGGGGGCTTCCCCTTGGGATAAATCTATTAAAAACAAAACAAAACACACATATATTACAGGCTGGACTTTATAAACAGTGTTTTAAGGGTCTTTATCTTTGTCTTCAAATCAAATTTTCCATAAATTTGCAACTTTGCTTTGAATTCTGTTAGATGGATGGCATTATTGCCACATAAATAATCTGAGACCTGAATTACAGAAACAAATCTTGTCTGGAGTATTTTCTCTAGCATGAAAATTTCATTGGTCAACAAGCTAAGTTTTAGGAGCTGATTCACTTCATACCCACTGAAACTTTATCTGAATGTGGAACTAAGTTTTTACATTGTGTTTTCATAAAGGAAGAGAAGAAAAAAGCCCTCAGTGAGGTCTAGTACAGCACATGTTGAGACAATCTGAATTTAGCGTGACAAAATATGTCAGCCATTGATACGTTGTCAGTCAGCCAGGGTTGTTTTATTCATATATTGAATTTATTTGCATAAACTACATTTAACAAATTGTTAAAATAGAAGAGTAGAATAATGTGAGTAAAATGAATGTTAAAGAAACCAAATTTGACATTATACTATTAAAGTTCTTTGCAAATTTTGAGGTAGAAAATTAGACACAGCTTTGTCAGGTTTTTACTTGTTCTTATAGAAAAAGATGCTTGAAATCTCTGACGTACTTTGCACTGTGCATTGTAAATAGTAAAAAAGAAACATTTTTATACTATTTTAAAAATATCTCTTCCAGGCACTCTGTTTTGTGAACTTCTGAGAAAATGCAGGACGTTACCAGTCTGAACCTTACGCTATTAACAATCAAAGTGGTTTCATCAACAGATTGCCGGTTCTGTGCTTTAGTTCTGTGCTCATCTGGATTTGGGGGGAAAAAATGATTACACAAATAGTTCTTTGCTTGGTGTATGTTCTTATTAGCAGTTGCCCTCCCCGCTTGTCTTTTGATCTGCCCTGTGCACCTCCTGCAATACAAATGCATTTTACGTGCAATGATGAGAATCATTTGCAAACCTGTTTGACTCTATTTAGAGGAACAGAACTAAATTGATGAAAAAAGAGGAAAAAGATTATTGACAAGCTCATGACGTTGTCCTTTCTGTCTTTTTTTTGTGTTTTTTCATTTAGAGGAAAACACTCTAAATGTAGGAGGACAAATGCAAACTATCTCCTACTTTCTGTGCTTGTGTTTAAAGACTATAGTAATTTTAGTAAGAATATTCATGTTTGATTTTTTTTAATTGATTGAGATCACTAGTGCTTATGAATGCAATTCCATTTTTGAACTCATCTCAATATCAATATTTCTCCAAATAATGACCAGTTTTAATACAGTGTGGTGTACTTAAGCTGTTTTCTTCATATGGTAAATTTCTTTGGAAACTGCATTTAATAAATCATTAACATAGAAGACTAGAATAATATGTTAACAAAATGAATGTTTGAGAAGCAAATTTTTCAAGCAGACATTGTTTTTTCTTTTCACATGACTGTAAAACTGGTTAGTGCTCTTTTTATAATTCAGTTTTAAAAACTGGTGCTCTTAAACCAATTGAAAAATTATCAATTTTTCTATTTTATAACTTAAGTATTTTTGCCCAGTAACTAGATTATAAACTTAATATGCATGAACTATTTTGACCAACACAAAATAAAAGCTCTATAGTTCTTACTTAGTTTTGCTTCGCAATGGCAGATCGAATGAATTAAAAGTTCATGAGGTAAATCATACTGTATTCATTTCATAGTATGAAGACTAGCATTCTGCCTTACAAGCAAAAGTTTGCATTAAAAAAATGAAGTAGAGGGAGCAGGGAGGTAACATGAGAATAGCTGAAAAGTTAATGTCATGCCTATTTAAGTTGTTCTGTGCTCCATGAAAATTTGGAGAGGCTTTTAGAGAATTGGAGGCAACAATATTCATGGAAATACAGATTGCTGCAAGTAAGGTGACCGTACCAATACAAAATCTAATCTGTGAATGCTTTTCTAGTAACATGATTTTAATATTTATAACTTCAGTCTGAGTTTTTATTTTTACTGTCATAACTTTGTACTTGCAGTGAACTACGGATAAAAAAGAGTAGGTGGATGAATAACTATTTACATGTCACTTGACATCAGGCATGATAGTTTAACGTTAAAGAAGATGGCTCTACTTAAAATTACAGTTTGGAAAAAATGGTTGTAAAATTTAGTGTAATAGCTAACACACAGAATTACTATAATGCAGAATGTTTAGAATGATGTTTCTTCCTAATCTTCATCGTATGTATTAGGTAGCCCACAAAATAGTCACATCTTTTGCTACAGAGAGTCTACCTCTGTAGTTTTCTGCAAAATCAGACAGGGAAGGCCCAATCCTACAAAGTAGCATGAGGAGCTCTACTTTCATGCATCCTTTCAGAGTTTACCGGGACACCAGGACTGTGCAGATGAGACACTCTTTGGGGCTTCTTATGTTCCAAAGTTGTGGTACTTCACTTGAAGGTAGAAGAATGAAGCAATTTAAGGTTGTGGCTTGATGGCGTACCTGATCCTGTATGGGCAGGTTTTTTTGTTTTCGTGTCTATAGTAATATACTAATATTTGTATAATATATACCATCATAGTTATCTGTTTAGCTTAAAACACAGTGATAAAAACACGATACTTCACAACAAGAATTTGGCATATCTTTTGGCATGATTGGTCAGGGTCTCCAAAGCACATTGTGGTTAGATTCACTGAATCAACAGCAGTTTCCTCTCTTCTTGAGTGTTTCTTGAGCTCAGTTTCTTTTCCTGTTACATCTTTGTGTGTGCTTTTGTTCCTGCTTTAGTTTTTCTTTAGTCTTTATTTACATCATTACATTTTAGTGGTTCATCTTGGTTCAGTAGTAGAACTGCTTTACCATGCTTTTCTTTATACAGATGAGCAGCCCTTTGTGTGCTCGCCTTCCAACTTTCATCCTGCCTTTTGTCTCTCTCACATGGAAATTGATCCCTCATAAAGAACGCTGTCAAATTCAGCAAGTGCTCAAAGGATACCATTTCAAAGGTGGAGGAGAAAATCAGCAGACACTGAAGGATGAGAAAGTCGGCCTGCGTGTTTCAACATGGCTGCTTAGCTAAAATATTAAAGCTGGTGACATGAGGCTAAATCCTTTTGTGCAGACCATCTTAAGAATTTTGCAGTGTGAATAACCTCCAGCCCTCTGACTGTAATGCAAGGCAAGGAGGTCTGAATAAGAGCATTGTGTTGCAAAAAATTTAACATGAAGCAGGACTAAAAGCCCAGTTTTGCTAGTTATTTTGGACATTCAACATTCAAATCATGTCTAAAAGAAAGAAGCTCATTATGACTCAGTTCCGTTAATTAGACGTAAATTACCATCTTTAGTGCTCTTACACAAAAGAAGGTAACAGGAATTCTGCAGGACTAGAGGATGCAGAAATTCTAATTAGATGAGAGCATGGACTAGGAAAGGATAACTGAATACAAGGCCCCATTGAACTTCAGTATTTCACATTGAAGTGTGTGTGCACGTGCGTGCAAGAACTGTAGTTGGAGTAATTACTTTAAACCACCTATATTTGTTTTATACCAAGATGATTGGTGTGGCTGCAAATGATGTGATGAATGGATGTAGTTCATGTAATAAAGACTGCATCTGTAATTACAGAAAGCTTTAAGCAATCACCTTTTTAAAAAGGAGATAAGCCTTTAATTCTTAGAATTCAAAGAAGCAAAATATTTCCTGACTTTTCATAGTCCTGGGATAGGATAGTATTTGGTATGGCTATATCAAGTATATGGCTAAAAGATTTTGTGCATCTTGCATATTATCTGACATAATTTGTCCTTAAAATTCTGTGTTAAAAGCAGAAATGTAAAAGTATTAAAGAAATAAATATATGCATCTCTATTCAAGAATAGATAATAATTTTTAAACTAATGATCCTGCCCCTCACGTTCAATGCTGTTTTTTTCCGTGCAAAATTAATAATCTATAAAATGTATGACCTCAAAAAAATGCTTTAGTCCACTGAAAAAGACTTCTAAAAAGCATTGTGCAGTCATCTTTGTCTGCTGCTTCAAATTCTGCCCTTAAAGTAGTATTTTATTTAGTGTAAACATGCGAATGCTTCTTGTCCACCTTAATAATGGATAACAATAACCACAATCTTATTTCTTTGCTAGGGGTTTGTCAGATGGTATCTCTAACAAACCTCTGTCTTGTGCACTAAACAGTCTTTGTAGTTTTTTCCCCCTTCTCTCATCCTGAATTCAGTCGTAGTGCATTTAGTAGTGTAACATCTAAATGATCAAAGACAAAACAATGGAATAGTCATTTCTGAGAGTCATCCTAGAAGAAATAGGAATATTTAAAGTAGCTTTGAATTTGTTTTTGAATGCTGGTTTCTAATGAAGAAATGTTAGTTGTAGAGAAATATTATGAGATAGGGTGAGTTTATTCCCAGAAGACGGACACGATGAGTATTTTGTTTGTTTCTGCATTGCCATCTGTCCCGCTATTCAATGAATAGTTTTTAGGGCCAAACAGCAACTCTTTTTGTAATTTGCTTTGATATTACTTGTCTAAGAATAGTTTGCTATTGTTATGATAATCATGTTATATAACTAGGCTGGATATAGGGAGAGAAACTGGGATTTGTGGTCTTGCCTCCTGATTTTTAGATTCTGTCTGTTCAGCAAACAGCCATTAAAGCATTAGGAAATAGAACAGTAGGTTGCTCAACGCTGTTGAAAATCCAACCTAGCAAGGTGAGATAAGGGGAGGCCATACAAGAACTTGTAGGTAAATGTGAATGAAATGTAACGCTGCAGGCTTTCTTGAAACAATAGGATAGAGTGTAAAACCTATAATGAAATGGTCATTTCAGGCAGCTGACACCTTATCTATTACGTAACACATAAGGGATTGCCATTTGGAATATCACTGTTGGAAATGCAGGAAACAGAAGTGTTACATTTCTGTAGAGACTGTAATTGAACAAAAGTAATCATCTTCATGCTCCGCTCATAGGGATTAGTATTTGATTTGTTTCTAAATATTACTCATTTTTTCTAACCATTTAAGTACTTTCTAAGTAACAACCTAAAAGAACAGAAATAAGTTTCCTCAAACTTTCATATTCAAGAGGCAAATCATATCCACAAACACACTTCTGTACGCATATTTGCTACCTGAAGTGCTACTGTTGACTCTTAAAGAAAAAGTCTTAAATTTATGCTATTGTAGAACTATAAAGCTTTAACTTGTTCTGAGGTGTCCTAAGAACGTGAACAAAGTGATTTCTTTGAACAAAGTTAATTCTTTTGTCATGTCTCTAAAGCTGTTTGGCTTGTGAATCCCTTTTTAGCTTCATCAGTTACATCAACAAGGTGATAAAGAAACACTGCATTCTTCATTATACAGTCTTATTCATTAACTGTGGTCACTGTAAATCGTTAATGGCTTGTTGGTCATCTGTTAGTTATAGGATGCACAATACTGTGTTTGTCCATGCAGATGGAAGGGCATAACTGCAGGTCATTTCTGAATGCAGAAGGAATAGTAGATGCTTATTTTACTAACAGTTTTTCACCTGAGTAGTGCTGAATGTTTCATATATCCAGTTTGTAAGAGTGCTTTGTACAAAGAACAAGTTCTTCTCTCATTACAATGCTGCCAACTGAAAATAACTTTATAAATGTTGTTGATGTCATTCTTGTTTTACGCAGGCCCGATTTCTGCACTGATTCTTTCTAATCAGTCAATTTACTGTGTAGGCCATTTAGTGAAATGCTTATTAAATAAGAACTCTTATGAACTATATAAATCATTTGAGAGGCAAACCCTGAAGCAGGCCTAGGAATCTTGCTATCACAGGTCAGGTACCTACCTCCTGCATCACCGCTACTCTAATATATTGGAGTACATAAGTTAATTAGTTACCAGGTTTGTGTCTGCGGAAGGACCAGCCTGTGACTTACTCCAGTGTCTTGGCATGTGTGTTTCTCTCTCTCCTGTTAATCACTGGAAGAAATACTTTAAGTGGGGTCGAGTCAAAGTTATTAGAAATATGAAGAGAATAAATGAGGAAGTATTCAGAAATATGATTTCTCTTAAAAGATCTTGAAAGAAGCCTCTCTCATATGTAACTTGGAAGGCTCTCCTTTCCAATGATGGATCTTCTGCAATTAAATATTTGTTAAAAATAAATGTATAGAATATGATCACTTCTGCCAGCTTTTCTGAAGAGCTCAGCCTCCAGCTGCTAATTTTACTCTTTCTGCCTGTGGGCGTTTCTTACCTGATTGGGAAGTGCCTTGTTCTAGTTGTCCAAACTCATGTTTTGTTTGGCTTCTTGGGCCTTTCGAGAGAAGAGGCATGTGTTCAATAGCTTAGACATGGATACGTAAGATCTTGTCAATACAGAGGGAAGAAATATATCAACAAGTTCAAACAGAAAACTTGTTGTATCTCCTTCGCATCATACTTGATTTCTCTATAAAATCACAAGTCACCTTTTTCCACAAAGGGTGGATTTATGTGAATTGGGAATTTTGTGCCGTCTTTAATTGATAATCTGTGCAATATTCTTCCGTCTGAATAGCTTCCCTGCCACCTCTGTAACACTGCAAGGTAGTACCAAGAGTGAAGCAGAGCCTCCTGGTGCAAGTGTATGGTAGTACTCCTTGCGGAGATGTTTTGAAAGAAAGCAGTTGCTTCTCAGCCTGTCTGTAGTAGTGGCATGACATAAGCAGTTTTCCAATGCTTATGTTTTAATGGTATCATTTATAGGTTAAGGAAGAGGAGGAAAAGTTAAAGCAGTCAACCATCTGTCTCTGTACGAGACTGCAAGGTTGAACACTGGTATGTTGGGCACCCTCGTTGGAAGGAAAAGGGAAACGGTGACAGAACATCTTGCCGTCTCTTGAGAATGAAGTCAGAGGCATAGTTAAATAGCAGCGCAACGCTCCTGGATGCACAGTGAAGCCAAGCACATCTTAGGCTAAACACAATCGGAATCTAGTGAAGCATATTTTTATCTGACTATTGCTCCAAGATTTGCTTTGTGATCTTTCTTTTCCAGCATTAGTTTCCTCCTGCTTCCCGCTGGCATGTACTCACATGTGTTAGGCCTTACGTGCTTGCTTTGCAATCTTCCATTATTTCTGTAGCTGTTTCATACTTAGCTCATCACAGTTTTCTTCAATGGCCTATTAAAGCTTCCCTCCAGATTCTTCCTGCTCAGTTGGGTACTGTTCAACGATTTATGGAAAGCTTTTTGTTCGTGCCTGTCAACTGCAACACAAATGAGAGAAGTCGTTACTCCTTGTCAAGCGGCAGTGCTAATTGCAACCCACATTGGGTATATTGTTAAGGCTATTTCAGATCTGGTGGTGGGAGTCTTTGCCAGGTCAGCTGGTATCCATTCAAGGTCAGGAATTGTCTACAAGTCTCCAAGGGGCAAGCGCATGGTAATCGAGCTGTAGTTCACCGGAAGGGCTATGTCAGATCAGAGATTTTTGAAAGACCAGTCACCCTTAGAAAGTAATTCTAATCTAGAATATTTACCTGCAGGCAGTCTCAACCTCAGGATTGTAAACAAATTTATCAGTAATTTTTCCCTCTGGAAATCTGTATGTATAAACAATTTCTGATCTGTACTGACTCACTCTTCCTTTTTCAGAGACACTGCCCCAAAACAGGCTCTTGTTTTAGTCTGTGTAACCTTATTAAGCACAAATCTGTTTAAGTATGGGATTATAGAAAAAATATTTGTGCCTCCTTGCAGATGGTTGTTCTTTGACTTTGTGGAAATACTTATATAAATGCATTAGGCTATTTAGCAACATTCACATCATTAGTGGGGTCAGGAGTTTTCTTGTGACTTGAATTGGTTTTATTTTGTTATCAGCAGGCAACCTATTTACGTGGTAGATCACACCAAAGCGCTTTTTCTCGTGATTTAAAGGTGCCCTGCTTCCTGCCTTCTAACATACTAGTTATGCCTTATGAAAGATTCAGAAACTCACCTTAGACATGTTTCACAAATCTGTTTTTGTTCAGTGCAAGCACATCAGATGCATTAGAGAAGTGATGTAGTTTAGGGATTGAGCCCTCCCAGATGTACAGAACCACTTGATCTCTGGCTTAGTTTGCATTGCAGCTTTGGTCAAATCTTTTGAATTTACGTGTTTGTCCGTAGCTGCAAAGGAAGAATGCTTGTCCACCTGACAATACTACTGCGAAGATTTTTAAATGACCAAAAGAAGGATTTGTGTGCCCTAAAAGTTGTGCCATTTCTGAACTATGCAAGTTGGCCTAATGAAAGATGCTGCTAATTCATAAAAACCTTGTCTTTGCTTGTTAGGCAAGTAAGTTGTCTGGGCTTCTGCTGTCCCCAGTGGAGAGGGAGTTATCTCTCTGTGACAATTTGACCAGCCTGTTTTAGCCCTTTAAGGAAGGTAATTTGTCTTTCAGCTGAGTACATAAAGTGCCCAGATGACTGGGTATTTGAGGTCACTAAAGTTGGCTGAAATAAAGTCCACTCTCTTCAGCTAATCACGGTCATCTTTAAAATGTTTGTTTATTGGAACAATTGAGTGGAAGATAAGGCGAAAGATGCACCACGTACATTCTGGAAGTCTGGTCCTTTGGAGAATCAGTTGAAGAAAGGAAATTGCCTGTTGCCAATGCATATTTGCGGAAAAAGTCCACCTTCCAAAGTTCACTATGATTGTCATAAAAATATCTTGTCATGCTTATTAAGTGATTACTCTAACTGATATTTGAATATTTAGAAACCAAGGTATTTATTACCATTGTTACTGCTACTACTGTTAGCAGCTGGTCTGTGCTCCATTGCCCTTGTTTCCATCCTAGGTATTGGACTACTATAAAATGTCTCTTTAAATATAAATTGGAGAGATTTTAGCAATTTCTTTTATTTTATGGTTTTATTGATGAGAATAAAGAATGGGCATCTGTAAGGTTTGTATTGTGGAATTATTTTGAATTAGCTGAGCTACTTTGAAAGTTGCAGCTTTAGTTAATTTTTACTTAGATTTAATTTATGGAGATTGAATTTATCTTAATTCACTTTAGTGTGGAACGTTAGGCATGGTATAAATGAAGGCCACGAAAGGCATTTTGTAGTCTGAGTAATCCACTTTAAGAATGTATCTTCATAAAAGGATTTTCAGAAAGGACTGATATGTACATAAGGCTATATTTTATACACTTTTTGCAAATCTGTGCTGTCTTTCTTGGAGCCTGAAATGTTCTCATGACAGCATGGCAATGCTTTTAGGTTAGCTCAGTCAGAAGTTAAACATATATATATTTTTTTTCTTTTTTTAGTTTGTAAGTAGGCTCATCCAGTTATTACATGTTTAATTGTTGTAGTAGATATACGTATTGATCCTCAAAAAGAGAGTATTCAAGTAAAATAGGTAAATAAAGTAGAGGGAAAATCAGACTCAAACTTTTTTTTTTCTTCAGCTGTTTCAATTTATATTTTCTATTTCAATTTATATATATTTCAAGTTATATTCTCTTTGCCTAATATGAGTTGTAGATGCACACATTTAGAAGGATGTAAACATCTGTATCAGTGTATATTTGTTAGTGTTTAGTGTACGTCTGTATATATAGACAACACAAATGTCCTAAGATATACAAACTGTTGTTTCATGTTCTGAATAAATATTGATTTTTTTTCTCTATCCCTAAATACTAACAATATCAATCCTGTTAAGAATAAGCTGTAATCCTGAAAACATGCTTGTTGATAGTCCCTTTTGATTTATGTGAGGTTCTCACATGTACCTAGTACTTGTCTCTGCTGGACAAAGGCCAAGAAAACCATTGTTTTTTAATTAACACAAGTTTTTATGAAAAGGTCTCAGTTCATGGTCAGTTTTTCATTCTTCCATTCTGCTCTCAAAATGGAAGTAGAGCTTTTAATATCAGTTCAGATGCTGTCTTTGAAAATCCAGGTTTTTCAGCTGGGTTATTAGTGAACTTTGACTCTTTAACAGAAAATCTTTAATGGCGGAACTTGGCCACTTTGGAGTAAATGTAGCGATAGCCTGTATGTTTTGAAATGATTAAATATTGAAATGATTTTCAAAAACAAGATTTCTGTCCATCAGATTTGAATGAGACTCATGTGAGAGCTGAAGTGGTTCCGAGTCAATTTAACAACTTGACAGGCAACCAGATCTTTTCTATGTGAAGTGTACTTAGCTGGGTCTTTAGATGAAAAAGAACTTGTCAAATCTGGTATTATGAATATTGCATTAGGGGAAAAAAAAACATTTAATTGTTAATATATGGTTTATTTGTCATTACCAGGTTTAAGCAGTAATTTACACCAACTACATGAGGTTGACACACCTATAATTTGGAAGCATGTAATATTTAGATTGTTGATTATAGAACCAGCATTCCTGTTGCTTTGGTTAGCTAGCTGTTACGCGCAGTCATAGAGTCTGTAATATTTATTACACACCAGGATTTCCATTTGGCTTTTCTCCCCCCATACATGTTTTCTGTAGGCTAGAGCTTTGTCTCGGTTTCCCCCTGTACAGCATGGCTCTGAGCGTGTCGGTGGGAGTGGAACAGAGCTGACGCGCCGCAATTCTAACGAACTTCCCTTTGCTGCTGTGGCGCAGTCCCGCAACAGGAGCGCGGGCGCATTTTGCATGTTCTGCTGCTTCGCTGCAGGAAAGGGAATTTGACTGGAGAAAGTGGCAGGAAGGCTATAGTATGCAGATTTAAAAGAGGAGAGGGGAAAATGAGGTAGAAAAAATAATGCTCAAATATAATATTAAGAGCCTACTTTGCTGTTTGTGAAGTGATTTTTGCTATCATGGATGCAGATGCTCTAAGTAAAGCTGATAAAGTCAGTTAAAGATACCTTTTTACTTGCATCTCCTACTAAAATTCTTTCCTCTGGTAGGTTCCACCAGAGGAACAGCAGGGACATGAACATCAACTAGAGCTATAAAAGCGATCTTAGCAACAATAGCGTAAAACTTCAGTATTCTAAGGTGTGAATACTGTGATGTGTTAACAGTCCAAGACTGCATATCCGCAAGGAATATACATATGTCCAGTCTGAAGCACATAACTAGTGTCCTGTTGACTTTTAATGAAAGTGTTCGTATTAATACAAAAATGATTTTGCCAGTTCAGTCTTTGCTTTCCAGTTAGTCAGGGAAATCGTATTTTTTGATTGTGTGTTATAATACTGAGTAAGTTTACATTGCAGACATGTTGTTCCTTCATGATCTGCCTTAGTCCTGTGATGCTGACTTCATCTGTTAAGGATGAAGGTTTGGCTTTGGCAGAAGACTTGAAACTGACTGCATTTCAAACTTTATCCATAAAACACGTAAAGCTGAATACTAAAGTCTAAATAAGGAATGGAATCCCATAAAACAGAGTAATGGAAAAAAAATGGCTTCTGCTCCAGAGAATGAGAAGACCTGTTTTACTTAATGTAATAAAGGTTTCAATATGTTAGTTTGTAAATATATGCTTAGGCGCCGATTTTGTGAAAATTCAGTAAATTGGCTGATTACTGCTGTTATGGAAAGCATGCAGAGACTTATAATCTAGATGCTAGTATGCGTGCAGAGGTTCATTCTGTTCTATGAAAAGAGAAGGGATTCCTGGTTCCAGATAGCTATGTCCTTTCTTCTTCTTGTTAGGCTGCTTTGCTGCATGGAAACCTAGTAGATGGGCCAGTAATAATACATTCCATGGAGGTCTGCTACCTGGAGCACAATGTTACAGATAAAAGGTTTGGGAAACTGACCTTTTGTAAGTGCTATAAACTGATGATGCAGTAGATTTTGTTCTGGGGCAGAGGGAAAAGGTCTCTGGAAGTAACCAACCTCTAATTTGCTGTTTCTCAGCTTTGTTATGGTGAAATAATTTTAATAGATATTTGATATGCCATGAGAACAATGGAGCGAATCAGCTATCAGTAAAAGACTGTTATCTTTTCAGATGTACCTGGCTATAAATAGATATGGTGGAAGATCATAATTACAGTTTATCCTTAAAGTGGCATTAGAACGTTCAGATTTTTCTGGGAGTCGAGAAATAACTTGTGTGCCTGGTTCTGACGTTTTCTAATTGGACGTGGTGAAAGATTAAAGGACTTGCTAAAACTTCCTTTAGCAAGGACGTACATTACAATTGTAAAATCTGTGGGCATTTAGTAAAATGCGTTTAAAAAAAAAAATCTCCCGGCCTAATTCTGAGCAACATCTGAAAGCATCCACTAAAATAAAACAATGACATACGCTATGGCTGGGCATCAAACCTTAAAAGTGATTTTGATGCAGAACTGTATGCAAATACTGAGTCTGTTAATCCTCTAGTTGCTCTGCCTGAATGTTATAATGTGCCTCTAGTACAACGCCGAAAGGGATACAACTGCTGCCTGTGTGAATCTGAAGTAATGCTTTTTTGATTTATTTACAAAACAGAATTGAATGGAGGAAAAATGTTCTATAGTACATTCTGCCTCATGCATCATCATCAAAACATATTCCTGTGTTTCCGAAGACTGGTCTTTATTGTTGGAATCAATGTATGAAATGGTGATAGCACAGCTTGATTGTTTAGTTCCCAAACACTTCACAGTGGGAATCGTGATACTGTGAGTATTTCTGTGAAATTCACCTAGCGGATCTTAGAGGGCCCTTCTGTGGGAGACAAAATCTTTCACTCTACCATTGATGTTCCCCTGATCTTTGATGGTTGGGCTTTTAGTTTTACTGAGTGGAAAAATATCTATATCTATTTATGTATTTTTTTTCAATTGTCCTCTCCTGTATGCTTTTAGGTATACAAGGTAGCTACACAAAGGAATAATTTGAAGGAACAGGTCATCTATACATGGAGTATATCAATTTGCCTATCAAAGAAATTCTGAATGATGTATCAAAGAGACATTTTCACTCTGCCAGATTGGTCCAGTCTGGGAAACTAACAGCTTTCAGTGTTTTCAGGTTCATAATTGCACTGTTGGACTTTTTTAACACAGTAATGGCAGATTTGCATTATAGATAATAGGAGTATACACTATGCACCCCTTCTATGTTTGAATGTTTGACAGGTCAAAGACTGCACTTCAGAAAGAATGACCAAGCACTTGTCATTAGGATGCTGTAGTCATAAGTGTTTAATCTAAATTCCTTGGATTTTTGGCTTGTACCTACGAAAAAGTTGGGATACTGGTAGTTTCTGTTTCAAGTACAGACTCATTACATTATAGACATACAAAAAGGGAGTTGTCAGTGTCAGCTGGTTAGGTAAGCTTCATGCTGTGAGTATGAAGTAGTATAGCCAATAGGGACAATAATAGTTTCCATTTATGGCATGCCTTTGCAAGGAGACGTACTTGCTGGGGGATACTGACACCTTGGCAGAAAAGTATGCACCACAGATTGAGCCTTGGAAGGGGTATGGTCATTTAGAGTCCTGGTGGTAGTTGAGGTACACTTGATAAGAGGGGACAGGATTTCTAACCTGGCTGGAATTGCAGGCTGTCCAGCTCAGAAGTATTCTGCCTTCCTGACACCTGGATGTGCCTAAGCCACAGAAGCCTGAAAAGAGATTCCCAAATCCATACTTGAGCATTAAAATAGTTGGATTTTTAGCAGTCCCAAACACAGAGCAATGTCAGTGATTCAATTAATACAATATACCTTTTTGCTTTTAGTGGTAAGACACATGGGCCAAAATTAGAGAATGATCTTAATGCTGCTTTATTGCTTAGACAGGTCTGATTTGGGAACTGCCAGCTGCAGTTTACCCCGTCAGGTTCAGTGTTGCATCATTTGACCTAGGTTTGCTGCCGCTGCCAGTCATGCTTCTGAGAGGGTAGCAGTCATCTACTGCAGATGTGCAGTTTTACTTGAAGAATTTGAGAGATCTTCTAAAGTGTGGTGGTGCTGATTATTCAAACATCCCTTTGTCAGGTACCTACTATCCATCCACTTCATAATCTTTCACAACAGACTAGGAAGGCAAAGAGTTAACATGCGTCTTTATATAGCCTTATTCCCTCCTTCCTTTTCAATCAACTATACAGACAAAAGCAAGGAGCAGCATGAGAGAAGAGGAGGTTATGATGTGGAAAATTATCAATTTTTCCCTGTTCATCTCATCTTCACCCATCCTACTGTCAGTCAGAACTAAACGTGGATATATCATGCACAATTTTTGGTGTACTCGCAGAATTTGAAAGTGGCCATATAAAAGCCAGCAGTCCGTGAAATCAGGAAATGTACAAACATTCATGCAAGCAGATGACTTATGGCAGGGGTAGGACTTCGATCCTTTCTATGAGAAATGGATACAGCCACCACAGCCTCTTTGCAAATAACAGTGAGTATCATGTCCCTCCAACAGGAGGTTGAGATGTAGCAATAGGAAGGCAGAATCCCTGCAGCGTATGTATTTAGGTGTGCGTTGTCATTCTATCCAGCTAGAGCAAAATGCACTAAGAGCACTTAATTCAAGGACTGATAGGGACACATGGCAGTGTGTATTTAAAGCTAGTAGTTACTACTGGTTGTCATGGCGTCCTCTGATGTAGTTCTGAATTACATTATCAAGGAAGAGTACTGCAAATTGAAAAGATAGTTGTACACAATGCACATACTAGTGTGGCATAGAAGAGGTCCATTCAAGCCGAGTGCTGCTTCATGGTAATAGCCTTCCTTTCCTTGCAGGTTAAAGGAGGACAAAAATTACAAGCATGGCCTGCCTTCTCACAAAGCCAGGATCAGGTAGTTTGAGTTCAAAATGGAAGTTGCAGATTATGGAGTTGCAAGAGTAACTCAGTAATTGGAATAGAAAGGATTCAGTGTTCATTCCATAATTTCTTTAAAAAAAAACTTTCATTGAAATTCTTTTTCGTGCATATCCTCGGTTAGAGTGAGATAGAAGTTGTTATTTTCATAGTTACAGTTTAAATGCTCTTAGCCACTCTATGGCTCTGGTATCCCAAAAAAAATTTCTGAATTTCTTTTTATCATTTGGAAGGCATCTATCAGAAGACCACTCAGTTAAGTGGAAAAAGTCCCCAGTGCAGCTTCAGGGACATTACACAGGCTAGTGTAGACACTGCTTGCTTTATTTCTCTGTCTGGGTCACAGACTGCTTTTGTAAGAGTTCGTTTGCCAGCTCTTTTGGCTTTCCATAATCATCTTAAAGGCAGAAACATTTCTCTGCAGTTACTGATCATCAGATTCATAAAAGACTAATTGCAGTTAAAATCCCCTGTTCACAAGTGTCTTGTGTCAGGAGAAGCTAATATGAGGCTTACGAAGTTAACGCTGGTTATTACTGAACCACTTGATATCTGTGAGTTTAAGTTCTGTAGGCAGAAGGGTTTAACACTTCTGCAGTGCCCAACCTTCGAAGTGAGCAAACTTCAGTCTCGTTTGCTGGAGCTACCATGTGCTGCATTTGCTGGGGACAAAGGCTGCCCTGAAGTTGTGCGAAACGCTGCGCAGAGCTAGTGCTCTGCCTCAGCGAGCCAGTCCTGCTGCCGGCATTCTTTGCATACCCGTCCCGGAGAGGCCCTCCTCCCGCAGCCCTACATGAAAGGGAGCAGACTAAAAGCCTTAGAAAGTGCATCCAGCTTTTTGTTTCCTTTGTCATCAATACAGTGTGTTCTGCTGTCTCCAAGACAACCATGCCTAAAAGGCTGACTGCATCTTTTACTGCTGCTCTGTAGTGAGCTTGCCGAGTTTGGTTGTGAAGGCCAGTCTCCAGTCTTTTTAATCTGTGAGTTTTCAGGGTAGCATGCAAGTACTTCACTTGCTTGTTTGGGTTTAGTTTTATTGCCAGAATTGAGCTTTGCTTTTATCAGTTTTACAGACATTATTTCTGGGTGCCCCAACTCATCATTCTCTGAATAATTAACAGTAGGATGTTTCCGTTAATACTTATTAGTATGTAGGCTTTACAGTATAGGCTTTCTTTGCATTTCAGGCCTGTTTGACATCTGATAATAGATGTCTTCCTGTCACTGAAGAAAGATGTACTGAATCTTATGTTCTGCTTGCTTTGCTTGTGTGTGCCTTTTTCTTAAATGATTGCTAGCTGCAAAATTAAGTATAAATAGTCAAAATACTTACAGTTTTAGGATTTCTATAGAATTGTCAGTCACAGTTATAAGATTTGGGGAGGAAGAAAATCATTAATAGTATGTATTCTCTGAGCAGAAGCAGCAGAATCATTTTCCAATGCTAATCTACCCTTAGGGCTGTGGCCTCTATGGCCCTTTCTGTGTAAGGTACTTCTCTGCCAATTGCGCAGAGAAAACTAGTTGTGAACAGTGGTTTCGAGCACAGTACACATTGTCTTCCCTGAGGTCAGGGGCTTTGGGAGTTACAGTTGCTCTGTTTTCCTACAATTGTTTCTAGTAGAAGTTAGATCTAGTCCCTTATAGCTAAAGGGAGCAGCAGTTAAAGATATGTAATTGTTTGTATTACGGGTTAAACATTGCCATTTATCTGGAGCAGTCAAGAACAGCATCCCGTCCCTGGGATGGGCCTTGTCAAGGTAGTTGGCATGACATCTGCAGCAGTAAAGTGGCTGTTTCCCCTAATACCACTTTCAGAAATTGCTGAAACCCATATGCTGAGACTGTAGAAAAGAAAAAGGGAAAAAGGAGATGCCTGTCATGGCAGGGTTTCAGCCTGAGTGATTGTAGCTTTGTTCTATTGGCAACTCCAAAATGGATGTTCCGCCACATAAATATAGAGAGAGAGATTTCTCAATATATTGTTTGTTGTCAACTCTGCTTCTCTTATACACCTTCAAATCCATTTCCGATCCCTTAGATTCTACATCCATTTAGCATTTGTCGCAGTCCATTAATTTATTTGCATGGCAGAATGCAGCATCCCTAAAGATAAAATAACTTCTGTAAGAAGTGTTTTGGTATAGTAGGAACTTATCCATAGACAGTAAAAAGGACTGGTAATAAGACCATATTAGTGGAACTGCAGTCTTCTGCACAGTGATGAGAACAACCCATGATAGGTATGATCAGGGCCATAGCTAACTCGGCAGATATATACTCCCCCCCCCCCCCCCCCCCCCGCTTCCCTGCATACAGGGAAGGCCAGTCATATAGTCCCTTAGCATTGTCTGTTTAGAAACATTTCCTCTGGTTTTCTGCCAGTTGTACTAGGCAAATATGTATGTATAGCAGCCCAACAGAGGAGCAAAGGGATGCTATCAAGGAGGGAAGAGACTGGGATAGTTACAGACCCCAGCATGTGCTTAATGCTTTGTCAGCCTTAATTCCTCCCTCCTTTTCCTCTTAGTGATGAGAAATTTTAGGAGAAGTCACTGGACCAAATCATCCATCTGGTGGGAAGATTCCAGGCAGCAGAAACGCTGTCGTAGGCCCTTTTCAGTTCCTTAGGAGGCAGCCTTGTAGTTCTCATACATATCAAGCTCTTCAAAATCAGTAAGAGCGTATAGTGTAGAGAGATTTGTGGCATCTACTTGTTCCCCTTTAGCATTTTCTCCACAAATACAGTGACTTTACTCTGAAAAATCTGGTCTTTGATTTTTGGTGTTTATTTATTAAGTAGCAATTTGTGATACTTATCCAGAAGCATTCTCCTTTTATTTTCAAATGAAATCACAAATGAAAGTTGCTTTATTTCTGTTTCTGTTAGCAGTTTCTTCTTTTTTTTCCTCTCATGTCTTATTTAAAGCAAGTATAAATAGTACCAAGATTCTTTTAACACTTTCAGGTTTTGGTTTGTTTTTTTGTGGTTTTGTGTGTGTGTGTGTATGCGTTTGTGTTTTCTTTGCTTTTTGGAAAACAGCATTAACTCGAATAGCCAGTAGACACTGTCCAGTAATTCTAAGAGCAGTGCAGTGAACAATGCCTAGAAGTCTGGGGAAGTTTTATTTAAGGTTTTACGGGTTTTTAGAGTTTTGTATAGGCTTGTAAGAAGATAAGGTTGATTTGATTGGACTTACTACATTAACAAGGTATGGCTGGTTGGTTCCGTTAGAACAGGCTTTTCAGGTCTAGCTTACCCTGATGTTGTGGCTGCCCTGCTTCAGCTGTTCAGATGCATGCTAAATCATTTGTTTCGTGTGTTTGTAATGTTTTTAGTAAATTGGCTAATGTGAGCATAGAGTTACATAATTATAAAGACCTTGAAACCATAATTGGTTTTAATCTACTGTGCGTTATCAAAATAACCTAAAAGACAAAACAGAGGCTTTTTCCCTGAGTTATTGTTGTTAGTTGCACTTAATAATTTAAGATAAATCGTTTCTGCGTTTTATGTTAAATGAACATTTTCGTTTTGAAAGGTTGATTGTTCTTCTCTGTAAATGGGTCAGTATTAACCAAAGTCACCTTCTTATTCTTTGAAGAATGTAATATTTTACTGTTGACTTTTTTCATACGACAGTCTTAGCTGTTTTGACAAAAGTTGTGGTTTTACCTAGGTAGGGCTTTGGGGGGAAGGGAGTATAATGATAGTTCAAGTTTATTACTGAAGTTCCCCTTTGTCATCAGCTATGTTGTGATTTCTTATGAAATGTGATTGGAGTGTAACACGAAGTAAATAAATGGCCCATAAATAATTTTTTTTTAAATCTACATTTATATTGCTGTTGTTAATGCCTGCTAGCAGGCACTATCACTTAAGTTCTATCAAGTTGTAAATAACCCCCCTTTTCAGCAATTTATAACTTCCTTTAACTTGCTATGAAAATTTTTAGCCCAGGAGAGATTTTCTCACTGTGAAATCTGCATAGCATTGTGTTACCCTAGGGAGGCTGGGGCAAATACTTGTTTAAGTTTGCTGAATATTGAGTGTTGGAGGGAGGGGTTTGTTTGCCTGCTTTTTTTTGTTTTTGGACAGGGTGCTTAATGGTGTTTCTGGACGTGTTGTGTGGAATAACAGGAGAGAGGGAAAGACCAAAAATACCGATGTGTCATATGCAGCAGAGTACTCCACAAAGCTCCTGAAGAAACGGATCTAGAAGTGGGTCCTGTTTCCCAAGAGACCAGTCAAAGACAGTGGCTTTTATAGCTGTCACTGCCCCCGGCAACCTGGGGAGAATTACTGCCCCTCCTAGTCGAAAGCCGTGTGCCCAGTAAACAAAATAGTCACTAAACAATTTGCTGCCCTTGATATTTTGTTGACCTGTGTGACCGGGGTTAGCCTATCTGGCAGAGCCTGGCCCTGCAGCAGCTTCAGTGGAAAATTCACAGCTGAAACATTTTGTGTCATTTGATGTTTTACCTTGGAGTTGTATGTTTGTATGTCCAAGCATAAATTCCTTTTCAGAGGAGAGGCTAAGATTGGCCGTCTTCTACGGAAAGGGAGGGAGCTGTAAAGGAATATAGAAAGAGTATATATCTTCTATATTCTTTTTAAGATCTTCTGTCTTTTATAGGAAGAGTAGAAATTGCTTGTCATTAGGCATCTTTGTCCCTGCAATTAGATCTGGGTAATGCTGACTTCTGTCAAAGTACTTGGGCCCAGCCATAGTACCAGTAGCAGTGACTTCTTGTCACCTTTCATCGCTTGATCTCCATTTTGTGTGTGCAGAGAACTTCAGTTTGATCAGTGGGGGAGTTCATAAGGGCCACGCAGTAAATCAGCATTAACAGGGGCAGGGATAAGCAGTATGTCTAGTTTTGTCTCCTTTACTGGACAGTTTTTACTTACATTAGGTCATATGGTAGATGCATATGAAGTCCCTGGAAGAACTTCTTTTCTGGTGCATTTATCATTAATGTTAATGAAAGGAAATAGTGAAATCATTTTTACGTATGTTCAAATGTTTATCAAGCAGATGAGGAAAGTAGATTTGACTATTGGTCCAATAAGTGTAATAAAGTACCATTTCAGGAAACATAAATGCACCTTTTAAAACCTTGGTAAATTTAATTTTGGAAGGAAACAATGTTTTATAGAGCTACACTAAACAGTGTCAAAACTATATAGAGTTTTGATGAGCCAGTCTTATAACTCAAAGGTTATACACTTGTTGAGTAGACCTTGTAAATATATTTCAGGCTCAGAGGAAGAAAGTACAGAACAAAGCCTTCTTTCTTACAGTCATAAAAAAGCACATATCAGCTGCCTTGGGTTTATAACCATAGCTAAGAGGCTAAAAAAAGTATGAAATCTTAATTAATTAAGATTTTTGAATTAAAAAGTACTGCCTGACTGAAAAGACATTTAGGGACATTTTCATATTCAGTTTTCCATTCTGGTCATCGAGTACCATGGACTCAGCTATGCATTTGGCCTGGTGAGGTTACAAAAAGAGAATGTTCCTATTTGGCAAGAGAGGAAAAGTCTACCTGAATCATATATATATATTTATTTTTAATACCTAATCCAGTTTAAGTTGTGATGGCTTTTCAGGACAGTGTTTTGAGAGAGGATTTTTTTTTTCACTTCTTTGTGTTTTCCTTTTTCAGTTTTCCTTTCCAGTTGTTCCTGTACAGACCTTTGCTAGGTTTAGCAATATGTGGACACAGGAATGTAGTAAAAATGTATTGGGTATATAATAAAGTGTGAAGAGACATGTCCCTCTGAGTTGTTTTGCACCCAAATATTTATACACATATATATATAGCTAATACAGTTACACAGCCCTCAGGTGGATGGACTAAACACCAATAAAATGTGTTACTTTTCCCATATGGGAATACTTCTGCATTCATAAGCAATTCATGTTGGATTAACTCTGTGATTGGAAGTGGTAATGCACTTCTTTACACTATCGCAATTTTTGTATGCTGATAAGGCCTCAGGTACTGGGAAGAAGAGGTGCCTGCATGGTAGTAGAACTGTTGCTCTCCGCCAGGCTCCTCTGGCCAGATAAGGATCCAAAGGATCCAAAGGGTTTCCAAAAGATCAGTTGGGTCAAACAGAGCAGTGTCCGCTTCAGCACTGTTTCCTGAGTCCTTTGTGGACGTATTCTGAGTTTAGGTCTTCTCTGTCTGTTAGAATGCCTGTAGAATTGTTATCTTATTCCTTTATGGAGATAACATAAGTTAAGTTCACTCATCATCTGGCATTGTGTAAGAATTTATCTAGTTGTGGTGGGGAAGAAGCAGCTGACAGAGCAGTGAAAAGAAGTGATGTGTCCCTTGTTTTTATATCTCCTAGACTACCATGCAGTAAGCCATCCTTTGTGAGGGAGATCCTTTCTCTAAGGCATTAGTGTTTGGCTCTTCCTCCCTTCATCAAGATTTTGGGAAGACCATCTGACTCTGCTGTGTTTGGAGCTAAGGCTATTTATTCTCTGTCCTTACTTTTCGGAGAATAATAAAGGAGACCTCTTCACTGGGCCCTAAGAGACAAGGGCCAACGTGGCGGTAGTATTGCCGGACACATTTTATGGCAAATATTGTTTGGAAGCATCTAGATGAAAAATGCAAAGGCAGAGAATCAGGTTGTGTCATATGTACAAGGCAGCTTAAGAAAAGACATGGCAGGGACAGCGTGTGTTAAGGGAAGGGAGAACAATTAATAATAAACCAAGTTTACTTAGCAGTACTCAGAAAAGAGCAGAGCTTTGTCAGATCTGAAGGTAAGCTGAAGTAAAAGCAAAGCTGTGTAGCTCTAAATGAGGCAGTTGAATGTGATTTGTAAATAGATTGAATGCAGTTACTGATTTTATCATGAGGGCCTTTTGAGTGGCACAGATAAATCATGATGGCCTGATTTAAATATCAGATTTCCCAAGTTATTCTGTTTCCTCAGTCTACAAAGTAGAAGTTGAATTGCAGTATTGAAAACATCCAGCAACAAAGGAGTTAAAGAAAAAGCATGTTTGCTTGTAGATCAGTGATAGGAGTTTTAGAAAATCAATTAGTTATGTTTATAATGGGCAATATGCCAACAGTTGCACATTAAAGTATACATCTGCCCATTTTAAAAGAAAAAATGCTATAGTGAACTGTCAAAATTTTCTTCTAAAGGACAAGAGTCATGTTGTGTGATAGTGAGCCAAAAGTATTGTTAATTTTACCCAAATGCCTTTCACCATATCAGATTACTGTACATAACTCATTTGTGGCATCATTTATATGTTCCTTGGTAATTTTTCTGATTTATCACAGTACGAAGCATGAATCTGTTGGGACCTTCACATTAATATTATTATTTTATGACATCATCGTGTGTTGCCTTTTGTAAGTTATGTATACAGAATTACAAGTTTTATTGGAAAATGGATGCAATTTCTAAATAGAGTTCAATTTTCAATGGATCTTTGCCTTCCCTTGGCAGTGTATCAAAGCAAAGCAATAATGTTTCAGTGCCAGTGTTTTAAAATATAGCTCAGATGTTTAGTGTAGGGTCATATCTGTTCAGTTTCATATCCCTGTGTCTCTTACTGTCAGAGAGACTGCTTTTAGTTTTCAGAAATCCTCCTCTTCTGGGAGGAGGTGAGCTTTATATACCATCATTTGAGCCCTGAGGGGCAGATCAGAATAATGCATCCCTCGCTTACCGTAGGCATTGGTGAAATTGTAAGAGTTGTTCCAGCATGCGATCCAGACTCGGATTACTCAGCTGAGATGGCTACTCAAATTGATTATATTGTCCGCGTACCTGCCTGATTACCTCATCAATGTGTTATTCAGCAGAGTCATGTGGACTCCCTCCACTAGTCAAAAAAACCAGCGGGATAGTCCACAGTAGGGCTCTTGCAAGCAGCTTGTCCAAACAAAGCTGGAGACGTGTTAAACCTTGTGTTCTGCAGAGCGCGCTTCAAGGCTCTCAGGCTGTGCTCGATCAGGAGCCTCGTCTTGAGGGCAGCTCTCCTCACTTACCCTCCTGAAATTGTTGCTTTTAAAATAAGTATTCAGTGCGATGAGGTAGGGTGACATGGATTTGGGCTTATGCTCTAGTTACCATGCATACATTTTAACAGAAAATACATTGTAGTGGAGAGCATTTGCATTGAACTTACCTGAAATGAATAGAAAGAATTGCGCTTTTTGTGTGTGTGTTTATTTTTCTTCTCTTTCCTAAAACACTTCCTAAACCATAGTGAAGTAGATCCCAGCCACTATTGCAGAGTTGGACTCTAGTCCTTGCCTGCAGGACATAGCTTGGCCAGATCTGCCATGCAGATGGCTGTCAATTGCCTCAGACTTAGGTGGGAGGAGAGTGTGGTTTTAGCTGGCACTGAAGAACATCAGGCTCCCAACATCTGATGACAGGTTGCTATTTCACGCTGCACAGTTCTTTCAAAAGAAATTCAGTATGTTGTCTCACTGAATGACTCTGTCTTTTCTAGATAGGTGCATAGTGCATTTATGGACCAAAGTATTTTCATAGGCATATAAAAACACATCTTGGTTATTGTCTGAGATTTATTAGAGAGGAACCACACTTAATGTACAAGGAAAAGAAAGAATCTTGCCATGAATAACAATTATTTATATATATCATGAATCTACTCATATTATCTATGCAAGTGCACCATTTAGGTGTTTTTTTTGTTTGTTTGTTTGGTTTTTTTTCAAGATGTTCGTAATAATGCTTGTTCTAAAGAAAAATAACACTGCAGCAGTGAGAGAACTTGCTGGTCAGTGCTCCTTTCTGTAGGATATACTGGATGGTATTTTCTGAAGTGCAAAGTAAGTGTAGCATGGCTGTTTATATTCCATTTGCAAACTGGCATTGTTTTTGGAGTAAGGAGGTGGAAAGAGAGATGTTTGCTCTCATGAGTGAATACCATAGGTGCCTTTTCTGTGAATTCGAACATATAAGCAAAATCGAGAAGAATATAGCTGGCAGCTGAAATAGCTTGTTCATTACAAAGTGCCTTTTGCTTTTAGATTCCTGTTAGAAAAGAGTATTTAGTGTTCTGGTAGGCAAAACAAGGAGTGTCTTTCTACCAGAATAAGATACTTCTTGGTTTCTGCAGGCAAATCTGGTTTCATTTCTGTGATGCACTGATTTTGCAAGTTACCAGTAAATGGATGTTTACGTTCCCCAGGTGCTTGGACCATGTTTGATTCATGAAGCTTGAAATTATTACTATTTTCATCCAGTACCAAAGAACCTCAGTCAAGGATCAGTCCCATTACACCGATCGCTGTAGGGGTTGATCTCCAGACGGTTTGCATTCTAGACATTTAGACTGTGATACTGCATAATCTTTACTTACTAAGAAACTTAGGATGTCATGACTAGTAATTTAAAAATCAAGATTGCATAGATTGCATACCTCACTGCTTCTCAGCAAAATATTCTTGACTCAGACAATAATAGGTTAATTGCAACATTCAGAAATGAATTGTAATATTTCTCTTTAAGAACTGTTATCACATGTAGAATTTTCATTGTGATACATATGACTGTATTCTTTGGTCTTTAAGCTCATGTAACTGTTCACCCAGCAGCAGAGTTCAGTAAGGTAATATCCTGCTCCTTAGGCATTTCTAAAAGCAGAATTTTAGTTCTAGTCCAATCAGTCAAAGCCCTGCCATTTTCAGGCATTATTCTAGCCTAAAACAATTTGAATATCAAGTATCTTCTGTTTTGCACTAGCAGGGCCCACAGGAAAGTCCAGACCAAAAAAAAAAATTGCTTCACTTATCAAAGAAGCATATCTTCAAGTATATCAGAACGCCTGTTCGTTTTCCTTTCTGTTCTTTTGTGGCTGGGCTGGATCATGATTGTTAAATGTGAGTATGTTCAGCCAGGTTGGTCAGTCTGTTCCCCAGAAGGCTGCTACCTGAAATAAATTGCATAAATCTGCTCAGCATTGTCTTGGCATATGGTCCTAAAGTATATCTTAATTTTGGGATGACTGTATTGAAAGCTGCCTCTTGAATTAAGTCGGTTTGTATCCCACTCATTTGTCTGCATTTTGTATCCAAGGATTTTTTGTTTCTTCCTGTATTATCCCAGGTACCATGTTGTGTTGCTGTCATGCTCATCTGCATTTTGACAAGAAAGCGATTTTCGTTATTATTTTTTTCCTATCATAACACCTCTTCCCCTCCTCCCACCATCAGTTTATTTATTGTCAATTTGAACTTAAGTGGATTATTTGAGCCCTGTAACTTTGTAATTCCTAAGCGTGCTATTTAAAGAATAATAAGTGTTCTCGATAAAAAGTAGCATCACTTGAGTTTTGACATAAACTGTGTATACCTACAGACCAACAACCTACTGTTGATCATTTTAAAGAGTTTGCACTATATAGTGCAGTCAGACATGAAGCGACAATACCCCTTCTGCTTGCAAATAGTGTATTGCTGACTTACTAGTGCCAGGTGGGCCCTTCATAAAATAATAATTTGAAAAGACGCTTGAGTATGAGGTCTGGAGTCCGTAGCTCATTATTCACACTAAGAAGTTGTACTTCTCTTCCTCTTTTGTCATACCTTTCGGGCTGTTGATAATTGGCACTGTTGCAAGGATTTACACTTTCATCTCATTGAGAATGTGATTTGGGTAACCAACCACGAGATTTAAGTAACTAGTCAGTCATCTAGAGCATTCACTAAGTGCCAGTTACTTACTGAAAAGTATTCCGGCACTTTTTTTTTTCTTTTTTTTCCCTAATGATGGTTTTAGTTTAATATTACTTCTCCTGAACTAAAATAATAAAAGCATATACTAATTATGCTTTGCTGCAGTCACCTGTGTAGGCCTGAATACAGCTTTGAGGTTTCACTGTGGTGATAAAATGCATTAGGAGAATTCTCATGGTCTGCAGTGTCAAAAGATTCCCTACATCCTTTTCATTCATTTAAATAAAATGGCTAATAGTAGTGCTTCTCTGTTTATTTTTAAGGTATATAAACACATGCACTGTGTCTGGGGGGAATATAAGGTACATTCAGAAAGATATAGTAAACTAGCTTCTGAATGAAAAATTCAGATAAAAAAGAGGTACCTTGAAGTATAAGAAATTAGCGTTTTCCTGACAGTTCTCTTGGTATTTCCTCCTTTTTAATTATTCATTAATCAATTAATCATTAGCATGTTATTTCTCTTACTGTTTTATATGATGAAAGCTATACATAGAGGGAGAGAATATCCATTTACAGGTGACTCTTCCGCACATATATTCCCTGCTAACAGGACAGTCATATTGCTCTTGCTCTGAGTCCTCTACTTAGTTATAGGACATATGATAACCTGTATGTGAAATGCACTATACTAGCTTGTACAAGTCACCAGACGCTTTTTGATTTTTTTTTAAGGTCAGATAGCTGTATTAACAGTAATGATAATACAAAAAATCCTGAAGTCTGACTGGATAACATTAAGCTGCCATGGCAACTAATTTTCTGCCTGAGGCCTGCTGGACTTGATCCAGTGATAGTATAATCCCAAGGATTTATGACTTTTATTGCTGTCTAACACATCAGTGACAGTACTGTTAGGCTGTCTGCTTTTTTTTTTTCCCCATCCTCTTTGGTAACTGTAGGTTTCCTGCCTGTTTTTAATATAAAAGCACAGTGTTCAGATAAGGGGGCTATCTTTACACCATTATCCTTTTGCTAAGGTAAGGAGCACCCATGTATTAAAACAGTTTGTAGGATGGTTCTGGTTTGAGGTGGGCTGTGCCCACAGTTTGCACTGCGAAGGCTGCTGCAGTTGTGTCCATCTCTGCTTGCTACGCTTACTTCAGAGGTGCTCCAAGTGCCCCGAAGAGCAAGTGTGCTGCTTAGAAAACAGTATTTGTCTTTAAGAAAAAAAAAAAAAAAAGTGGCACACACAGCTGCCATAGTAATTCAAAGATGAATAAAAGACCCCTAAATATCATTATGAATAATAGTGTTTTTAGGAGAGTTGGCCAGAGTATCCCAAGACGAATGACCTGAGGAGAGTGGTTAACAAGAGCAGAGTGTTGGACAGACCAGAGGAAGGGAAGAGATGAGAGGAAAAAAACAACAGTGATATTTGTGGAGGCTTATCGCTCCCAAATGTGCACTGGTTTGCAAGGTTAAAGAACAACTTTAGGGAAAACTGTCCCATTTCCCCTGGCTGCACCTGGAGCAGCTCAGTGTGTCCAAGGAGGCAGGTCCAGGCGGTCACCAGCCAGGCCATGTGTTCACTGAGCCTCTTGGGAGGAACTGTAAAGTGGGTGGTATCCAGGGTTGGCACCAGGATATAGAATATTAAATGCTTCCCTCGTCTGTGTATTTTAACAGTCTTTTTTTCTGAAGCAGGGACATTGCCTAGACCACTGTCATTTTGTCAGAGTTGGAGTTTTTTGTTTGTTGTAATACTATGCAACATTTGCTTCTGCCTGGACAGTCCAGTAATGTGGAGGTGGGGGGAGCCTTCTTATTTTATTTCTTTTTATTCTAAGAAGGGAGATGCAGCCTAAGTGTGATATATGCATGCTCCCTCCCTATATTCTGTTGTCATTTTAACCCCCTATTAAGGGCATGGGTTTAAGCCACCGCTAAAAATTGCTGGCCAGTTAAAGTGGTTAAATGGATCATGGGCTCATTTGAAAGTACATGTAGCCGGTGGGTCAGCACAAGCCCATCTGATTTTTCAGCATGTCCTGGCTCTCTACAGAAACTCTAGGAGTCTTTTTTTAAAGTCGGCTGTGAAGCCCAGAAGGGGTCTGGGCCAGGAACAATTAGCAGAGAGAACATATTAAAAAAAGTTTTTATTCTCTCCTTTCTTACTAGTGAAGGGGAAAAGACCATAGCTTTTTTTTTTTTTTTTCCTGTTTAACATTTTCTATAGATAGACTAAAAGCCAACATTGCTCATCGAGTTTTTACTAGATATTTAATATTTAAGTAATTATTGTAGCAATAAAGCTGTTCTTTAATTGCTACACCATGACAGTAGGTATTTGTTTCTTATACTGCTTAAGGTCACATAAAAATGAATAGAGGTAAAAATAAGCTTGTGCTAAGTGCCTGAACTTTGAAGCTGTTCTGCTAGCTATCTGTAAAGACGGTACTTTCCCTTTAGTTTCTGGCTTGACTGTTCAGTAGATATTTTTTAATTACCAAATTGGATTTTAGCAGGTGTAGTCTGTTGATGCATTATAGGTATAAGAGATTAGTGTTTAATCCTTCTTTTTATTACTGTTGTAGAATTGTATACTTGGGAAAGTATTCAAGGTGCATTGCATACTCCAGAGTACAGAAATGACATTTATTATTGAGTTTTCTTTCAGCTAGCACCGTTTAAGTGGGGGAAAAATCGAGCAGAACTCTGCAGGGGCATATAGGCTCATCTATACCAAAAATGTGTTAGACAATATAGAGTGGAGGAAAAGGGAAAGAAACCTTTTTGTTTTGTTTGTTTTTAAAACAAAAGTAGTTGTCGAAATATAAATACCTCTTCTCCCTGAAGATGCATACTCTCTACATTTTATTCTTTGCTAAAATAAGGACAAAAGGGGTGTCAAAGCGCAGAAGATCTTTGTGTCAGTGAGTGGTAAAGGGAAGAACTGAAAAGGATCAGTGAATCAGATATAATTTGGACTCTGTTTGAGATACCAGTTCTGTGTTTTGCTGATGGCTGGTATTTCCATTTTGAAAAGCTGCAGAGGCTTTTTTATCAAACAGAAAGAACTTTATCTCCATTTTCATTCTGGCATGCCTATTATGACTTTGTTCAGTAAACAAAGAGGATTATGGGAACTGGAAGCTAGGTGACATTTTATTAAAGAACTGTGCAAGTCTTTCATTGTGAATTTAAGGATTGGATAGTCTCGTGACAAGTATTTTCTTTCACAGGTAGCTTTAAAAATAGGCCCTTGTGTTTGAGGTGGTGGGGTTAATGAGGGGCCACCGTGGCACTGAATGTGCAGTGTGCATGTAGTAAAAAGCTGGGATGCATTTCAGCTGCAGTATTTCCCATTCACACCTTTTATCAAAAAAGCTTTTAAAAAATACTTTTTTAAAAAGTCCAAAATGCACTTTTTGAAATTAAGAATGAAAAATATGTGCTGCAGAAATAGGGAGGGGAAGGCCTATTTCCACCAACACCTGACTGCCATCATGTAGGCTACCAGATTGCTTTGAAAGTTCGTTATTTTAGGAAGCGTATATGTTCTTCCCTCGAGAGTTAATACTCTAGGGGCTGGGGCAAGGGTGGAATTGCATTGAATGAACAAAAGTTGCAGTAACTGGTACAAATTATTTTCACTAGGGTATCGTACAACTTTTTGTACAACTTTACAACTTTTCTGAAGTGCGCTACCTACTACAAGCATATTTATACCACAGAGTAAAAGTGTGTATTAGTAGTAGGCTTTACCTAATGCCTGCAGCAAATCACTCTCCTGGAACTGCCTTCAGTTAATGAGATAAGTGAACAGTATGAATTAAACCTTAACTATTGCAAATAATTTTTCCTTTTAATTATTGTTTTCCTAACTGACTAGAGAAATGATTAAGCAAACAGTGCTGTATGGAAATGTGGAAAGCTAAGCTGCTAAGAGTCAGAGAGCGAAACATCTGAAGTTGATAAACAACTTTGAATGTATCCCGGTTTTTATCTCAGCTCAGACTTTGGTGTGATTGTTTTTTTTTTTCCCCTGTTGCAAGCTTCGTAGCCTGTCTTTCAGTTGGCACAAGGTTGCGAAGCTTGCAAAGTCAAGCAAAAATAGAGGAATTAAGAAGGAAATAGCAGTATTGGGCCCTTAGTAAGTGGCAGGACTCCCATTCATTCCTGATGTTCATTGAAGGAGCCTCCTGCTCCAGCATGAGGGAGGGTGGCAGAATGCAGTGCCAGGTACGAAGGTTGAGATTTTCAAAAGCAATGGAGCAATTACTGAATTGCCGTGCTTGCTTTTCAGAAAATGGTAAGCAGGCTGCCTTTTGACAGTCAGGCTTTCTTTTAAAGTGTAGCAGGTTGGTTACCCCCAAATGCTCAAAATGAGTAGGTTTTTTTGAGATTTTCCTGGATGATGTGGAGTATGGTATCAAGTACAGTGCTTTGATATAAAAGGACAAAAGAGAAAGGGATTAGAAGAAAGACTGGAAGAGTCTATTAGAAACAGTGCTGGTATTTAAGTCTTTCTAAAGGATATAATGCCAAATTGAATTATAATAGAGTTAGGAAAATGCCTCTGTCTAAAGTGACCTAATTATATTCCATATTAATTTTCCATTAGTAAATTCTATATCTAATTTTCTCAGCCTACAGGTGAGAACAGGACATTTTCCTGACTGTTCTGGATCATCCATGTATCAGAAAAGACCAAAAATCAAATAATGCTTTTAATCTGGTCTCGAAGTTCCAAAATCACAACTACTCTCGCAGTACTCTTGGTGATGCAAAAGGCAAACTAGAATATAGTTCAGTTCTTCATAATTATGATGGTCCACCATGATGTAAAAAATCCACATCTCTAACTCAACATATACGCTTGAAGGTTATCTGTACTTGTAGTGCAGGATGTCTCCTGGGCATTTCACATGTCACGCGGCAGAGCCATGAGGTGAAACATGAGTATGTGCATTCTGTTAGCCCGACCAACAGATCACCTTACAGATACAGAAGTAACCGGTCCGAAGAAATGACTAATTTATGGAGTAGTTAATTTCATTTTGTTTTTAGGGTAGTTTTCTTCAGTTTCTCTCTCTGCAGAAGTAAAAGACTTGTTAAATATATACTCTTTTTTGGAGAAGGTACAGTGTGCAGATAGTTCAGCAGAATGTTCCCAGATAATTTCTCATACTGTCAAAAGTAAAGCTGGTATGTGGCGAATAGTTGTATGTAAGCCACTTTCTTCTTCTATTTTATTTGCTGCAGAGTGATTCTGGGTGGATTAAATACGCCTGGGTTTTCCCTTTTATGATACGCACTTTGAACTATATTGCTGGAATGCGTATGTTGTTAGCACTTGGAAGCTGGTGCAATTTCCATAATGTCCTCTGAGTGAGCCGAAGCCTTGAGGTTGATGCTTAGGCATTGAGAATAACATTCAAGACAAGTAAAATTATTCCAGCAAATGAGCAGAAGGAAATGCACTTTTTTGTTTGTGTGCGTGTGAACGTTATCTAGAAATGAGTTTGGTGTTTTCGAATAATACAGAAATCCAGATGGCAAATTCAACACAACTGTCAAAACAAACAATGACAGTTCTTTATTAATATTGTTTTGTACGTGAATTTTTTTGTTAAAATTTGATGTTAATAATATAGACTGTTACATCATTCTGTGCTCAGTCCTTGGGTAAAATAATGTTGGTGAGTTTTGCCTAAGACAAAAAGAGAGCAGAAGCAGGTTGTCAAGAGTGCAAACCAACGTGAGCAGTTGAAAAGAGGTTTTTACTGTCTGAGAAATAGCTCTAGGTAATTGAAGATTACTAGTAAGGTACATGAGATTAGAGATGTGTTTTACAGATATTATGATTCATTCATATCATGAGAGATGAGTGTGAATGGGGGAGTTCAGTAGTGTACTCTAAATGAATTTGCATGTTTAGTACTTCAGGTTTTGTACACTACACGTTTATACACATGTTGTAATTACTTCCATGCAAGAGTGTTAATTTGAAAGCTTGCTTTAATACCACAGAGGTGTAGGTTTTCATCTTAGAATTTTGTTCTCATTCCTCCCTCCCTTTCTCTCTTTCCTTTTTAAGTAAAAGATTATATTTGTTTTGGTTTTAGTACCAGAAGAGACTACAAAATTAGGATACTTACTGTCTCCTGTTGTAGGATCCAATACTTTGATATTAATCATATGCCAATACTAAATATAATTTTTTTCTGATTAAAGACCCTGTTTTTGTAAATCCTTATGCACAGGCTTATTTTGAGCATGTGAAATAATTACCCTGACTCACATGCTCCAAAATAGACATGCATATTATTATGCTGATATGACATAAGGTATTCTCTTTAAAACCGAAATAATTGTATTTCAGATTGTAACTGAATGTTTCCTGGTGCTTGCAAATAATGTATTTAGAAATATTTTTAAAAGTAGCAAATATTTCTGAAGATACTCAAAAGAGACACAAAAAGTGACTTTTGAAAAGCATGCCTCCCTTAAGTGTGGTTAGAACCTCACTGGTATAAATAACCATTATTCTCAGTGAAAAAAATTGCGCAGCATTCTTGCAAAAAACTTTGACTAAAAACCTAAGGTCAAAAACCACTCTTTATTCATATCAGTTGAACACTGAAAAATGAAAGAAAGTGATCTAAATCAAATTTACAAGACTGATAACCATGCAGTTGAGGGGGGAGTAGCTACTGCACAACCTGTACTCTGTCAAGGTAATTTAATTATGGATAGTTATAGTTGAGTATAATTTGTTAATGTGTGCTTTTTGCAAAGGGAGAATAATTCTGCTAGAGCATTGACAATTATATACATTTTTAGCAGGATGCTGCCAAAGGAAAGATATTTTCATTGAATTTCTTAATGTACAGTTGCCTGGAGGAAGAATATCAACAGAGCGGCTAGCAGATTTTTTTTAAGCTGTTAGAGTCTATATGTAAGAAGATACATGTTGGGAGGGGGTAGAAATCCTGTTCTTTATGCATTTGAATATATTAAAAAATGAATATATTAGGTTAGTATGTAATAGTTGGTAAATCACTTTTATAAAATATCATTCTGATATCTTAAATGGTCTTTTGGACCATAATGAACTGGAATATTCATTATAATATTTTTCAAAAACAGTGATGATCAAAGTTTAGATTAATACTCGTTCTCTTTTCCACTCCCTACTCTTCAGAAGTTAGTCTCAGAGAGCCAGAGGTGAGTCTTAGCCCTTTTGGTCAAGACAGAGCAGCTGTGGCTGGGTTTGGAGGCTAGCTGAGACACAGGGCTATCGGTTGTATTCCTTGCTTTTTTTCTTCTTTATCCTCAACATGAACTGTTTCAGAGAGTTTTGTTTGTGAACAGAGATTTTATTTGAAGGAAGCTCGGCTTCCCCTGTGGTGTGGGTGGTGAATGCCTCCAGAACCCAAGGAGAAGCCACGTAGTGCAGTCTTCTCAGCTAAATCTGCAGTAGCATGATCAAGTTATTAGAACATCAAATGTAGAAACTTTGGAGTAAACTCTTCTTCATAACTTCTTTCTTTTGGTGCTTGACAATCTAAGATATGCAGCTCTGAAGGTCTGTTAATCAGAGTTAAGGAATTAAAATTGCGATAATGATTTTGGGGTACTGGTATAGTTGATATAAAATTAATGGTTAAATCCTTGATTTAGAATCACACATTTTCTCAGGAAGCTGTTGCATTTTGCAATACAGCTGTGGGAAAGGAGTTGTGTGTTGAAGAGAGTGGGGTAAGATTACTGCTATGGTTGAGGTCTGGGAGCTCAACTTCTGCCTGCAAATTTTCTCCTCCCATGTGAACTTCCCAGGAGAGGCCTGCTACCTTTGCTGGATCTTGCAGACCTTCGTTACGTCTGTAGATTCATTAGAAGGGATGAGTCAGTTGTACCTTTTGTAGTGTTAGGATGGAGCTGAGGAGAGGCCAGCCTTAATGAGCCACATCTATAAAAAATTAGAGGCCTAGTATTTATTAACATTTCAGCGAAGCATTCTCACTGCTGAGGGGGAAGACCTGAGGCAACATTTACAAGGAGCTGTAGGAGGAGCCCTAGCAATGAGACGCAGGGCTCTTACCTGCATAGATTTGCTCTTCCATGAGTCTGTGTCCTGTGGTGCGGGAAAAGGCCAAGCCACACAGACGACGCTGGAGTTCCACCAAAGAGCCTTTTGATCCCTCAGAGTAGTCTGGAAAAAGCAGTATTCCTGCACGGCTCAGCAAGTTGTTAAAGAGGCTGACATTTTATCATTTTTTTTGAACAGTGCTGTACTTTGTTTTATTTTTGTAGGTGATAGGCCCTTTTAAAAAATATTTTGGTTAGTCTCTTTTGTCATGAGAGGGCAAATGGGACATTTTGGATAATTGAAAGGGTGTATGTAGTAAGGAAACAATTTTTATCTGTCATCTGAACATTAGCTCAGTCCTTGAAGTTCAAATAGTAAAAGATAGGATTCTTCTTCTCAATACATTCCTTTAACCAGTGCATTCCAGAAGAAAGTATATGATGCACGGCATTTAATAGTGATTTTTCTTGAGAGGGACCTTTAGGTTTTGAAGCTTAATAGTTTGTGCATGGTTTAGCACAATATAAAAAGCCCAATAACTGAAATGAGGCATAAAGCATCATTTCATCTTCACTATGTGCATTTTAGCACAACCTTCATAATGATGTTTTGCACTTCTATTGCCCATACAATCAAAATATTTCATAATGCTTTGGAAGCATTAAAGAACAATCATTGGTTTTAACACCATACTTCCATTTTTTTTTAACCTACTATTATATGCAGTAACCCAGAAGATAAGTGATGGTGAAAACAGTTGGGTGAAGAAAGCAGCAACCTGCTCTTAGGTCTTATCGTGTGCATTTCATGGCATTGTCTTTACAGACACTTGGACTGCTTGTTTCATGGGACGTCTTTCAGATGGCACAAAAGTTGGGGGGGATTAAACAAGAAAAGGTAACTCTTAAAAAGATGTATAAATGTGTGGTGCATCGAGCAACTTAAAGAACAAACGAGCATAAAGTGAATACTGAATTTGCTCTGTGAGGAAAGTACTTACTGCTGCCTCCATTTTATAGATGAAGAATGAGGAGAATTGAGCCTGGAGCCCATAAGTGACCCACATGAGATAATACAGCTGGCTATTAATACATTGGCTGAGCTAGGAATAGAAGTTATAGTCTCTTCACTAACTCCTGGCTTTCTGCTTTACCCCCATTATCGGAGAAGGTAGTGGCAGCACAATTGTTTGTGATTCTGATTATGACATGATTATATTTATTGAGCATTTCTCAGTTTCTGATTTTGATTTGACTGAATCTCTTCTTGCTTGAAGTGTAACTCTCTATAGACATCCCAGTGGAATTGGAGTGAAGTGTACCACAGGTTATGAGAGAAAATAGATTTGTTGTTTGGGGGATTTTTTTGAGGGAGGCAGTTTATCTAGTATTAAAAATTTCTCTCTACTTCACAGTCATCTTAAGCAGAAAAGTCTTTAAGTTTCTTATTTTAGCTGTCTTTGATACCCTTTACTTTCAGTTATGTAAGTGTCTGCTAATGGTGATAATTTCTACTGAGGTTACCTGTCCCAGGCTTCACTGGGAAATAACTCTTGTCAAATCTGAACCTTTTTTACTGTAGGGATTGCAAGGGCTTTGTGAGGTGAGAATTGGGAACTGAATCAGAGTCCCACATTCCTTCTGTATAGGTATACTGTACATACTGTTACATGGACTGACCCTTAAAGTATGATTCTTACCTTATAATTGCATGTATGCAGTATAACAATGGCAACAAGTTCCTTTTTCTGCTTTTGAGTGTTTATTCCTAAGGCTTTTAATATCACATTGAGTTCAAGTGGGCTGCTTTTTCATCTTTCATTCTTAATTTTGTGTCCTTCTGTTTTACAGTGAGGTTTAGAAGCTGTGATGGAAACAAAAAAATACACTTTGGAAGCAGTGAGCCAGGAGATTTTAGAGTAGGTGAAGATGGTGTGGTATATGCAGAGAGAAGCTTTCAACTTTCAGCAGAGCCCACGGAGTTCGTAGTGTCTGCTCAAGACAAGGAAACCCAGGAAGAATGGCAAATGAGAGTGAAACTAACCCCAGAACCAGCATTCACAGGGACTTCAGCAAAGGTAAGAAACAGCAGAAAGCTATCTGTATCAGTATATCTCAGGAAATAAGCCTAAAAATAGGAATTTGATTGTCTATCATGCATTTGTACATGAGACATTTGGGTAATAGGAAACTAATGCATGTGTAATTATAAAGCTGTAGCTTTAGAAAGAACTCCCATAATCAATTATTTTGTGGCTTTGCTAAGACATGGAAACTCCTGTCTGTTTAAGTATATAAGATTCATTTATGTTTGAGCTTTTTGTGTGTATCATTTGAGATTTATACCTGAATTTAAGTTGGACATGGTCATTTCTTTATTTTAAATTGCTTGAAAGCATTACAGTATTTATTCAAGCAGTTAAATATAATCACAAAATAAACAAATCTCTGCTAGAATGCATTAGTCAAGTTTATTAGATGGGAGCTGTAGATTTACCGCAGTAGTAGGAAAGCATTTCTGGCATGGAATATTGGCTTTGTCTTGTCCCTTCATAATCAAATTGGAGGTTGTAAATTATTCATGATTTCAGCACTACTTGGTAAGGAATATAGTCTCCCTCTGCTGGAAGCTGCGGTAGAATAAACCAACTACTATAACACAAATCAGACCTAGCCATATACAAATAACATAATATATTTACCTTAGGAAAACGATATTAAGTCTACTCTACTTGTCTATTATATTGCTTGCTGCCTGCTGTTTCTTACTTTCTCTTACAAAGAGCTTAAATTACAAATAAAGAGCAATATGTGTGCTTGGATTAATATACCTGTAATAGGTACAGGTTAAAGATTTAAGTGTGATTTTAAAATAGTGTAATTATGCAAGACATTTTTCTGAACGCACACTGGAGACCAAAGCTGTGTAATCCTCAATTTTTTTGTTTGCCTCTTTGCTCATTGTTTTTGGTCATCTAAGGCAAATTTTTAACAAAGAAATATTGTAGTTTTGTCTGTAGCAGAAGTCTAATAAAAGAGGAGGTACATAGATATGCAAGGGCATGCCCTGTTCTTTGCAAAGATCCAGTTCTAGCATCCTTAACATCAGTGGAATATAGAGTAGGGGAATCTGGCCTTCAGTTGTGCTTCTGTTTTTAGTCTCTGACACATTTGATTAGATAAAAACAATGGTTTTCTCTTAAAAGATTTAGAAAGTGTTTTTGTCTCCCTCTCTTCACCCTCAAGCAAGCTAGCCTGGCTATATTCATGCTGGCATCCAGAGTTAAAGGCTGAAATGACTGCAGATATAGAAGGCAATAGAAAAGGAATGTTGACACCCAGCAGAGATTAATGCCCAGTGTGTAAAGTGGGTCATCTACAGCATCCATCATGGCTGACATAGGTTTAAAATAATTACAGCATTAATTCTATGGGATTTAATAGGGTCATAAATATTTGAGACATTCCTCTCCAGTATGTATTAAACTTCTCTTGGAACTCAAATTATATTTTAGCGCACCCAGATCTAAATTTAATGTACAGTAGCACATTACCTGAACTGAAGTTCCAACTAATGAGAAATACATAAAGGCATACTATTAAATTCTGCAAAATATTAACTACTTTCCAGAAGGTGCAGAGTGGTTTACACAGTAGTACTATATTATAAATGGCTTATAATTCTATTTTTCCTCCAACTGGGAAAAGGAAAAAGAAAAAAAAAAAGAAAAAAAGAAAAAAAGAAAAAAGGAGCTCTTAAAATTTCATAGTACAGTCATAAATAATACTGCTTATTTTCATACTGCACTGTGAATGCAATTAAAAAGTTCTATCAACAGAGAGGAAAAGCAGCCTTTCAGTCAATTATGTAATTATCCAAATGATTTTTTAACATATACTAGCAATTCGTCTTCTAATATGTGCTTAATTTTATCATGTACCTGGGAAAGGACCAAAAGAAAATTGAAGACATCGTATTTCCATGGCAACAGCATAAGCACAGCAGCCATCTGAAGAGACAGAAGAGGGACTGGGTTATCCCTCCCATCAACCTGCCAGAAAATTCCAGAGGGCCTTTTCCTCAAGAACTAGTTCGGGTAAGGACATTAACAGACATGCGGTTTTCAGGGTCCTGTGGGGAGTTCTCAAAGAGATTGTGGGAATGATGTGTCGTTCTTAGCCCAACTGTTTTTCTGATTTCTGTTGCTACCACCATGCAGTAGAATGTGTCCTTGATTGAGGTGGTAATTGCCCTGATGAATTCCTCCTGGTTAAGGAAAACCTCTGCCAGTTCAAAATTCTCCCAAAATGCTCCAGCATCTGGCTCTGGAGTCTTCCACTCAGGGCCGTGTGCAGGAACGAGCGGGAATAGCAGGAGGCAGTGGGATGCGGCAGTGAGGTGTGCTAACTTCTCAACGGCCCTGTGCAGCACAGGTGTAGCCGTTGCTGAAACTCCAGCACGGGACAGGGCTTCTGACCGCGGCACTACTCACAATCAACTTCTACAAGGGTTTGTTAGAACTTATACAAATATTAGCACAGGCTGATAGGTTGGAGCATTGCTGTGCTTTGGAGATGTGCTTGTTAGTGTTTCCACCACCTCTGGAAGATGTGCTGCCCATTAATTGCTTTCTTGGAAGATGAGACTGAAGTTCAGCCTTTAAAAATCAAAAAACAAGAAGAAAAGCGAAACTCGAAGTTTCTAATGAGCTGCAGTATTGTCAGTAGCAGAAGAGAATCTGTAGCTTTGGTCTGGAAAGATAGAGGGGAAAAACAGACTTGTTATTTCTCACATAGTTTTATGTTAGTATGTGTTTTGTGTAACGCTCTAGGATCTAAGCAGTTCTGTGTAAGGTAAAAAATACTTGCTGGTTTCGTTTTAATATAGTTCTTCCTACTATGAGAATTAAACTCGGCTGGTTTTATGATCCTGAAAATTCACTGACTGGCTTTCTAACAAAAGGAAAGCACAGCTGAAAAGCTCAAGTGTTGTGCTAACTTTATAACATTTCCAGAATAATTATTTTTACAAGTTTAGCCTAAAGATTAAAAAACAGACTAGAACACCATCCTGCTGTCTCAGCAGCAGTTGCAGCCACTAGCTGTTTGTAACTAATGTCAACAGTGTTTTTCTGACCCATAGATTAGGTCTGACCGCGATAAAAGCCTTTCACTGCGGTACAGTGTGACTGGCCCAGGAGCTGACCAACCTCCGACAGGAATCTTCATCATCAACCCCATCTCAGGACAGCTGTCTGTGACAAAGCCTTTGGATCGGGAGCAGATCGCTTCTTTTCATGTAAGAGTTTAATTTACTATAAATCAGATTATCAAATTGAAGATTAATATCTGCTTCATGCATGACTTGAGCAGCTGGCATAGTTTTCTATGAGATACGATTTGAAGAGTTTGTAGCAGATTTGTATTTATATTTACTGTACTTACTAAGGCTAACTATTTGTATGTTTAAACAGCTTAAATACATTAACATGTATAAACAGTGATTTATTGCATTTAGATAAAGTAATTATAAAGGTTGAAATGTGGATTCTGTAGCTTATGTTTCAAATACAGGCCATTGATCACAGTCTCCACTGTATTGCATATTTGTCAAAAGTTTACTTTTAATACAGCAACTTAAATTAGGACATGACTACTATTAGAATTGCGGCAGCTGTGGTTTGAGAAATGGATGGGAAGAATAACCTACCAATTTTCATTTCCAGGGGCAAATCTAAGCATTTTAATGGAATTGTAAATTAGGTCTGTCAGCTTATGAAAATGATATTCTTTGCTCTAAAGGAATTGACAAAGTAGACCACGGATTCAAATGTTAGCAGAAAAGAAAGGTTTGAAGGAAAGGGGGAGACCAAGCTTTGACCTCAAGTCTCCTGCTTTTGAGAGAGCACATTGAAATTGTTATGGAAGTCACTCAACAACTGGAGAGTGTTTCCAGCATGTCACGGTGTAAAACATCCCTTAATTGGCTCTCTGGGAAGCCTCCTGAATGGAGGTTGTAGCAGATGGCATTTGTGGATGGGGGCCTGGCTATTGCAAGGGCACAGCACCTCCAGCATTCATGAGGTTTTACTGAGAATTTGGCATTGACAACTGAAGATTTAGTGACTTAAGAATTTAATGGGCCATTTCCAGAGTGGTGGGTTACCTATACCCTCTTGTTCTTTCCCGGTAGATTTGTAGTCAGGAAATGTATGTAATCGGCTTCAGCAGGCCTGCCTGCAGAAGCAAGTTGCTCTTTTGCTCAGCAATTGACAGGCTCTGGCCTGGATATGTATGGGTTCATGTTTTCAGAAAATACTGGATTATTTTTTTTTTTTTTTTTTTTTTTGTTCTTTTCCTGGCTGTTCATTTTTATATGATTTCGGTAAACCTGAGTGTCAAAGGTAGTTGTTCAGTCCTTTTTGACAATCAGGGCATTAAATTTAAGTCTCAAGTGTCTTTGAAACTCGGGCCATAAACTGTAGCCAATTTTAGCCTGGAATTTCAGTGTGTTTACTGACAGTGATTTATCACAAACTTTACCTTGGTGCTTCAGATAACATAGATGAATTCCATATGCTTTTACTTTTTTTTTAAAAAAAAAAAAACACTTGAAAGTGATGCCAATGTTCATTCCCTGTGGATTGTTAATAATGCCTATCTGTTTAGTTTTTATCTGTTTCATATAGAGCTGCATGTTTCTAGAGTCCATTTTCTAACAGTCATTATTGAAAACAGAATTATATATGACAGCATACCTTGGTATTGCTCAAAATTATATTATTCAAAATCATTTTGAGCGCGTCAAAGAAGTCTGCAACTTAGAATAGATTAGAAGTTTGAACAGCACTTCTGTTAACCTGAAAACTTAAATGATCAATACAGAGTAGCAGAGGCAGATACCAAAATACATTGGGCTAAAGATGTGTGGCCTGAAACTTCATGTCACCATTATTGGTATCTATTTGTGCTTGTGTGTTTTGCAAGTTCTAATACCTCTTAATGATTTTTGCAGCTGAGGGCACACGCAGTGGATGTAAATGGAAACCAGGTGGAAAATCCTATTGACATTGTCATTAATGTTATTGATATGAACGACAATAGACCTGAATTCTTACACCAGGTTTGGAATGGGACAGTCCCTGAAGGATCAAAGCCAGGTAAGGCATGGGCTTTCTAAGTGGAGGAAAGGTATGTGATAACATTTCGGAGATGATGGAGGAGTGTTTTCAGATAACGTAATATTTTCCAAGGTGACCTGTTAGTGTAGTGAGCAAAAGCTCAGATACTGCGTTATTGTTTCACCTTATTTTTAATTCACATTTTAGCATGCTAGGATTATTCCCACAGAAAGTAAGTATTATGTATATATAGTCTGAAACAGAGGAAGGTTTAAGAACATGACTTTAAGGTTCCTGCTTTTGAAAATCCTATTTAGAATATGATAGTTCTTACAGTTATGTTGACAATACCAGTTGACATTGATTTAATTGATGACTCAGGGTATACGAGACTTCCCAAATATCAGCACATTTGATTCTAGTTCTGAATCTTGGAGGCTTTGGAAATACTGGGATTTGAAATCAAGCATTTTTGTTTGAAATCTGGAGAAAACCTTAAATAATATATTCACATCTCATTTAAATTCTAATCAGTTCATATTTAGTAGTGTGTGCTATGGCTGAAGCCAGTTTCTTAATTTTTCAGTTACAAAGTGAAATTTTTAGAAAGGTTAACACAAGAAATGTAGTTTGTCACTTTGCAGTGTTGACTTGGCACTTGAGATAGAATGTGTGTTGAGAAAAGACCTTTGAAAAAGTATTATTTACATTGATTTTCATTTGTTATCAGTACGTGCACCAATTCTGAAAATGAAGTGTATTTCTTTTGGCCCAATTAATAACATTTTTATCTAAACATGGGAAGCTGTGTTGTTACAGAAATGTTATTTATGGCAGAATTGTAGGATTTCATTGTTTATGGAGCTTCTTCGGTCATAAGCAAATCTGATATTTTATAAACACAAAGTATTTTTATCTCCTCTTATGTATTTTAATTTCTCTATTAGTGAGTCTTGGTCTTAATCAGTTTGTTTTAAGTAAGAGAAGGAATGTGCAGTGTTTACCAAAAGAAATATATGCTTTGACTGTTTTTTCCTTGTAAGTGACCTTGTGTAATCTGAGCAAACTGTTTATATAACATCAATTATGTATCCTGCTGTTAGGAACCTATGTGATGACAGTTACCGCCATAGATGCTGACGATCCCAATGCACAAAATGGGATGCTGAGATACAGGATCTTGTCACAGGCCCCAAGCAGCCCCTCACCAAACATGTTTACAATCAACAATGAGACTGGTGACATTATCACTGTCGCGGCTGGGCTTGATAGAGAGGTAAGGCAGGTCTTAATCTCATAGGCTAGGTTGCATTTAATGCTGTGAAGATGCATGTGTTTTGCTAGTAATTTGCACGTTTTTCAAGTTTTTTTCCCCCTCAAATCTGAGCTTCTTCCCTTCCTTCTCCCAGCCAGCACTGATCAACCTGTTTTAGGCCCAGAGAATAAAAACCTGGGACAGAGGAAATAAATGTGGGTGAAAATTTCACTCGTGCTTTTTGCACCTGTAGTTTCCCTTACTTCTGGGGGTCATGGAAAGAGCCTTGCCTCAAAAGTCTGAAAAGCCTGCCTGCTTTTAAGGAGCAAGTGCACACTATAGCAGAGCAATGCAGATGAGGACTTCAGGGGCTCGTGCTGGTTCTGAAATGGGAGGCTCCATTCTTCAGCTCCAGCCCACTCCTCTTGCTGAGCTCCATAGACAAAAAGTACTCGGGAAATGGAATTGTTTATTTCAGAAGATGCAGGAGAGGAGAACAAAAGGAGCCAACCTCACTCTGTCCTCTTCCTCACTCTTCAGAGGGGTGGTAAATACTTTAAATCTTCTGGATGATGTGTTGCTAAATTTGTAGTAATTACCTGATGTGAATTTCGTTGATTAAAATAATCAGAGGAAAAGTTATTGATTTTAAAACGTGAAAAGCATGTCTGTGAAAAATAAAACAGTCAGTAGTGGAAGCTGTATAGAGGCTGTTATTGAGGCCTGGACATGCACCGAAAAACTTTAAAAAAGAAATTTTGACTCCATCAGTAATTTCCTCCTACATCAAGGGCAAGTCCCATTCTGTCTAGACTGTTCTTCACTATTCCAGCCACCAGAGATGGCGACTGTACAATTCTCTGCTCTAGTTCACCCGTCTGTGAAATGAGAATAACAATATTTCCCTCCCAGCTTCAGATCTGTCACGTGGACTGTGTTTTTTAACCACTTTAAACTTCACAAGAGATAAGCATTATTTTATAAATAAACTATAAAGTCCAAAGAAATCTTTTTTCAGCGTATCTTTTTTCAACTTCTGTTTTACTAACCTCATTTTAGGTTATTAAATCTGAAGGCTTTTTTTTTTTTTTTTAACTTGGTTTGCTGTTCAGCTTTTAGGTGTTTGCTTATTTAAAATGGAGAACAAAAAATGCTTTCTGATGTTCTGGGTTGGCTATTAATCTTCTGCTGCACTTTGCAGTTTGCAGGTGGCTATCAGAAGATTTGAAAAGCTGAACAAACTGTTAGGTATTGCAATTAACTTTTAAAGATTTGTTAAATTAAATTCTATTTAAATTTAAAGAAATGGCTTCAAGGAATGGAAAAAACTGAACTTACAGTATTTCCATATTAAATTAAAAGAATGGTGGGCGTCTTTGTCTGCCCTTGGTTTTAAAATCCTCTGGTCATTTTCGACAGGTGAATTTTCAGAAGAGCGTAGTGATAATTCTGAGTTTTATATTACTAAGTGACTAGCTATACCAGAGTGTTTTAGCTCAGAAGAAACCAACTGTCTGTAGAACTTAAAGTAAAACTTCCAAATACGCTCTCATATTAACAGTTGGAGAAGCCTAGTTGCTTGCCATCACTCTTTCTGGATGATCACTGTACTGATACCCAAATGAGTAACTCTTTATAAGCATTTCTTTCACATTTTGAATATTAATAGTTAATTTTAAATCATTCAAATATTAAATTAGACTAATATAAAATAGAATGGCTTCCTTCCCAAGTCATTGTTTTGCTTCCTTCATTTCCTGAGCTTCTTGGAGTAGACTCCTTGTGTTGTGATTTAGTTGACAAAGCCAGGCATGAATCATGCAGGTCTCCTGACTGTGAGCTGAGAGTGCTGTTGCCTTCTGGCTTCCCGCTGGAGATGGTCCCCAGGAACCTCCTCAGCTGGGGTACCCAATTCTTTTCCCTTTTTTCCAAGTCATGCCTCTCTTTGTAAAGCTCTAACTGGGCCTATAAAATTCAAGACACAGTTTTAATTTCTTAAATTAAGTGACACATTAAGAATGTGAGCATAAGTGTGTTTATACACTATCTATTGCAGGCATGCAGAAAAAAAAAAAGTGGTTGCTCTGTGGTTGATGGCATCCTGATCTGGTAGTACTTTAGATTAACACACAAACTGGGGTGTCTACACTAACGTATACATGAGGAGAGCTACTGAGGTAGGAGACTCAGCTAAAGGCAAAGAAAATCTTCCTTTTGCTTTCCCAAAAGGCGGTCTTTTCTGAGTTCTGTGCAGGCTACTGACACATGCTCAGCTGCTTTTTCCTGGCTGCTTCTCAACCCTCATTAAAAAGAGAAAGAACCACCTCCCCTTGTTTCCCCATGCTTGGAAAGTTGGTCTATGTTGTGTGCTTGTTGACTTCCAAAATTTCTTCCCCAGCAGGTTTTCTTTTCTGCATGTGACTGCTGGAAAAAGACTTAGTGGCAAGGAATTGGGGCAAGCTACTGGGGCACTTGTAGGGATGGTGCAGGGGTTTCTTTAATGAAACTTGCTTCTTGGGATCAGTATCTTAAGGCCGAGATGAATCTGATGCACCTGCTGTTTCAATAACATAGAATCATCTGGCTACAAGATTTGCTTCAATATCCTCTAGATTTTATTGCTTCACAATAAATCAAGTACTTTTTTTCTGGATAAAATCAATAGAAGTATTTCTTTGATTCTGCCATGACTGCTTCCCTTGTTTGTGGCACAAAGGAAACCTTTAGGATGTTTATTTAAGCCTTTTAAATGTCACTTTGCAAGTATATTTTCTAAAGCAGAATTTGTATACATATTTGTGCGTTATTAAACTATATATTACATTTCTTTATAAATAATATTAGTGTTGATATCCATAGTCCCATTTTGTAAAATATTTCCCTGAGAAATAATCTCTTGTAAAGCTCAGTCCTTAAGCAGTAGGAGAAAATATGGTACTGAATGAAAACTTTTATACTTTTCTTAAAGTATTTCCATTTTGCCAAAAAAATCTTTGTCCAACTGCTTCAGCAAATAGTTCATAAAAGTGATATTTCAAAGTAATAGCAACTTCTTATATATGTGAATTTTTTTTTTTTTTGAAAGAACTAAATTTAAGGCAATAACACCTAGCTCTCTCTGGGCTAGAAAGTGCTAAAGTTAGAACCGAACTGGTAAATCAGAAAGCATAGACAATATATACATTGCACAGCCGAAAGAGTGGGTGAGCAAAATCCACTTCTAAGCAACTCTGCATAAAAACCATCTTTCTAGTTATTTTAAAAAAATACAGCCTCGTCAGTGTAGTTTTATAAAGCTAACCAGTTTGAGGTCAGGTCTCTGGGCATTTCTTTTTCATAGAAATGAGGCTTTTGCTTCAGCGAGTCCTGGCATGATTCCAGCAGTGACTTCAGCACAGAGCTCCCCGCTGGAGGGCGGTTCCTAAAGGCAGAGGGAGCAACGGACACCGGTGGGGCTGGGGGAGGCAGTGGATTTCTCCCCTTGGAATGCTTAACATTCATGGGAATTATCCATTTGGTTATTCCCTCCCCCTTTCTGCCCTTCCTAGTCTCTGTTAGCCTTGACATCTCCAGTTTCCATAGTGATAGCAAGAAGTTGCAACTACGGTTTTATACTTAGGATTGGCTAAAACAAAGCCTCGGCAGTTACAGTCATTTGGCCGACTGTGCTTTGGCTCAGTTCTCTTAAATGCTTTTGAGGACTTACCCTTTTGTTTTAGTACAAAATATGCTTTTTTTTTCTTCGTTTGAAAAGTGTTGTTAAATCTGCAATGACCACCTTAACTATATAAAGTACTTTTGATTTTTCAGAATAAGAAGTAGGCCCTCTGCCCTAGTCTCAGTAATATTTGAAAAAAAGCAAGCAGTTTAATGTATTAAGGCACAACCTGGTGCTATATTTCTGTGATATAAACTTTGCTCCGGTCATTTCAAGTGATGCTAACTAGAAGAAGCAGTATGATCGGCTTATTGCTTAGTGAAGTGCAATTTAAGAAACACCTGCTGTCCTACGGTAATGTTAATCTTGTCTATAACTTATGTTGGTGTCATTTTGTGTTTTAGAAAGTACAACAATATACATTAATAATTCAAGCTACGGACATGGAAGGAAACCCAACATATGGTCTTTCAAACACAGCAACTGCTGTCATCACTGTGACAGATGTCAATGACAATCCTCCAGAGTTCACTGCTATGACTGTAAGTACAGGGTAGGAGTAACTGAAGGGTGTGCATATTTATAACCATTTCCCTCTTTTGTCATTATAGTTACACATTGTAAATATTTATTACTTACTAAATAGTTTACAGCAGGTAGGATTTAAATATGGGCAGATTATATCCTTTGCATATGGTATTCTGCTTAGTCCAAAGGGCAAAGTTTGACTAGGGAATCAATCAAACCACCAGTTTTCTGGGTGGCCTTAGGTAGACTTTGTTAGATAAATCGTCAGAGCTTCGGGGAAGTAAGATGCGCTCCCTAACATTAAATTAGATGAATGCCAGTCTGTTCAATATGGTCTTGCTCTCATGTGCTTTTATGACCACGTTAAATACTTTGTTGTCTTTGCAGTTCTATGGTGAAGTACCGGAAAACAGAGTGGATGTTATAGTAGCAAATCTAACTGTGACTGACAAAGATCAGCCGCATACGCCTGCTTGGAATGCCTTGTACCGCATGACGGGGGGAGATCCCACCGGGCGATTTACTATTCTGACTGATCCCAACAGCAATGATGGGCTGGTCACTGTTGTGAAGGTAAGAGATGCTTACAATTCAGTGAATTAAGCAGGGATGGAATAAGTGGGAGAACATGGAGAATAAATGTGAACTCCTGAAGCCAGCGTGAGACTCGAAAGTAAAATAAATGGGCACTGTCTGTCTTGCGGAAGTAAGCCATTCATCTTTTGCAGTGTTTCCTTAGTTATGCTATCAGTAGTATTCTAAATGTTCAGTTTTAAAAATTGGGTTAGGTTGTTGAAAATGACAGATTTTGAATGTATATTTGCCAAAAGATAGAAATTGGCTTGTGAAAAAGCATTTGCTGAGTATTCGTTGCCAGTATGAGCGAACAGCTTCCTCCCTCTTGGCCTCCGTTAGTAGGCATGCTCATTGTCTGCTGGTATTATGTCAATATGTTCCCATTACGGAACTGACACAGATTAAACAGTCAAGGCACAATCAGAAAGGGAAAAGTGATAGGTAGGAGGCTGCTTCTACAAGAGGCTTTTAAAGACTGGCTATTTTTAAAATTTCATTTAAATGCCTTTTATGGAATAAGCTCTCTATCTTCATTCTCTAATCAGCATAGGTCTGTGTTGAGGGGTGACTTGTTTCAAGTGATGATAACAATGCAGTGCTATAATTAAACCTGCCAAGCAGTAGCCACCTTTCCTCATGGCTGTCTGATAAGTGTCTCCTCTTTGAGTTGGTCTGTTCTGGTTTTGAGCCATCTACTTATGAAGTCAAGTGTGAGATGCCAATGTTCCAATCTGGAATTTTAAACATTCACTTTTTTCCTTTAGTTTCCTTTTTAATTATCTCAGTATCTAGATGGAAAAATGTATATATCATTTTTGTACAGCTATAGTGATATTTATACTAGTATTTTTTACAGAACTGTCTCTGATCTATAACTGCACTTCCCCAGAGGTTCCAATTGTTATATTACTTTCTTCATGCAAGAATTTTTTGAGTTTCTGTGCTTTATAATTGGGCACATACCCATCTTTCCCAGATCTAGGAAGAGTATGAAACTAGAAACCTCAGGAAAACTGAGTTTAAAAGAAAAGGTCAGATTAAAGTAATATAAAGAAAAGCAAACTTAAGATTCCAGATTTCTCTGAAATTCCAGAGATTCCAGAATCTGTTTGGTGTAGCTTTACTCATTTAGATTTGTTAAAAAATAAATTTGCATCCCCTGTACTGCCAGAGTATCTCAGTGCTTTATTACACATGACCTGGTTTAAAGACAGAGTAGCAGCATGTGGGAGCCTCAGTGAAAAGGGACTTATTCCTACGAATATGGGCCAATTATAAGGAAGGGGTCAGCCATACCATCTGAAATCAGCATAGGAGAATTACCTTCAGGTGATTAATGGCAGCCCTACAGTCTGGCCAACGGCACTCCTTTAAATACCTATACACAAAAATAGTTGGAGACTAGCTTACAATTTTTATTTGTAGTGCAATGAGTCAATCTTCGATCTGTCAAACTGTAATGAAGATCAGATTGTGTACTGTTGCTTGCCAGGTGCCACCTGTAAGCTACAGGGCTCCTTTGAGTCTAGAATCAGTGCAAGCAATGCAGTACATAGTACTAGTCAGAAACAGGCCTTAAGAAAAGCCTCAGCCACATGCAAAATGACAAAGGAACTCTAGCCTCAACCTATTTTTATTCCTCCTTAAATTACACTGCTGGCTCAGTGATGAAGGCCCTAAACTGAAGGGCTTCTGGGCTGTGAAGATGGGAGCTGCAGGTATACCAGCAATGGGATTAGCTGGAATTACAAAGTCGTTTTAAGAAAATGTAAGGGCATGGGAATCCTTGATCTAGAGGGGTAGGTTATGGTTGTGATCTTGTTTGAAAGAAAGGTTCATTCCGACAGCACAGAGAGACAGGTCCTGCCCTGATAGAGAGCTCCTCAGGAGGCATGTCTGCTCAAACAAGTGCCTGGCACCAGGATGGGAGCTTCTGTATCTCCCTGTGATGGAGCTAGCTGTTTACCCAGTTTTCACTAATGGCAGAACCAGAGCATGTTAAGTCTAAGAATGCCAAAGTGTTTCTAGCTCATCAAACTTTACAGTTGCTACTGCTGCTAAGCAAAATCCCAATCAAGTCGTATGTTTAGGTATTTCAGTGATTGCGTTCTCTTCAGACTCTGCTCATTTTTTTTGAGAAAGCAGTCTAAATACTGTCTGAAAACTCACTTTACTGTAAAAATGTTACTGTGTGTCCATCACTATTGTGAGTAAACGTTAACACTCCCTGCTCTTTACTTTTGCCAGCCTATTGACTTTGAGACCAACAGGATGTTTGTGCTCACTGTAGCTGCGGAAAACCAAGTGCCTTTGGCTAAGGGGATTCAGCATCCTCCCCAGTCAACAGCAACTGTGTCCATTACAGTCATTGATGTGAATGAAAGTCCATATTTTGTTCCAAACCCTAAGCTTGTGCGTCAGGAAGAAGGGCTACTTGCTGGTAGCACGTTAACAACTTTCACTGCTCAAGACCCAGATCGTTATATGCAGCAAACCTCTCTAAGGTACCTCGTAATATTACAGTTAATCAATGATTGTATCATGTCCTTCAGTCTTGAAATGTAATATATGTTTTAGAGTGAATGGGGAGCAAAGCAACTGTGTGTTAAATGACTCCATTTAGCACAACACACAGCTAGACCAAAACGTCATGTAGCTTTTTTTGCAGCCCACCCAAAAGTGAGTTTTGGCTGTAGAGAAAGAGTGACCTGGCCAACATTCTTAGGTCTGTATATTGGAGGGGGTTTTGGAGTCATCTTTTCATGCTAGGTCCCAATTCATCAAGATAGTTATGTAAGTATATATGACATCCCAATGAATTCAGTCAAAGCAGATACATGCTGGTATGAATTAATGGTATGAATTAAGATTGTTTTCAATTTAAATTAACCAGTAATTTTGATACTGTAGCAGAAACAAGTCAGATTGTGGACCAGATCATAAGGGCTTTCTTACGCCTTGTTTATCCTCCACTAATATAAAGTATTCTTGTCCATCTGTGTACTCTTGTACTGATAGCTGTGATTGTAATTTGCCTAATGCCTAAAATTAATCTAAATTGAGCAAGTGGAGAGGATAAAACAAAATCACATAAAGAATGCTTTTGCCTGTCTTGTTTAAAACATGGTTGTTGGCTACAAAGCTGAGGCATGGCTATGAGCTTTAGGCCAGGATTCACTTGCCTAGCTTTTCCAACAGCTTTTTAGGTCATATAGAAGAAACTTCAAAGCTGTTTTTTTGGCTTTCCTTCCAAAATGAAGATTGTTATTTTTACTACTTTTTGCTTAGCTGTTGCTGATATCTTGTTCTTTTTTTGGGACATAACTGTCACAGACATGATAGCATGAGGACTACAGAATATATACATTTTTGATGAGCTAAGATAGCTTGCACTTGGTTAATGTCAAAGCAAAAATTTGTCGGATAGAAGGATGGTTTTGAAAGACACTGTTCTTTCAATTGAAGATGAGAACCATGTAGTAAAACCTGGGCCTCTGTAGGAAATAAACTTTAAGCAATACTGAAACCTTAAAATAATGTGAGTTAGTGCTACCAAGCACCATTTATATGCTTTTACCTCTATCCATCTCTCCTGCTTTGATTGCTCCCAGAACCTAAAAGTATGAACACCTTTGTAGGTACAGAACAAACAAGAGGAATCTGTAATGAAGTGTAGTAATTTAATATGTGTGTGAATGTCATATAGTTTAAGATAACTATACGATTTGCTAATTTGTTAAGTATATATTCATTTTTATATAAATCAAAGTTTCTTTAGTTACATGACAACTTACATGGCAAGGCACTTAAGGACAGTCCTGCAATAAGATTCTTGAGTATGCATTTTCAAGAATTTTAGTAATAAGGCTAAATGGAAATTTGTAAAGTATTGTGTCCAAATACCAAAAATGTGTGTTCAGAATACAAGTGAAAATATTTATGTTGTCTTTGAAAAGCGTCTTGCCATATAAATAACACATTCTATGATCAAATACACAGGTACTCAAAACTTTCAGATCCTGCAAATTGGCTGAAAATTGACCCTGTTAATGGGCAAATAACTACAACTGCTGTTTTGGACAGAGAGTCAATATATGTGCAAAACAATATGTATAATGCAACTTTTCTTGCATCTGACAATGGTATGTATCATTGTGTATGTTTGGTATTGGTATTGTAAGTTTTAAAAAAGCTTTCTTCTGCATATTTGAATGGCATTCTATTTTACCATGAAAATATGCTTAGAATATATCTGGTTGGAAGTTAAAAGCCTGTAATAATATCAGACTTGATATATTCCCCAACTACTTGGAAGACAGGCTGAAGAGTAAGTTTGTGAGTTTGGAGAAAGACAGTGATTTATTTCCGTAAGTCTAGAGAAAACTGAAAAAGCATCAGAAGACTGCGGTAGCTTGAGTGAATGCACAGCCTGAGTGGGGTTGATGAGTTTTAGCATTACTTTATGGGGAATAACATGCTGAAGGGGGGTGCGGGTTGCATTTTCTTTACACTCTTACTTCAGCAGTACAGGGGAAAAAAATGTCTTTTCAATGTCAGTTTGTTAATGAAGCTCTCTGCTCAAAAATGACTCCTTTGAGTTCAGATGGAATGCTTTGCTGATTATACCCAGTATCACAAAGATGGAAAGGTATAATTAGGAACATTCTCACGTTAGAGGGGAAGCCTGAAACACTGGGGCTATTTACCTTGGAGAGAAGACAAATGGTGAAATTATGCAAACTGATACAGTATAACAAAGATCAGCTATTTCTATTCTTTTGGCCCCATTCTGGAGAGCAAAATTAAATGAAACTGGAATGAGATTTGTAGAAAAAAAACAAGGGGAGAGAACCATTGCTAATTATACTGTGAAATTCAGTGCCTCATGTTCTCATAAATGTGTGAATTTAGCAAGGTTTAAGGAAGCATATCACATTCAATATGGATAACAGGAATGTCTAGAAGTATGAATCTGTGTGCTGAAAAGTATTAGAAAGAATTTAAATAGCATACTTGGGGTGAGAGGCGATCGTAAGTATTCAAAGTTATAAAAGAAATTTTCCAGAGGATAAATTATCCCAATTCTACGCTTCTTTTCTCTGAAGCATTTGATGTGGGCTGTCTCTGAAGAGGACTGTCTCTCTGATCAAGTAAAGTGATTTCATTTTCCCTGATCCGTGGAAATGCAGTTATTTGCTGAATTTTGCTGAATACAGCATTCTTTTTGTAGACAGACTATCTAAGGATTTGTGTGTTTGCAGGAGCAGTCACAGTGTTAGATTGGCTAGATGAAGTCAGAATCCCAAAACTGAGGTGTGCACATGTATGTGGTAATTGAAAAGTGTTGGTGTGATATCATTTAAATGACTTTCCAATTGGATACCATCTCAAGACCATTTCCTTTTCTTGAAGGAATTCCTCCAATGAGTGGAACCGGCACACTTCAGATATACTTGCTTGACATCAATGATAATGCCCCCCAAGTGAATCCAAAAGAAGCCACGACATGTGAAACGCTACAGCCTAATGCTATTAACATCACTGCTGTGGACCCTGACATTGATCCAAATGCAGGCCCGTTTGCCTTCGAGTTGCCTGATGTACCTCCTAGTATTAAGAGGAACTGGACCATTGTTCGAATTAGTGGTAATTAGCATTACAGAAATCCTAATTGCTTTAAAGGAACTATTGCATGTGCTTTTCAGTGTTTTACTTTGGTGCTAATTCACAACATACATTAATTTGGTTAATATGAATTGGAAAGCACCTTAGTGTGAGATCCCCAAAGAACAAGAATTTTTAAGAGAAGGTGTTCACCTTAATAAAGTTTTTCATCCTGACTGTCATGCAGCCGGTTAAGTAATGTTAATGCAGAGCTCAAAGACACAACTTTTTTGCCGTTACTGTTTTCAATCCCCATGAGCAACACATTATCTTTCAACAAGTGCCATGTTTTCACCCACAGGTGATCATGCCCAGCTTTCTTTAAGGATTAGGTTCCTGGAGGCTGGTATCTATGATGTGCCGATACTAATTACAGATTCTGGAAATCCACATGCATCCAGCACGTCTGTTCTGAAAGTGAAGGTTTGCCAGTGTGATATAAATGGGGACTGTACTGACGTGGATCGGATTGTTGGCGCAGGACTGGGCACTGGCGCCATCATTGCAATTCTGCTTTGTATTATCATCTTGCTCAGTAAGTAGAGGGATCTCTTAAGCTTGGCTCTCTCATTCTTACATCACAAGTACCATCTTTGTCTGTGCATTAAAACATAAGACTAGGAAGTGATTAAAGACTCAAGTCCAGGAATTGTTGCTGTTTACTTTAGTGTCTTGGACAAGTATACAAACTTTCTGATGGTAAAGGAGTAGGAGTTTGTGAGACTGAGACTCTATGCAAGCTTTTGCATAGATAGTTGGCTGTTATGAGCACATTCCCCAGGCTGGGCTTATGGAAGATGCTTTCTGTCTGTGCCCAAGGGCACGTTACATCAGTGAGTGACCAGGATGAAGAAATGATTAGCCCTCAGAGGCCTAGCCTCTATCCTGCTGCTGGTATTGTTTGACTTGACACCACCCCCAGCTGGTAACAATGCCTCTAAGGAATGCTCTGGTATTATTTCTGTTGTGCTTCAGATTAATGTAAGTAGAATATTTTATAATTTGGAAAGTAATACATCACAGCCCTCATATAAGGCCTGACAAGGAGGCAGCCATGCAGGAAGAGATGTGCGTCTTTAAGTACTGCATAAAGTTGTACTGGTATTTTATTTTTGTCTCTAGTGCATTTAATAAGGGAAATGACTGAACATCATAACTAAGTGTCTGTACAGTGTAGTAAATTGGATGCTAGCTCTCCTACACATTATGGTTAACTGATTTCTGATTGCGGTGGAACACAAGAAAGGGATTAACCTATTTAGAGTATACTGTGCACTGGTCCAGAATATACAAAATAATGAAAAGGAGTCTTTAAAAAAAAAAAAAAAAAAAGAAGAAGAAAAAGAATGAAGTCTTTGAGCCTGGCAAAGCCCATAGCTGTATACAAGGGCAGTACAGTGATTTCCGTGATACAAGATATTCTTAAAATGTTAAGTATTGATTTAACAGAGCCTTTCTGAATTAACCAAATCCTTTAAGGTATTTTTCATATAATTACATTCCAGATATATTGGGATTTCTTTCCATGAAGATGCTTTCTGGTTATAATTGGAAACACATCTATTGTATTAGAAATTCATTTACTCACATTTATTGCATGTTTTGTTTCTCATTATTTTCTTTAACAACTTCAGTTCATAAACGGTATAACTGAAAAACTGTCAAGATTAAAGCAAAGTTTAAGAATGTATAGCTCTAAATACCATTGACTTCTCCTCAGTCTCAACTGTTCTTGCCTCTGAATATAAATCTAAACTTGGGCAACAGTATTGTCTATTCTGGTGAACTCCCAAGCCAGATGCCCACTAGATCAGGAAAATTGGTGATATTCAAAGATTAGAATTACTTATGCTATATAATGCACCATATATTCTTGAGATATAATAGAAAGAAATAAAAAAATAGATTTTTTTTTAAACTCTGTCACTGCTGGAGAGATTCCCTTGTGAAGGCAGTGGTTTATGAAGCTCAGTCTTTCTTACTGCCTTTTATTGCAAGTTTATTTTGCAGACGTGGAACAGATATGTGACTTTTATGGCTTGAATATGTGATTGATTCCCAAATTAAATCACATAAAATAGGTTAAGTTCAAGCATCTCTTGCTCAAGCTACCTTGTTTTAGAGTAGAAAAAAAAAATTACATAGCCAGAACTAACTTTAGGTCAGCCGGTTTACTTCTAAACTATGAGAAACTAAATAATAATGATATATTAAATTCATTGTGGTCCAGTCACTTAGCTTGTACATATTTTCCCTAAAATAAGTCAAGAGATACTGTGAGATTTGTTGGATACATTGCCAGATTGCTTTAGTATGTGCTTACATCTGCAAATGCCAAAGGGTGTTTTTACAGATTCCAACTAGTAATATTAGATTTTAAAAAGGCAGCACTCTGTGCTGGAGGAAGAAGTAGAGTACTACATGGCTTTGTGAGAGAGCCCAGAACTTCAGTCCACCAGTCTGCTCTACCATGGGTACCGTGCCCAAGCCATTAACCGTATTTGTACAGAGTAGTTAATAAAATCATGTTCTGTCCTTGAGAAAAATCTTAAAACTTCGTCTCCTGCCTCAAATATTCTTGTTTGCGGCTGTTTAATTTAGTAACACTATGTCTGTCTTTTGACATAGTTCCCAGGTATGTGATATGACATAATTTAGTTGTTCTACGTCTGCTGAGGCTATGTTAGTAAACTTACTAGATGAAAGTTTGTTTAACAAACTCAGGAAATATCTTGGAGTTTTGAGATAGAACTACCTGAACAGTTGTGCCATTTCCCGTATAGGGCTGGTATAGTCAGCAGCTAAAGAAAAGAAACTTGTCCTTCTTGAAAGGAAACGTGAGCTGACTATCTTACTCATCTTGGATTACTGAAATGTCACACCTAGAACAGCCAAAGCCAACAGCAATCTCTTGGTTTAAATTTGCACAGTTTTCCATGGCTGTATTTCAGAGTTAAGACGTGTTTTTGTATCTTCCCTTTTACAATGCAGTTTTAGTTTTAATGTTCGTGGTATGGATGAAACGCCGTGATAAGGAGCGTCAGGCCAAACAGCTCTTGATTGATCCAGAAGATGACGTGAGGGACAACATTCTGAAATATGATGAAGAAGGTGGTGGTGAAGAAGATCAGGTGAGAAACAGTTCATGCTTTTTATGTATAGGTTCATAACTTCACACTGCGCTTGATCTATTTTTGTTTCTGTGGACATATTATAATAAGTAGCCAGTTTTTGCATCAAATACTACAGCTGCTAAGTAAAATTTTAAAAACTTAAAAGACCATATTGCTTTCCCATGTCATTTTTGCAGTTCTAGAGGCATCAATTGCCTGCCTTTTGGATGAGATGTAAAACTAGTATCTTGCCCACTTACAGACGTTAAAACAGTCATGGCATTCTGGCCATATTCCAACACAGGTAGTTATATTTAAATGTAAAATAAAATCCACTGTCATTTCAGTCTGTAAACGTTTTTCACTCCTTGTCCAAGATACTGTTGTACAGAATCCCTAGTGCAACATGGCTCATACATTCTACTCAAACTGTGACCCTTTTTTAGTGGTGGGTGAGTGATTTTCTAGATGTTTGGTAGTGTTGGCTATTGACAAATTGGTGACTGCTGGGATTTCAGTTTGGAAAGTTTTTTGTTTCAAGTAGCTGTCTGGGCACATCTGTGTTTATTCAGATACCTTTCCAGTCAGGTGCCATATACATTTACTCTCATATCACCCCTGAATGAACCGTTGCTCATATTTCAGAGGACTGGGAGTGAAGCGTATATACTAAGAATAGCTTCATTTTTCCTTTCTTTCTAAGTTAGTTTCCAAGCGGTGTGATTTCTTTCCTTCAGAGGAGATTTAGTAAGTGCTTTATGAGCATGACAAACGTAGATTTATGGATGTTATTAGTGGTAGAAGTAAGTGTAATAATTACAAAAGTGAACAGTGCATATAATAGAGCCTAAGAAATTTTCCAGTAAAAAGCCTTGAAAAATTCAGTATAATTCTTCCACACATCCTCAGTCACAGTCATCTAGCACTTCAGCTATCTGAAAAGTGTCTCTCTTCACTGGTACAGGCATTTATAGCTTCTCTCTGTTCTTTTGTTTGTCTGTCTGAAATTTGTGTTCACCTTAGCAATTTCCATGTTTCATGCATTTCCCCAGATATTGTTCATAGTTCCTGGCTTTTCTGCATGACTTTCTTTTTAAGCAATTTGCAAAGGAAACTTCAGCTTATGCAATTTTGGAAAATCACTTATGTTGCTGATTAAACTGAAGGCAGCCCCTTGAGTTTGTATGTGTCCAAGTTGTTTATATACAGATAGTTTTGAGTACAAAAATTGCATCCAGTCTGTGCATCTGTTATCACACAGATGAATTACAAGCTTAAAAACATCAAGAAACCGACAACTAATTTTCCAGTTCACATATTCCCAGCTCTTGTCCACCTAGAATTCTTTGCAGGAGCTATTTATCATTTTTCACATGGTTTGGGTTTTTAATTTTAGTCCACACAGTCCTCAGGACAGAGTCAGTAAAGGGTATATAGTATATGCTGTTCTTTGAGAAGGTCATAGGTGATGCTAAAATAGCATTGAGAGAGGTTGTGCTGCAGAGCAGAAACCTTATGTATTGTAACAGTTCCACAGGGAAGACTAAAATACTTAACAGTTTAGAAATGGTGCTGGAACCTGCCATGTATCCATCTTGCATTTGTGCTCATCTCCGGTGAATGTGGTGTCTTCAGGAGTTTTATAGCCAGGGAAGTGCAGCAAGAGGCAACATTGTGTGCATGCAGTAACGTTTAACAGGATGTAAACTATCCATAAATGCAGTGTTTTGCCAGCTACAGGTGCATGCAATGAAAGGAGGAGCTGTCAACGGGTGGGGTAGCAGTAAAATGGTAAGAAACGGGGAATGAGGGTCATTTCCTCTCCCAGTGAGCCCAGGAAGCACCTAGAAACAGGGAGGTTTGAGGACTTCTTTTTAGAAAATTAAGCGACTTTTAGCCATGACTCCTCTGCCCACTTCCTCAAGACAGAAACTTTGAGGCTATTGTCGCAGATTACCGCTGCCGGCCATGTAGTTCAGCTACACTGGTCCCTGTCGTGAGCCATTAAGCAGAACGCATTAGTGTCTGATGGTCTAAAGGAACTTTATACACCCAAAATGTAACAAACATCACAGGAAGAGAAGAAGAAAAACTTGCACAAAAAGTAGCAAGCTTTTATAACCCTTTCTATAACAAGCTTTTTAGACCACTGTGTAGGTAAAAAGAGAGGAGTAGGTTTTCCCACAGGTTCAAAGTTAGGAATTTTTGCCTCACCAAAACATCTGAAAAGAGAGCACAGGCTTTTCACTTATGCACTTAAATTAGCTGTCTAAAATGGATGATGGGAATACACTTGGTCTTTATTTTTAGGAAGGTGTTTTTACTTTGTTTATATTGGTTTCACATTTTTGCCTTGTAAAATCTGGATTTCTGTCTGTGCTTAATTAGTTGATAATATTTCCTAGGTTCACTTGTTTAATATCATTGTCCTCCAGCCCCATGGAAAGAGAAAGGATTTTATTTTGATTTTTGTCTTATTTTTCGCAGACATTTTATGTGAGTTTTAAGAACTTGGAATGCTAAGCATTTGAAATGTTTCAAGAATTTCCCTACAAGTAGTGATCACATCTTTGCAAACTGTGGCTTAGCAAAACACTGCACAAGCAAAGCTGCGAACAGACCATTCCAGACAATGGGCCGTGGCCATCAAGGTCTTTGTCTGTTTGACAAAGTTAAAGTAAGGGGTCTTTCCTCTCTAGTGTTCCCAAAAAAGCGTATGAGACTGCCAGTAAAAATGTTTTTAGAATAAGGCCTCGTAGGGCAAAACCGCCACCGTTCTATTAAAGTCAGGAAAAATTATTCCACGTCAACCTTGCTTCCACAAGTTGTCAGCAAATGGCAGAGAGAATTCTTAATGTCCCTGTTAATGTTCTCTGGTACTCTCTCCCAAAAAACATCAGGACTGACTGAACAAGCAACTTCAGTGGGAGACAGTGCATAAGGTGACTCCACAACACAGAACCACCCAACAAACCATGCATCTCGTGCAGCAAAAATAGAAAGGAATGCTCAAAGCTTCAGCTGAATTTAGGTGAAAATGCAGCATATTTTAACAGCTTCAGATGTTTTCATAATGCATGGCTTTGAAAATTACTTATTTATAATAAGCAAATTATTTAGGCATCTTTAAAATCAAATGCTTTCTGAATCAATACTTAAAGGTTTATCTAGTGTGACCTCATCTTTCAATTGTTTATACCAAATGTTTAGGTGACATGAGGAATATGGTTGGCAGGGCTTGAAGGTACGTGATATAATTTATGATGGTTTGTATCCTGAACAAAACTACTTTTAGACTTCTGTTTTCATTTGGGGGTTTTCTTTATTTAGAAGCTATGCATTTGGGTTTCTTACCTGTCATGGCAGACTGAGAAACTCCTAAAGCATGTTTGCTATCTTCCTCTCAAACTCTTTCTACAGGAAATCAAAGTAAAGTCTCCAGTAACAAATTTGATTAGTTCCATATTCAGGCTAGTTCCTCTGAGTCATAGCAACTGTCAGCAAAAAGGTGGAATGCCTGTGTGTTTTTTTTTTTTTTTCCTTAGGCTAGCATTTCTAAGAAATTATGATATTTGTCATAAAAGAGGAGTTGATTCTGTGTTGGAGACTGCTGTTAATCCCATCTGAGGCCTTCTCAGCTCTCAGATAAGTGATACTTTGTTCACTGTGATAGAGTGAATGCTTGTAAAGAAAAAAGAGGTTCTTAAATGATTTGTCCTCTTTCCCTAGCCTGACAGGCTGCAGAGGCAATGCACGTTTTGAGTTGGAATGATGTACTGAGGGTTATGTGATCTCTATAGCAGTTGAGAAAAATGCTTTTAATTTCCTCAGCCAGAAGAGCTCTAGAGCTGTTTGTCATAACTGATGTTAACCTGCTCCCCACTGAACAGCGTTGTCGACACAGGAAATGCTCTGGATTTTTTTTTCACCTGAACTTACATTTTCTGGAAATGTAGACAGTAAAACTGGCTCTGAAAGCTGTACAGCACCTGTATCGTTCAAGGCAGAAATATTTTTTCCCGCTGTCTGGAAAGATCACTGTTCTGTCGCTGAAAGGCATTGCTGGACAAGAGGTGATATCCTGGGTGGATAGTGGGGGGCAGGAGAGGGAAGAGATACTCCTGGATAGAAAGTCTGTGCGATTTATTCTCAGGATTTCGTCTTTAATATTTTCCAGTTGTAACAATTTGGCTACCTGAGTGCAGGCAGTGGGCCATGAGTGGCTTTGAGTCATCATCATTCACCTGAAGCCAGTGGGGCTGTGTTTTTGTTGTGTTTTTTAATTATTCCACCTGAATGTTTGACCCAGCAATTTTGCTGGGGGTGGCGGAGGCGGGAAGCATTACTGTCTGCTGTATGCTGAAATGGTTGTTCCTAGTTCTGAAGTTGGCAGTGACGATCTTTCATTATTAACAGACCACATCATCTGCAGGCTGTGGTTGTTAGCAAACAGGGTAGGTATAAGGGGCAAATGACTGATATTCTCCCCAACATGACATACGTTCAATTTGTAAAACTGCAGTCAGTTCTAACCATCAGAACCATACGTTGGTCGAGTGTTCAGGCACTTAGCACATGTCTGCAGCATCGCTGAAGCATAGAGCAGTCACAGCCCCGAAGCATCACTGATTTGTTTGAACATCTATCTTGGGCCATTGATGTGATTTACATTGAGGCAGCGGGTGCTCAACAGGGATACTAGCAGCAAATGTTGACCTGGTGACTGTGATACATTTCTTCCATTTAATTGCCTTTGTATACCTTTCCTTTAGTAAATTACAAAAGATGATCCTCACATCTCCTTTGAGCCCAATTCTGTAGTGTTTTCTGAATTTTAGTAGCACTTGATCATGCAAGTGGCCCTGTTGAAGTAAACAGTGTACATGGTATGCCTTGAACCTATCACAGATCTTGATTTTGAACTTGTATTTTAATTTAGGCCTCCACCTTCTTCAGCACAAGAGTTTCCAACACAATGATTTTGCTGTTATTCAAAGTATTTTTCTTCCTAAGAACTCTGCATGTTCCTTCCTAAATCACTTTTCTTACAGTCTATTCAGACATTACTCAACAGCTTGCTTTTTGGCATTTTTTTATTACAAGTTTATATAGAGAATGTAGCATTTATTTTAAAGATGATGGTGATAATGTTAAAAATATAATGGGCTATTTTTGTGTGTGAATGTATCTAAATTCTAAACAGGAATTGCATGTATACATTTGATGTATTCCTGAGTAATCAGGCTCATTTATTTATTAAAAAAAAAAAAGCTTTGTTCCAGCATTTTTGTGTGATTAAAAAAAAAGTGAGAAATCCTCTGGGAAAAAAAAATTCAGAGATCTGTTGAGGTGGAATTTTTGTGGGTTTTTTTCTTTTTTTTTTAGTGTCAAACCTGTCTCGATGCCTGCATCTTAAGATTACATTGGTCTTGCGTGGCAGATTTTTTTTATAGCCTCTATAAGAAATATTCTCATGTTTATAATCTATTCTATCAACATTATAAATCCATATGATTATGTTTATTTTCACCACCCTATCTGAGTGTTATTGAGATCATTTAGTCTCCCTTTTTAACCTTTATTTTGCATTGCATTCATATTGGAACATACTTTATGCTAAGAGATTTTAACGATAATGAATGAAATAACTGTTCTTATGATATCCCTAGGCATCTACAATATTATCATTAGAAGGAAGTTATTTTGGGGGTTGTGTTTGCTTACTAAGACATTATTTTTTTTCGAATGAGTGACTCATGCAGTGCTCCTGCGGAGGAATTATTGTCATTCCTTGGTGAATCTTTATCTCATCATAGGAAAAGTAATGTTTCCATAATTCCATTACAGAACTATTTTGTATTTTATTTTATGCTGTCTAGAACCTTTGCCCATTTTTGTGCTTCATCTGCAGCTGGAGTTTAACTTTCACCTTTTTTATTATTGAAAAAGGTAAGCTGAATTCTTGGTTATCTTAAAAATGATTAACTTGTAGTGCTCCAGATGTATCTGTAATAAAAAACAAATAAGAAAAGCAATATGGCAGAAAGTAACAGAAAAGTGAACAGCAAGTAAAGAGCAGCTGCTGGCACAAGCATTTTAACTAGCCTCCCACCTGCAGCCTAGATCTAGTCAGTCTTCTGTGCTTGGCTTTTTTTGGAGTCTCATTATTTCAGCAGATGTAAGATTTAGAGGGTTTGGACCATTTTGCAGAACTAGGGCAATATTTTATGTGCAAAATTTTTGCAGTATTTTAGGGAAAGGTTTGGTAATTTGGGAGATAAAAGGGTAAGATGTAGCAGGATTGGTTTTCACTTCCTTTTCTTTTTGTTTTTAAAGGACCTCGACAGATGGTCTCTGGCAGAGTCAGCTATGTATGTTTAAAATATTTCCTCCCTTGCTTCTCCACCACATCTCCACCTACTCTATTAGAGTAGACAATAATTCTGTTTGTAACACAAGGGCAAAGCAGAACATGTGTTTTCTCCATAGGTGCTTCATGTCACAGTCTGCTGTATCCTCTTAACCCCATAATGAAATTGGGTTATGCTAACGTACCATCCTATAAAATGGATAGGTGAAAAACAAACTTCTGCCATGGCTCCTTTACGTGCACTTAGACCACTGCAGCTATTTTTGTCTGGTGCATGCCAGTTACAGCTCTCCCAGTCCAATTAAGTGATCCAGTGACAATTAAACTGATTATTTCTTCCATTGGGATAGGTCTGAATGTTCATGTATCTTCACAAAGGTCAAATGCCTTGAAAATAAGAAAAAGGTGTAGTGATCTTGCTATATTAGTCATATATCTGGGTCTATATTCTTGCATGTAAGGCTTTAGTTCTGTATAAGGATTAAAAACAAGTCATCCCTGAAAGTGAATAAAACAGTCTAATGATGGCCAGGAAATGCACTGATAGCTTTGAGATAACAGAGAAGTTGGATTCATAAAGCGTTAATGAATGGGTCAGGCATGTTACGTGTACTAGTATGCATTGCTCTCACTGTGTTAGAGAGAATTTCCTAGTAGTGAGAAGCTTGATTTAAATGAAATTTTAAAAAGTAAATATTATAGGAATCTAGAACTGTGGGAGATTGCTACTTTATGGAAATTATACATGAAAATGGCTACTAGGGAAATTAAGTCAGCACTTAGATATAGTTTACTCAATTTAGATTGAACTCGCATGGATCGTGTGGAATTGTTGTTACAAGTTTTAGAATTTCTAATATTTTCAGAGGTTTCTCTCTGGAAAAGTCAGTCCTGTCTATGCATAGAAATTCACAGTTTTGGTAAGTTGTTGTTTGAATCTGTTTACAGTTCTGCTTTATAATGTTACAGTACGCATTCATATAAAGTAGGTCCAGTTAGTGTAATTTTTTTGGTTTGTTAATTTTTTGCCAAGAACTTCAGTAAATCTTCTAAAATTCAAACACAACCAGAACAGCTAATCCAGAATAGAATGATGACATTGCATCTGTCCTGTTCAGAAGGGGCAACAGCAGAGGACAACCTATCAATGATAGTATGACATAATACAGGGACATACATGAAAGCCTTTGTATTCCATCCTTCACAGTATGTCAACACTTGAAAAAAGTGTGTGTGTGGAGAATAGAGAAGCCTGATCAAACTTGGTTCATATCAGAGGTATGATTTTGCTTCTTGCCCAGGGGAAAACCTGGTATACAAATTTGTTTGAATAAATATGGCTGCATGGGATCAGAAATACACCAGTGTTTTAGTTCATCTACATTCTTAGTGGGTTGAGTTACAGACTTAGGCATGATAGACTCTCCTGTTAGAGGAGAATCTTTGTTGTCTTAGGCAGTACAAAGATTATGTGTAGGACCATCCCTGGAGCTCCAATATGGAAACAGTGCAGTGCCTTTTATTGCCTTTATTAGAGATGAGTAGCTTGAGCTCACTCAGTTTCTTCTGTAGGTGCGTGGTGTGATGGGAACAGGGAAGGAAGTGTCTCCATTCCAAAGACTTACAAACTTTTTCAGGTCCCTTCTTTCACTCTGTGCCCACCCATTCTTGGCCTGTAATTTGTCCCATTTTGGAGCTGGGTTCATCAACCACTTCTAGTGACTGTTAGAACAACAGAATAGTTGAGGTTGGAAGGGACCTCTGAAGATCATCTAGTCCAACCCTCCTGTTCAAAGCAGGATCACCTACAGCAGGTTGCTCAGGACATTGTCCAGTCAGGTTTTGAGTATCTGGAAGGCTGGAGACTCCACAACCTCTCTTGGCAACCCTTTCCAGTGTTTGACCATGCTCACTTTGAATGGAATTTCTTACATTTCAATTTGTGCCTGTTGCTACTTGGCCATTCACTGGATACCCCTGAGAAGAGTCCGACTTCGCTTTCTTTACTGTCTCCCATCAGGCATTTATACACTTTGATAAGATCCACCCCCCTCAGCCTTCCCTTCTCTATGCTAAACAATCCCAGTTCCCTCAGCTTCTTCTCATATGACAGATGGTTCAAGATCTTTATCATCTGCATAGCTCTTTGCCAGACTTGTGCCAGTATGTCAATATCTCCCTTGTACCGGGAAGCCCAGAACCAGACATAGCACTGCAGATGTGGTCTTACCAGTGCTGACTAGAGAGGAAGTGACCGTCCCTCAACCTGTTGGCAACAGTCTTCCTAATGTAACCAGGGACACTGTTGGCCACCTTTGCTGCAGGGACACATTGTTGGCTTATGTTCAACTTGTTGTGAACCAGGACCCCCAGGTCCTTTTCTGAAAAGCTACTTCCCAACCAACAAGCCCTCAGCCTGTACTGGTGCATAGGGTTATTCCTCCCCAGGTGCAGGACTTTGCACTTCCCTTCGTTGAATTTCATGAGGTTCCTCCCTTCCTTTCTCCAAGCTGCTGAGGTCCCCCTGAATGATGGCACTCCATCTGGTGTATTGACCACTCCTCTTAGTTTTGTATCATCTACACATTTGCTGAGGATGCCCTGTCTCCCATCACCAGGTCATTAGTGAGATTATTAAACAGTATCAACCGCTGGGTACTCTACTAGTAACTGGCCTCCAGCTGGACTTCATGCCACTGATCACAACCCTCTGACTGGCTGTTAAATGGAGAGATGCCTTTCTCTCACTAGAGGAATTTGTTTAATGGAAGAGATTGTGAAGGCTGCATTATCTTTTTGCACTGAGAATCAGTTCTTACCGGGGAATATAAAATGGCCTATTCTATTCTGGCCATTCCTTCTATCCAAGTTGAGATACTTGGACTGTGCTTCCAGATACTGTGTAGAGAATCATAAAGAAATACTTGAACCCTTTTGCCTGCTTACCTGGTAAGGTGATTCACTTCTAGGACTTGGCTAGCTGGTTGACATTTAGTACTGTCTCTGTTGGATCTCATTTCAGGAAAGTGAGGCAAGAGCTAGTAATGGTGTCAGTCTTTGCTTGAAGCTGTCCAGCACTAAGTGAATAGCTAATAAGGTCACTGTGATCAGCATGCTTTACCCCTCACCCCGCCTTTTTTTCTTTTCTTTTAAAATTGTCCAATTTCACAAGATGCAACTTCCAGTATAATATCCTGACTTTATTTCCTTTCTTAAAACAAAAGCAAATCAAACCCAGGAGTTTTTCTGCTTCCATACAGGTTTTTTTTTCAGTAACAGTAAACAGTGATGTCTAAGATGCTAACCAAAGAGACAGAAGTGCAGGTGGTTATATCAAAAGAGTATACTGAGAGTTATAGTACACATTAAGGTAGATTTCATCTCATTTACCACCAGAAATCAAAAAGGTAGCTGTCTAATCTCAGCCAATTATATCAGTTCCCCTTATAAACAAGGGGAAAGACAAGGGGTCATTCAGCTTGCTTTGCTTAAACCCATATGCTAGAATGGAAAGCTTCTGTCTTGCTGTTGACTGTGTAGACTTAGATGAACAGATTATTGTAAATGTCTGATTTCTAAAGACCTGAGTTTGCTGAGATGAGTACAACACAGATGCAGAACTGTCAGAGTCAGAAAGGGAACAAACTAATACTTGTTTTAACTACCTTCCAGTGGGAGAACCAATATTAGGCTCTTCTGGATGAGCTGAGATGAGGGACAGGATGATGTTTGGGGGGGGGGGGAGGGGGGAGGGGAACGGACCTCAAACCCCCAGACTGGGCTTGCTCAAATCCAAACTGAATGGAGGGAAAAAGGATTTACTGGAGTTAGGGCTAAACAGCAAAAATAAGGAAATAAATGCCTCTGATGGAGTTGGCAGCCATACAGGTTGGATTCTTTCAGCCTTTGCTCAAGTATGTCCCCAAAGTAGGACCTAGCCTTTTCCTCATTAGCCCCTCAGCAGATTCAAATGATGAACAGACTATACGGAAGAAGAAGGGGGCTCAAAAAAAACATTGCTGCCTTGTGCTGCTGGAATTAAGGAGAACATTCTGGGTGGTTATTTTTACTCCAAACTGGCTGCCCCAACCTATTCCAGCATGTTTTGTTCTCTCTCTGATGTGCCACAGTTTTCCATTAAGTTGTCATGTCTGCAGCTATGTTAACAAACTCTGCTAGAGACTAAACTTAAAGTTATGTTCAGGAGCTTTAGATAATACAGGAAACATTTTTCCATTTGTCTAGCTGTGAAAGCAACATTGAACAAAGAGCTGGAATTTCAGCAGTCCTAGACAACTTAAGCTCTGGCTCTTTAAAACATTTTTCATTCTTTTACTTTATAATAATTGAATAGAGTTGACTTCAGAGTTGAAACAGCTGGAGACCTTGCATGATACTATGTTTGTATGTCATTAAGCTAGTTTGGGGAGATGGTGGATGACTTGCCATACCTGACTGGTGTACAGTTGGTATTGATTTTAATGAGAACTGAAAGTCTGTGGTAATAAGCACAATGGATCTTCTCTTCCTGTCCAGACACTAATAGACCTGTAAAATAGATTTCCTCTGATAGAAGACTGGAAGGCAGTGTCATAAATTACCCTAGAGAAGAAACCAAAAGTGGGAGTCCACGTAAGGGTGCATTCTGCCCTGCTGTTGCCTTGCAGAAGGGAGTTGTATTTGTAGCTATAGAGCCTAGAGATGTTCTAGAACAATGCATACGCACAAGAGAAGGTCCTTAAATGTGCAGATATTAGACTGTCTAACTTGTTTAATGTTACATTTCTGTGTGACTGCTAATTAAAAAAAGAGCTGGCTGAGTGGGAGTGGATAGAAAAAACATTTTATCGTTATAAAAATGAAATGAACAGATAAGCTCTTGTGGTTTTAATATTTGCATTTAAACTTACCTGTTTTAATTCCGCCATATAAAAATGCTTACTATTTAGGGAAAAAAAAGGAATATTTTTTCATTTCTCTTTGCTGGTGTTTTCCACCTTTATCTTTTGGGTTAGATCAGAGTTTTATGAAAAGTATTTTTACGTTACATATCTATATATTCTACGAAGTACATTCTCTTCTATTTGATAGGATTATCTATTCTGATAGTGTACATCTGAATTGTTTTTATTTTACTAAATAAAAAGGAATGGATAACAAGCTCCATTTTGTTTACTTTTCTTCCATTTGTGCAGCTTCATGGAGATCTGTTAGTATTCTGTTTGGTGCAGTAAGAACAGAAGGGTAGAAGTTCCAGCCCTGCCCCAAGGAACTTGCAATCTAATTAAAACATATGAGACTGCGTTCTCAGAGCTCAGCGGAGCTGTTCCGCTTTTCGGACTACATGTTTGTGTGCAGTCAGCAGAGGACCTGAGTAACAAATGAGAAGGTGTAATGCATTTGATAATCAGTTACAATTCTCCCAGTAGCATACCCTCTTTGTCAGCAGACCTCTTCTCTTGCTGGAAAGTGAGAGACTTTTCATTAGTCTGTTTTGGGGCTCACACTAAGTAATATTCTCAAAATGACCTACATCCCATGAAATGACAGCAGAGATTAAATGCTTGCATTCCTTCCTTGGGAGCTATTTAGGAACCATTGAAAAACATAACTCTCTGTACAGAGAGCTTCCAGCATGTTGAGATTATAAATAAGAATTTTACCAAAACAAAACTGTTGAAAAATAGAGACTGAGACTAATAATAAGAGATTTTTTTAATTATTGTTTCTAAGAGCATATTTCACACAGTTTTACTCCTTACATACCCTTCCTTGAAGTGTATCCAGGCACATGTAAAGCATGATAATGTGGTAGCAATACATGGCTTGGTGTTTGTCAGAAGGTAAATATATTGAATTTTTATTCCTGGAAAGAAAAAATAATCCTTTTGGGGATATTCCTGGCAAGGAGGCTGTTTTGACAGTTAGTCTACTGTACAGCCTCCCTAATCCCCCACTATCCTATGCTTGTGTGGTATGGGAGGATGCTCACAGATTTGAGAGCTTATTTAGGATGCTCCTCAATTGCTTGGATTACTCATGGGGCAGGATATCAGGCATATAATAGAGAAGGCACGAGCCCCAGCCTACTGGTAGCTCATGGATTCATTTTAGTTTAAGGTTTTAAGCACGTTCTTTTTTATTCTGTGTTTTTACCAGTGCATAGTGCAAAGGGATCCTACAGCATGACTACCTTTTAGTCATCGCAATAGTGAGGTGAATGGCAATGCTGAAATGCATCACACTGCGCAAATAGTATGCAGACATATATATCTTAAATGCATAAACATTCATCTAGTTAAAAAAATGTATATATGTACATATTGCTTATTGGAATTCATAGTGCTATGTTAGCTTCGTCAGTCTGCCAAAGTTTGAAATGGCGGTGTCAAGTACTTAATAAACAGATCCACAAGTAATCTTTAAAAAGTGCTTAGAATTAAGGCCAAATCTGAGAAGCTTTGTACTTCTCATGACGTTTTTTCCCTTTTGGCTTTCGTATTATGGAAGCCACACAAAATCAGCAAGGAGTCCTAAACTCATCCTTCGAAGGTGTTATAAAACACTGCAGAGCAGTGCACTTGCTTATTTCTCAGAATGAGTGTGTCTAGTATTTATTTACTTAGAAAAATAAAAGTTGGATTTGGCATCTTCACTCTAAGCAGTAAATCATCATTACTAGGCAGGGTTTAGTCTCTTAATAGTGCTACTCTAATCCTTACTTCTCAATGGAAAATATATAAGAAGCTCTTCAAATCTGATGGAATAGAATCAAAAAGGTAGACTCAGTATAAATCAAACAACATCCTGTTGGTATGTAAGTAGTAATTTTTTAGCCTTTATTCTCAACAAGTGTTACAATTCTCAAAGTAGGACTTCTGATCAAATGATGCCTTCTGCGTCTCCTCCTTTTCCTCCCCATGTTTCCCCTGACAAACGTTGTTTAAAAATTTCCTAACACACTGTCTTTGTTTCATATTTTGCAGGATTATGACTTGAGCCAGCTCCAGCAGCCTGACACTGTAGAACCAGATGCCATCAAACCTGTTGGAGTCAGGAGACTTGATGAAAGGCCAATCCATGCAGAACCTCAGTATCCAGTCAGATCAGCTGCTCCTCATCCTGGAGACATTGGGGACTTCATTAATGAGGTAAAGGAGAGGAAAAGAATTTCCTTGTAAGATGTGATAAGCTTTTTTTTGTTGCTAATTGTACTCTGCATGAATAGCTGTTATGTTTGAACATAATAACTTTTTAAAACTTTCTTAAACAATTAAAATTGTCTTGCTAGATAGGAGTAAATATGTTCTTTTAAAGTGCAGACATTTAATTAACTCATTCAAACAGAAAGGGAAGATATATCAATTAACTTCTGTACATTTGTATTAATTACATTCATAATGTGTTATCAGCTGTAACCACAGTATCTCCAAGCGGGATTATGCCATGGGTTCCTAGTAATAAATAGACTAACAAAATTATAGTTTAGCCTAAAATCATTTATTAATTCAGAGTAATTTAATAATGGAAGAAGTTCATTTTCATTTTCCTCATACATTACCCTTTGAATCCAGATAATAGTGGAAATTCAGTACCTTCAGTAAGACCGAAAGGATTCCATCAAATACGATTAGTGAGCAGGGAGGGCAGCTAAATTAAATGTTATGTAAGTGCTTTTAATACTGGTTTTGTCTAAGAGCTTTAGATGTCTTTGCATTATCTTTTGATTCTTCCAAACTAATAAAGATAAATGTAAGATTCAGATTATACCAGATAATTTACAGTTCTGAAAGAAATACTCCTCTACTAATATTCATTTCATTATTTCTATCACAGATGAGTTTAAAATCATTGGTTTTGTGGAATTTAAGATACCACAGTGCCGTGTGTTTGTTGTGCTTGCTATTTATAAGAAAACAAATAATAATAATTTGCAATCTAAAAGAAATATGAACTATATTCTGTAGATGAATAGTAGTAGTTCATTATATTCTCTAATTTTCTCTAATCTCTCTATTCTCTAATCTTTCTTGGCATTTAGAGCTGAATGAGTATTGTAGAAATGTTTTTGTGAATATTTGTTTTTTCTTGTCTGCCTTAAAGAAAAATCAGGCTAATATACTTAAGTGTCTCTTGTGTTAGCAAGCTGCAGAAAATTGATTGTGCTCCTAATAAGGTATATGATGATGCAATTTTAAAGAACCTACAGGGAGATGACAAACAGAAAGCATATGTAATATTCCCATTAGGCGATGTATTTTAAGAGTTTGCAGATTTGAGAAAGAGATGGATTAGAAAGAAATGTCTTGACAAAGAGAATTTTTACATGGCTTACATTTCTAAATAACACTTCAGAAAGCCATAATCTGCTTCTGGTAAATAATGGAGCCATGGAAGAATAAAAAGCTCACGTTGCTGGCCAAGACAGTACACGCACAAGAATTTGTTTGTGCTCTTTCCTCATCTTGCTCCAGACAGTCACGGAGTTTTTCATCCTGTTCTCGCATAGGTGTTACCAGACACTGCCCACTTGCCAAGCAGTGGGGAAGTATCTCATACTCCTTCAATTGCTTCTCACTACTCTGATTTCTCTCTTCCTCACAGAAGGATTATAACATGTTCTCTACACAGCCATGTCAAGGACTGAGTGTAATTCTCCTGAAAAGCCAGAAAGGGGCTAGAGTTTGTCCAGCCTCCTGTAATTTATAAATTGCTCAGAAAGCCAGTCTTGCAATACTATTTCGATATGTTATATACTCCTGGAGAGTATAACATCAGTGTGTACAGACTGGGCTGTAGAAAAAGTGGGTGCTGTTTTGATTTAATCCAGTATGTTTATATCACAGTACAGACAAGCAGGGAGTCATTTTCTTACTGCTCTCTGTCGTATTAGATCAATACCTTCCTTTATGCTTAACCTTGCCCTCCACTAAAGCTCCCTCCAGCTACTGTTACACAGTAAAATGGTGTAAATAGTGCCAATAACTCCAAAATAAGATTAATCTTGGAAATACATACATGAAATCACAGAAAACATGGCAATTTTCTTGTTCTGCAAGTTAACTCAAAGTTAATTGTATCCTCTGATTGAAAGAAACTATATGAGATAGATAACCATGTTTCAAGCATTATAATTTAGCTCCCCTCTCCATCCCCCCTTAGCAGGCATCGCTTTTTTAGGATTCCACAAGAACGTGTCTTTCTAATATGGAGCATTTCACCTAGCCTTCTTTCCAGCAGTCAAAAGAGGCCAAGGATTGTTCATGCTCTCTCTGTTGTGCCATAAGTCTGAGCAAATTGGAGATTTTGTTTCTCCAAAACAGTTTATCATCTTAGTTTGTGTTTTATGTTGACATTTCCCATGGCAAATGTGATTCTAGAAAAAATTATTTGAAACAAAAAACAATCTGACTCTCTCTGTAGTACTTATTACTTATTATTACTAATTAAGTTTCCAAATGATCTGTGTCTAGAGAATAAACATTCATGCTGTACAGTTTTTCAAACTCCCTTCAGAGCATTCCACCTACAGTTCATTGTAAGAAATCCTGGAAATAGTACACCCAAATTGGTAAATTCCTCTCAGTTTTACTTGGAGTAAATGGAAAAAAAAATCTGGTAAAACCTTGGCAAAGTACCAGATGTTTCTTAGGACAATTCATATAAAAGATGTGTTGAGCTGTGGAAACAAGATAGTGAGATAAGAAAGAGCAAAGTTATTATTCCCTACTTTGCATCCATATTCAACATAGTTAGACAAAGAACTTTCTTCCACTGTAACTACTGATCACACCATAACATTTTTCTTAAGCAGCTCTAACTCCAGTCCATCTGCAAAACGCACCTGGTCACTAGCTGGACAAGGAGGCTCCCTTGGAGTTGTTGGTACCTAGATTTCAAAATCTGTGTATTTACCCCATCAGTTTCAAAAGATACAACACTGTTTCTGGAGATCAGTTGATCTTTTGGAGTTTGGCCTTGTTTCCTGTGATCCTGATCAGTCTGGTCTTTTGGGATGCTGGCCCATGTGCAGGAGTTAATCTGGTCTGTTAAGTGCCTACCAGCACCTCAGACGTGCATGCAGGGCCATGCAGATTGGCTTCTGAATTACCTCAACTTTAGATAAGATGGAGAAAAAAAAAAAAAAAAAGACAACTATAGGTCATTCATTTCAAATTTTGGAGAGTTTACCTACCATCATCTGAAAAAGTATAGGATATCTTTTTCCTCATGCTTTTATTACAGAGCCATAGAAACAAAAAATGAAGGAGACCTAGTGGGTCATTTTGTTTCCTTCCCTTTGGCAACAAGTTGTTTCTTGTGGTATATTTTTTCTAGTTGTCATCAGCAGTATTAAATCTACCTAACTCAACGAGGCATACATAAGTACGAGTGTTTTGTACTGTTTTAATGACTTGTCAGTTGAAAAACAAGTTACAAGTATGATAAAACCTTCAACTATTTTTGTAACGTTTATAAAGTTAAGATAACACATACCAAGCTATGAACTTTCTGAAATAAGAAGGTTCCAGCATTGCCTTGTAATCAAAATATGTTTTGCAGGCATAAGCAAAATGACCTCAGGGACTTTCTTGTTTTGTCTTTTTCAATGGATAGATGAATCTCTAATTTTACGGGTGAGGGGGAAAAAAAACTCCTTTTCTTCCAGTCCAGTGTACAAACAAGTCAGTGAAGTCAGTCATGTGTTATTAAGAATCCTCTGAAGACATTGTTTTCCATTTGAGCTTTTTAAACATAACCTACAGAGTATAGAGCATAATTAACACTTAGAATATCAGGATTTGCAGGACAGTATAAATTGTGCCTGTCTGAAGTAGCTTTGTTAAGCCAGTTTTCAAGAGCTGCCTATGCTGTCCCTAGAAATCTGAAACAAATTATATTGTGGTGGAGAGCTTGTGGCTAAGAATATATTTCTAATCAATAGAGGACATAGCCTGAGGTAAATTAAATTTAAATTACAAACTAAAGGTCTCATCCCATGAGGACATTGAGGACCCTCAATTCTTTCTTAATAAGTGGTTATTGATACAATGCACCTCTAAGCAGAATAAGGTCCCTTAATGTTTTCTGTTTTCTCTTGTCAAATAAAAAACAATTTTTAGATTGATACAATCTTTCATATTTCCCTGTAGGGCTCTGTTCTTCCTTTCCTCCTCATCAAGAGTCTGTTGGATTTGATTAAGTAGTAGGATTAATGAAAGTAAAAGCATTAGATGACTGATTCTGTAATGTTTCATGTTAGTTCGGGATTTTGTGGTTTTTGCTTTCCTTGATTTCCTTTGTTTTTCCCTTGATTTGAAACAAGTACATTGAGAAGGCTACACATACTGGACAAGTATAACTTAAAATTAATTGTCATTCTTCAGTCAAGGCACTGTGGTCTCTCCTTTTCCTCCACCTTATCTCCTCGTTGGTGAAAGGAACTGAGACATGTAGAAGAGGAAGGGGGAGAAAAAACGAGATTGCTCCTCAGTCTGTCCTAGGTCTCAGGCTCACCTTTGAGCAAAATCAGTATAAGCTGTTCTTGGCAGCCATTTATTGCCTTTTTGGTTGTGCCAGTACAGCAGGTTGTGATGCCACTCACCAAAAGGGGTGGCACAGTAAGCTGAAAAGTGGCAACGTAAACCAAAGGGAGCCTCCTAGCAGGTTTCCCTGCCAGAGCTAACATGGAGCAGTTCCACCTTTAGACGAGCTGTAGAGCCAAACAACAGAGCACCGCACTGGCTAGGTTCAGGGAATGTGTTTAGCAGTAGGAAGTGAAAATTTTCTAATATTTTCATTGTCGTATCATAGATTGTAGCCCGTCAAATACATATGGCAGAAAATTTGGTTGTCTTTTGAAGAATTAATGTTAGAATTGGAGACTAAGTTCAGTCATTATTCTGTGAATCTGAGGAATTTTTAACCAATTGGTTAGGTGCAAACATCAATATCGAGCTGAGTCAGTACCTCCATAACATGGCCACTCACTATGTTTTCTGAAGGAAATGGGTTATGCAGTAAGCACAGTCTTTGAAACAATGAATTTGTCAGTGAGGTGCTATATTATAAACTCAGCAACACACAACCGGTTTTATTTTCCAATGTGACCATACTGCCAGCACCAAATTACAAAAATCCAACTTGTTCCTTGGGGAAAAAAAAATGGCAAGAGGCTGCCTACCTTCATGCCATAAGTGGCTGATACGTATCAGAATTTCTACAGTGATGTGGGAAAATGTTTTGTTCAGTGATTTTTAATAAATTAGTATCCTATGGTTGGCTGGCAGTTTCTAGGCTGGATTTGCTGTAAGAAGTGCAGGGAAATAGCATTTCTTCTCCAAGCCATCTTTGTAGGTGACTTCTACGCACTAATGCTGAGGATTCATTCCTGCTGAGGATTCATTCCTCAGCACTCTTTATGCTCAAGTGGCATTTATTCTCCATCCCTGCTGCCTGCGTTCTAGGGCATGGGAGTCTGTCACCCCAAGAACGCTTCAGGGGTCAGACTGAAAGAGAAGATGTAAATATTGTAAGACTAGTTGCTGCCTGAGAAGCAGAATTGCATTTCTGCTTCAGCAGCAGAAATGGGCAGGAGGCCTTAGGATTATTTGAGTCTTTGAAGCTGGACAAGGTAACCCTTCAACACGAGCTCTTGCCTTCTAACAATCTTGAGCCATTTGTCCTTATACTGGCTGTCAGGATGGAAAACTCCAAAGAAGAAAATAACAAGTATCACCAATTATTCTGATCAGATAATTGAGAAATTATGCTTCTAATGCAGGCTGTTATTAATCTGCTTGATGTTGTTGTACTACCTGAAACAATCATTTTAAGTCCAAAATATGTTCTTGATTTCAGGTCATTAATTTGATAAATATGCTGGGCCTTCCCTCCACTGAGTTGCAAAATTATTTTAGATTCATTCTGCACACTTATAAATGATTTTAGATATGTGATGAAGAATCAAGCTTCTCTTCTACTGTTTACATCACATATGCAATAATTAATGGATTTTGCTATATATGTGTTAGGGAGGGTGGGGGAAATGAATGTCCATTTCGGTTGCATCACATTTACACTTAACAGCACATGTTTGAGAGAGTAAAACAATCCTTTCTTTAAAAGGCGGGGAGGGAGAGGGCCTTAAAGTATTTCCAGGGAGACAGACTCAGCCCTTCAAATTATCAGGAGTATATGAAAGCTGTTCTTTAAATTAAAAAAAAAAAAAAAAAAAAACCCACACATGTAGCACTAGTTAAAATTAATCTAAGAGTAAGCAATTCAAATTCTTTACTAAGCCTTAAAGAATTTTGGCAGACATATTATCCCTGGTCAGTGGCTGCCAGCATGGAACATTCAAAGGCAGATCTTGGAAAAGCATTGCTAATCTCATAGAAGAAAACGCAAGGTGAAAAAATCCAAAACACAAGAGGGCTTGCTTTGCTTTTAACTTAAGGCTTCAGCCCTTTATATTCAATTTGTAACTCTTCCCAGGATAAGCATGGGTGCTCACAGAGCAATCTTCTCATATCCTACAATTAAACTTACTCTCTAGGCTTGGACCAATGTGAAAAAAAATGAGAAGAGATTTTTGTCTCGGCAAAATGTTGTTCTTTCCCAACTTTCTCCTTGTTCAATTTGTTTTGGTTTTAATTTTGGGTGATTAATTTGGGTTACTCAGCAGTAGAGAGCAGAAATTTAAAATTACTAAAGACCTGATATTGGTGTGTTGATAACTTGAATGCTTTGAAACAAGGAAACAAAAACATTTATAATCAGTATATATATTTTTTGTTGTTTTTTGAAGAGCAGGTGGAATCTTGTGTGTGGTTAAGACAAAGCACTTAAGGCTTAGGACAGCATATTGTATCTTTTTCTCACAGCAGCCTACAGTTAGATGAATTTTATAGGACTACCTAAATACGGCTTTTGACGCATACAGATGGACTGCAGTTCAGCAGTGTCAGTGGATATGTTATTGGTTGTGTGAGCTGGCTGTTCTAGCAAATCTATGCAAACATACCTATTTTTCCTTCCCCATCTGTCTGTTTAACCAGTCCTGTGCTGCTAGTGCCTCAGGCTGTGAGCTATGTAACTCAAACTGTATATACGTATTTATTAACATAGTTCCCAATGCAATGATGTTCTCTTAAGGTTTTGTTAGAGCTGTATGTGTAGTTACATTCGTAGCATTGAGCACTCTAATGCTGGAAACATGGCCATTCTAAAAGAAATTGAAATATGTTATTGCTGGAATTACAGAAACACGAATCCTGCTGTCTTAGTTGAAACTGAAGTGAATTGCGGAAGAAAAGAGCTTGGTTTCCTCAGGTGGTGATTGATACATGATTGCACTGAGATATTCCAGTTACATTTTGCCTCTCTCTCCAATGCACAACTTCATCTTTTTTCTCCCTCTCCTTATTTTCAGGGTCTTAAAGCAGCTGATAATGACCCCACAGCCCCGCCATATGACTCCCTCTTAGTCTTTGACTACGAAGGAAGTGGCTCCACTGCTGGATCTTTGAGCTCTCTTAACTCCTCAAGTAGTGGTGGTGAGCAAGACTATGACTACCTAAATGACTGGGGCCCACGTTTCAAGAAACTTGCTGATATGTACGGTGGAGGTGATGACTGAACTTCAAAGTGAACTTTGTTTTTGGACAAGTACAAACATTTCAACTGATATTCCCCAAAAGCATACAGAAGCTAGGCTTTAACTTTGTAGTCTACTAGCACAAGTGCTTGCTGAAGGCTTTGGCATAGGCTGCAAACCAATTTGGGCTCCGTGGAATATCAGTGATCCAATGCTGTTTGGAAAAAAAATATTGAGCTCAGTTACACTTGAATTTTACAGTACAGAAGCACTGGGATTTTATGTGCCTTTTTGTACCTTTTTCAGATCGGAATTAGTTTTATGTTTAAGGCTTTAATGGTACTGATTTATGAAATGATGCATTTAAAGAGACAAAATATGTTGGGGTGGGGAGGAGTAAGGTAAATCACAATATGCTTCAACATGCTTTTGTTACATCACATTGCTTTTATTAAAATAAGGAGATTAAAAATAAAAAAACCCTCATGGAACAATTTTATTATCTGGGAGAGAAGACCATGAGGTTGAACAATGTACATTACTTCTAGTTTTAGATGTTAGGGGATTTTTTTTCACTAAAATTCTAAAACTTATGCAGCTGGTTGCAAATAAAGGGAGTTTTCATATCACCAGTTTGTAGCAGAATTGATTTTTTTTTTTTCATATGCTAGAATGTTAGACACCTTTTGGTCTTAATCCATGTACACTTTTTTTTTCTTTTTTTAATTTCTAGTACTTTTTTCCCACTTCACTGTAAAAATGGTATGTGTACATAATGTTTTATTGGCATAGTCTGTGGAGAAGTGCATAAACTTCAGAACACGTGTATGTATTATTTGGACTATGGATTCAGGTTTTTGCATGTTTATATCTTTCATTATGGATAAAGTATTTACAAAACAGGTTGCAAACAAGTGACATTGATTCAATTGTTGAACTGTAGTTAGAGTACTCAATTTTTTTTTATTTTTATTATTTTTTTGGTTTGGGGAGGGAGAAAAGTTCTTAGCACAAAAGTTTTACATAATTTGTACCAAAAAAAGAAGGGGGGGGGGGGGAAGCTGGCCTAATACTGGTGGCACGAGTAAATATACAGTACGTTTGGGGGGTGGGGAGGGATGGGGGAAGGAGCTTTCAAACTGGAGAGACTTCTGAGAACAGCTTTGCCTCTGTATTGTGTACCAGAATATAAATGATACACCTCTGACCCCAACGTTCTGAATAAAATGCTAATTTTGGATCTGGTGCTTGATTTGGCTTTTTTTTCTACCTGAGCAGCCCTGACTGCAGTAAATAAAGAGAAAAAGTACAGAAAGTGCATTTGAATATAATGAGAACTAGGTGCACTTTTTTAGCATTCAGTACTGCTGAGCTGAAAATGAGCTGCATATAGCAGAAAGTTTGCCACAAATGTGGAAGCCAGGTTCCCAGGTGAAAGCAAAGTGATCATTGACATTTCTGGGAGTTCAAAGCTTTCAGTTCCATGCAGGTGGCTAGCTCTTTGGCTTAATGTACATTATCTATATAACAAAGCTTGCATCATTCTTTGGGTCATTTCTAGATTGACAGTTTAATGATAGTGTGATTATTGTGCTGATCATATAAATAAAACACAGATCCTGGCAGTCGTCTCCTGCCTGAACTTCCTTATGCTGAACTAAAGACAAGCCCCTTGTTAACTTAGTGTGTGCCAGATCACATCCTTCAAGGAGTGTGTTACAATTACAGAACTTTATTACAAAGTCCTATTAGGCAATTAATCATTGCGAGATGCATTTACCTATTACACTGATTTATTCGCAAACAAAGCAGATGTAGTAAGTACAGCAATTGTGCGGTCCTTTCACTGACTTGCAACAATCTGCCTAGGTTTAATGTCTGCATTTAGACTGATTAAGGGCCTAATTGTGAACAGTGTGAAGCTCAAACTCAGCAGAAACGCCACATTTATACAATCTGTTGAGAGAATTGAAGCAGTCAGGAGGGAGTCCAGGCCCCAGCACTAGTGTAGCCGCTTTCTGCAGCTGGTAAGGGTTGGTAGGCAGCAACATAGTCTGTGGGCGATGTTCTTCAGCATGAAGCAGTTTCAGTGTTTCCTCAGCACTCAAACCATAATATATTTAATTATAATGTGATTACCAGAGGTGAATCCTGAAATCTAAGCCAGGGAGCTTTCTATACTGCATATGGCTTAAGATTATGAAATGAGGTATCTCTTCTTTGCTAAGCTTTTCATGGGCATGTCCCCTTTCTTTCTCGTGTTCCTGCTAATGCCTGTGAAAATTCTGAGATTTGGCTAATCCTCTCAGATTGGACTATATCCCAATAGTGTCTGCATACCTGGCTGTTATTTATCTCATATATTAGTAACAGTAGCTTGGTGTTGTAACAAACTGTAATTTTTCAGTAATGTGTGAAAATTATCAGTGAGGTTCTTTAAGTTATTTCCATATTAATTAGCAGTAGGGAAAAACAGACACAGAGCAGAACACACAAATGAGGATGTGGCTGTGCATGGCGAACTAAAGAAAGCTTTATAAGAGGCAGTATTTAAACTATAAATGCATAATAAGTAAGCAAAAGGCCATTTTTAACACATTGATTTTCCAACTTCTGTAATTCATGCACAATTACATTTTAACAATACTAATTATTATTGCTATTTGGACCCAACATACGGGAAACACTGAACGAAGTTAATTTTATTGACATCAAATGCTAAGAGATAAGGAAAGAGACATATTTGTGAAAAACTTTCAATTTCTACTACAGCACATTTTTTGTTAAAATGGAGTAGATGTCATTTTCTATGAACACACAGCTCTTTTTGACAGCTTTAGGAGTAATCCTCGTGCATTTTGAGTATTAATATATCCATTTATCTTTGTCTTGGTCAGGCAATCTTACAGCTTTATCTGCAGCTACTTTGCAATTCTAGCAATGGTTATCAAACCTAGCATTATGTCTACTGAACAGAAGAAAAGGTAAATCATTTTGGGGCATCTCAGTGCTTTTACAAGAAAAAATATGTTGAACCGATCCTGTTTCATTAAGTTTCAGGTCTATTCCCATTCTAGAAATGCAGAACCAGATTTTGTTCCTGTGATATATATTTGAATTCCCTGGAGAGGAATGCACTGAAAGGAAGAGGATGGCCAGTCTCTAGACCCTTTACTTGGGGAAATGCTGGTGGCCTTTTTTGGAAATGGGATTTGGCAGTGATATATATAGATAGATGTTTTCTACCTTGCAAACACTGTATCCAAGGGAGGTTACTGGCACAAAATAAGGCCTTAGGAGCTTTCCCATCTCAGATTTTCACAGTTCATTTTTCCTTTTGGTAATAGTCCCTCATAGTCTAGGTCTCTATGAGCTTCAGTGGCTGGAAGGGTGAGGAGGAGGAGGGTGTCTATTGGGAATAAACAATCTTAAGTGGATACACAATGTCTTACATGTGGCTGGATCTACCTTCCTATTTTTACTCTGGGACTTCCAAGTTTTGGTGAAAGATGTTATTACTCACCCAATAACTGTCTAAACTATTCTTATCATGCTCCCTTCAAGTATTTGCACTAATATTTGAGTACTCACCTGCTGATTTTATTGGTGATGATGCAGCCTCTGGCTGTGCTGTGGCACTGTTACAGTCTAGCTGTAGAGCTCACTGTGGTCTTTCTGAATACAAAATTCTATGTAAATAAGTTTGATAGGGCAGACTGCTTGACTCTGCTTTATAAAATGTTTATAAATTAATGTGAATTTTAGATGGTGGATGTTTAATTTTACATCTGAATTGCACTGGTTTGCAGACAGAAGATTCTTTTCAGTTGCAGGCAAAAACATTTTAGACAGCTGCTCATTTTCTTTTAGTGCCGAAGTAGCAAAGTCACTCTGATGCCGAGAGCCACAGGAAACCTGTTTCTTGGGAGTTCTGTTTGTTCGTACAGAATGGTTCTGGAACCTTACCAAATCCCTGACTTTAAAAGACATTTAAATTTACTCTTCTATGATACCATTCACTTTGACACACAAGGGAAGATGTCTTCTGATATGCAGCTGGACACAAATTCCCAAAAGGGTCTCGCAAACCTGTCTGCAGTCATTCAAGATGTCACAGGTAAGCCACTGCCATTCTTACCTCCGGCAGCTAGTCCCACCTTCCTAAGGAGCCTTTCTTCCAGCAGGAGTAGCATGGTTTTGGCAGACTGATCTTTCTGGATTGGGAATGTGACAACAAAGTACCTGACTGCTGCATTTGAAACAGCCCTGTTGCCTGAGTCAGTATTAATTATTCAAATAAAATGTAGCAAAATCACTCAAATGCTCTAACACCTGGTCCACAATGGTGTAGTTTATATATGTTGTTTTTGTCGTTCAACCAGAGCTGATCCGGATTGGTGTGATTTCCTTTCTCTTTTCTTTACTGGCCCTGGTACTATGGTTCTGTAGGCAAGGATCTTTCCTGTGAGTTGCTCTAAAGCGTAGGATAATTGTTCTTTGCTGAATATGTCACAGAAAAGAAAAAAACAAATAATGAGGAATTTTCCTTTTACCTTCAAAGCCAGCTGAGAAACCGAAAAGGAGAAAAGTGGTTAAGGGAAACAGGCCAAGTGCTTTCTGCAGAGAATCAAGGTCATACGGACAGGGAAAGAGCATCCCCTTTGGGATCATTTTATCAGTCAGTGCAAGGCACTGTCCACCAACCTGCTGCTTCTGTTTTGGCCAAACGGCTTGCTCACTCTAACGCAGAAGTTGCGTTAGACTATGCTAAAGTGTAATGGTGCTGCCTTTCATGCTGGGCTACATTTCACTACCAGGCTTTCCCAGTTTTCCCCCTCAGTTCCCTAGGTGCCAAATCTCAAATCAGACTCCACATATTCTTCAATTTACAGCCCTGCAGAATCAAGGTATCTGTTTTGTTTTGCTTGTGTTGTCTTGCTGAGGACTTGAGGATGTGCTCTCCATATAGCAGTAATCAGGAAGACTTGTCTTCCTTTTCAAAGTTTAGTATCCCAAACAGTATTTTTCCCCTCCCCTCCAACCACTGTGGATTTTTAGAACATCTAAAAACGCAGCAATTGCCAGTAATATAGTAGCCGCTTATAATCTGACCATATTTGTATGCTGTTCTGATTTCTCTGTCACTGAAGAGCATACACTAATGTCACAGTGACAACATGAAGATGCAAACCTCACAGAGCTCTCTGGAAAGAGCAAGTAGGGTGAGGTGGTGGCCGTGTGCATTTTGAACTGCCATGTAGCGTCAGCTGCAGAGAATGCACATCATATAATGCATATACATGTATATAATGAACTGCCGGTGCTCAGAAGATCCAGGCAGAGTCTTAGCCCTCTTGCCCCTCTTCCCTGAGCACACAAAGGCCACCCACATTTTCCCCGGCAATGCACAACCTCAAGCGTGCAAGCATTTGCACATCTCTTTCCTCTGAAGCATCCCTTTTCACCTCTTTAATCTGAAGCTACCTGGACAACATCTTCATTATTTTCTCATTGCTTGCATCTTTTTTCTTGCCCTCTCCCCTGGCGAAAGACTCATTTTTATAGAGTTGTTTAGGATCATTTGTTTCTTGTTAGCAAAGGAATTTCTCTCTGGTTTATGAATTACTATTGTCATTTGTTGCTATTTTCCACTCCCAGTATATTTATAAAACCGTTCTGGTTTGCATTAACAATTTCAGCTTTCCTAGTTCTCATGCCTCTTGGAAAGCCTGAGAAAATATTTCTGGTTTCTCCTTCTCCCTTTTCAGTTTCTATAACCAGTTCTGTTACTACTGCTTTCAGACCTTTGATCAGTTTCTTGTAACTAAACTAAACAGTCAACCTCTTCTTCCTGGAAGCAGCTGAATTATTTTCCTTCTAGTGGTGAATATTCTTGTTGACTTCGCATTTTCTTGTGGGGCACCCAGAAAAAAACTAAGTTTTGCTCTGTTCAACACTGCTTATATTTATTATTATTCCTTAGAGTATTTTTCTCTTGAGAGGCTTTTTTTTTATACATTAATGCATTTGTAAACCTCATGGTGGCATGCATTTATGTGATCTAGTGAAACTACCTTCAAGTTGTTCACCCCCTCCTGCAGAGCCTAAACTCTGGTTCTGAAAGCAACATATTTTGCTCTGGGTATGAATAATAAATAGTAGCATTGTGCAAATTATTTTTATACTCCTGTCTCTGAAGATAAAATTTGTTGGTGTGGTATGGGTATATATAGATAGACAGATCTGTAGACCCACCCCTTCTGTGTTCGATGTTACAGAAGTTTGATTATTACATTACATTTGTTATCTGCAGTACTGCAGGGTGAGCTTATAAAAACCCAGCTGTCTCTGCGCTCCATAAATCAAAAGTAATGGCCAGATAATCAAAATTATGCTCCAATTCTAGAACATTCGTTACTGGTGGCATTGTATAAAGCAGATATAAAAGCAAGCAGAGTTTTTGTGCTAGGATGATTAGAGGGAATTACACTAAAAATGTAGAATCATTATTGGTGTGTTTTGACTGGAAGCTAATAAAGAGCACTTTGCTCAGCAAGGTTATTTTAAGATAAACTGCAGAAATAAACAAAAAGGAATCTTTTAACCTAAAGTAGTCAGGAAATGGTATCCAAACTGTCTTTTGGAGAATTGATTTTTTTCTTATTTGGGCAGAACCAAGACAACCAAGAAAAATGACCAAAAATGTAAAACCTATCCTTAAAAACCTTCTCATGGATTCAGAGAGGCAGCTTCAAAGTCCTGCTCTGCTATCATGCCTAGGTAGCTTCAGATACAAAGCTCCTGAAGTCAATGGAGATGCTCCTTTCAATATTATGAATGCCCTCAAAGCAGTATTCAATTAGAAAAACATCTGTAATATTCCTGCAGCAATGTAAGATATGAAGCTAAACAGCCTTAAATAACTGTAATGATTTTAAGTTGTTTTGAATTGGCAGTTGATTTCTTTTCAAACGAATGATCTTTAATGACTTTAAGATTATTAAAACTCATTATATTCACTAAGGCACTGTCTTTGCCTAACTCTGATGCACACTGTAATGCTAAGTGACCCTGTATAAATGAGCTTTTATAGAAACCTCTTTCAGGATTGGATATTTGGAAGAGAATTTTGATGGTGCTTTTGTTGGTTGATGTCTCAGCAAAGACTAGACGCTCAGACCTTTAGTAACTGTCAATGAGACTATCAGGTTGGCTGCCATTCTAGAGCAGAGAGCAGAGATCACTCCACGAAATTACATTTCAGTACTGCTTCAGTCATATGAACAGTAGTAAAGTAGTATATGGTAGAACAGTGCTAGGTCATAAGCTATGTGTTGCATATGTATTTATTGTAGGACTGTATACTGCAATCCCTAATCATTCAATACAGCTGCACAGTGATGGTGGATACTACCTCAGGCTTCCATGAAAATCATCACAAGGATATTTGTTGCTCCCAGTTCACATGAATATGTTGTACTTACACGTATTTGCACACCGTATTGCGGGGGAGGGGTGTTCTCCACTACTGAAAATTCTTAAAGTCTTAGGAGTGTTAATTTTTGTTACTTAAATATAACACAGTGTGGGATTCCCCACAAAAAAACTGTTTGGGAATTTAATAGAGAACATAACGAAATTAGAGTAGAAAATTGCAAATTATAACGGTACCCCACTGGCAAGAGTATTTAAATTTGCCTATTGTAGATAGTTAAAGAGATTTTTTCATGAATCTTGTTGTGATCTTCTTTTAATTATAAACATGCTACGAAAGGAGTATCATATTGGAACTAGAGAAATAGGTAAGGAATGGGCACTTCTTCTGTGTTCATGAAGATTTGGGATTTGTGACCCCTCAGTGAAAACGAAATTGCTAATGTCAACCCATCTCTGGCAGACAGCATCTCACATTGATTTTATACGTAATTCAGCACAATTGACAGCCTTTTCAGGACAAGCTGGAGACTGATATGTTATGGAGGCTAAATTGCTTCTCCTTTCTGGAAAAGAGGGCCTCTTGAGGCCAAAAGTTATGTTTACTGGTGAGCCAGCTGGGACTGTGAAGAAGCAGGACAGTATTATGCCTGATGTGAGGATACTCACGGTGCAATAGTGGCTGAGTCAAAAACTGCCTCCACTGAAATTGTTTTTGTCATATCCAACGAACCCTTTTGCTCCCTCTGTCCTCCCTCAAACAGTAGTAAAAGAAATTAGAGTACCTTACCCATATTTAGTTTTGCATATAGAGTACCAGAGATATTGTATGTTATTGGCTGGCATGCCATCCATGGTAAGTCCAATAAGCAGAAAAGAAGATCTGATAGGGCAAATAGCATGCTTTCCTTACTGCTGCTCTTCTGTCTTGGTCACTGATTGTATAGGCAGACAAATGAGCTGCTGTAGGATAAACCAGATGTAAAACTGAAGTGGGTGCATTTCTTTAAATGGCTGAGTGTGAGCTTCCACGTTCAGCAGCTCCCAAAGGGACATGGCAAGATCTCTCCAGAGAAAGAGCAAATGCACACGCACTGCTGAGGAAGTAGCTGCTCGCCCACACCCTCATTACTACCACAGGAATTTGTGTATCAGCCTCTAGTGCCCTCTGAACAGCTCCTTGTACCGTGCCAGAGGCAGGAAAGCAGCAACTGCTTCTCATCTGATCTTATGCAGGTCTTTGAGTTGCTCAGCTGCCGAGCTGCGTCGGAGTGAGTGGTCTGTCTGATCCATCTGCTGCCTGCGGCGTTGGCCAATACCGGCTGTTTCAGAAGATGTAAATGAGTATTCGGGTAGGAATTGTGAATTAAAAGCCTTGAAGATGCTTTTTTTCGTAACACTCTCATTAAAAATCTTTTTACTCCAAGAAGTAAAGTATCTGCCAAGGAGCTGGTGAACAGTTTTCATCCTGGTGCCCCGCTTGTCCATATAAATGCCCCATCTTCCCCCCCCCACCCCCAAACCTCTTCTAAGATCAGACTGGAAAACGGAAGAAAATTCTGTTCCTGACCTGGATGTCCCCAGAATTCCCACTGTGCTGTACATTTTTATTATTTTTAAAAAGCAGCAAAAATATCTCTGTTGTTTGGGTGTAATAGTTGAAACTGAATGTTCTATCTTATGTTCCACTTTTTGTTTATGTGAGTCAGTGATAAATACAGACTATTCATTGAATATATGCAAAATTCAATATATGTAACAAACTGTTCTTGCAGCGTAATCAGATAATTAGAGGTTTTGTCACTGTCTTATACTGTTTGATATAAAGTACTTTGACTGACAATATGACAGCTTATCTGCAGCAAACTTAACAGGCTGTTTGCAAGGTGTGAGTCGAGTTTAATTGGGTGTCCGGAGATTTACTACGAGGAAGGTAATAACCTCGGTACAATAGCAAGAGGCTACATCTTTTCACCTTTGTCAGTATTGTAAATAAAGGCTAATTTTTCAGTGGGCTCACTCTTTCTCCAGTGATCAGGTCTACCAAAAGAGATATAAATTAATCCCATATTTAGAAATGAAATAATTTCTGCAGACTCTGTGAGATACAAACACCTAAGCGTTTCGAGTGGCATTGTGTATGAATTGTGTGGGCGGGGATTGAGAAAAGAGAGCTACATTTTGAAATAACAACATGAATTTTATTGAAACAGCAATGAGTTGTTTGCCCTTTTATTTAGCCTTTATGATAGCAAATAGAAATGATGTGGCTTGCCAGTCAGACCTAGAAATGGGGAGGGGAAAAACAACCCCAAAATCTGAGTGCAATTTTGAATCAAATGATGTTTGGATCAAACTCAGTGCAATTTATTTTTATGTACTGTCCTCCATACAGAGTACTGCAAAGCAGTTTACAGAGAGAGTCAATCATCAGAAGTTAAAGGGAAAAGGAAGGTTTTAAAAGCAAGAATAATTCCGTAGCTCAGAGGAATTATGGGGGTTTTATTGTAGTTCTGAGAGAAATGAGAAAAGTTCCAGGTAAAACACTATCTTTTCTGTCTTTTGGTATCCAAAATATTGCGTTCACTTGTGTCAGAAAATGGCACGTTCTCGTTAATGGCACCACCTCTGAATGGCTCATTTGGTGAGAGGCTGGCCCATGGTGTTTTCCCACCGCAGATCTGTTCCAGTTCAGCTCTCCATAACAGCCACATGGAGCTCTTGCCATAATTAGTTAACATTATTGCTGAGATACAGCTTCATGCAGTAAATATACACTTTTCCCTCTCAGTATTTCGTAAGACCTGGTATTCTGAAAATAAGATCAATTTGGTCCATTTTGAAGTTGAATTTAAAAAAAATAGTGGAAGCCAACGCTGTGATAGTATTCTGGTTATACTGATATGTATACACACATATATACACACACACAGAATATAATATTTAGTATTTCATAGATGGGTAGATTCCCCTACCTCTGTTTCAGCTATGTATAACTACCAAAACCGTTCAGGTTAGTCTAATTTATAATAGCTGAGAATTTGGCCTATTTTGTTTATTTGGTATTTATAGATAACGATGAGTAGTTCTGAATGTGTGATTTTAGTGATGCGGGATGTAGGAGGGACTCCAGCCCTCTGAAAGATGGTACCCATGTAGTCAGCATCCCCCAAGCTGATTGCCCCTCCAGACACTCATTGGCATCCCGGATCACAAATTGCTTTCCAGACCTCCACAACACTCCAGACAGAATTTTCACCTTGTGGCCCCACTTTTTGAATTCCCCAGCTGAGACTGTCCTTCCTTGAAAGAGCACATTAATCCCTATTGCTTGGTATCACATTCACTGAAAGGGCTTTGTCTCTCTGTCTCACACTGACTGCTCAACCTGGAATATACCTCAGAAAAAAAGAGGAAACTGGTCAAAATCCGCCCACTTTTTTTTAGTGGACAGTAATTCCCAGCTTAAAATCTTAACTGAGCCAATTATTTGCTGCTGTTCAGATTCTTCAAATTCAAATTCTGAAGTCAATAAAATCTTTTTTTATTCTCACATTTTCACTTAAAAATAAAGGTGTCTATTGCAAAATATTGTGTAGTTGGCTGACAAAGTGCTTGACTGTGCAATCAAAGAAGAGCATGTTTATGGTGGACTTTGTGGTTCAGAAACTTCAGAAATCTACATCTGCCTCATATGTGTTTTGTGGCCACCTAGATCTTCTCATAAGGCCAAAGATATACAAATAAAAACAAGATACCTCTACTCACTTTTTCTACCTATTTACTGATGTTTCTACTCTCACTTTGCTGTCTCCTATGATTGGATTTGTTTTTCATGCTCATGGTCAGGTTTGACTAAACTTCTAGCTTTATTTGATGCATCTAGTAAAAATGTGTCTTCAGGAAGCTGGTAGGATTGTGAATTACTTATTCAGGAGACCGATCCTTACTGTTTTAATAAGAAAACTAGGCACCCATGAACCAGTTCTTGTTTTCAGCCTGCTACTTTTCTCTTCAGGTTCAGCCCACTGTATCTTGATGCCAATAGCGAGAAATAAGATTTCCAAGATTTTTGAAGGTGTCCTTGATGTCCACCACATTCCAAGATGAATATTCTTTAGTAGTACACAAATAAAGCTTATAAGCACTAATATTTGAAAGGGAGTATCACTGCATTGCTAAGTTTCGAAAGCGTGTGTAGACACTCTCTTTCTGTCTGTCTCTGTTTCTCCCTGTCTCTGTCTCTGTCTCTCTCCTGGGAATACACTGGGAATTTTGCAAACTCAAGGATTTTAGAGAACAGAGGCAAAAAAATCCCAAAGGTAAGCTGATGAAAGAGAAACAGGGGATTAAATAGGTTTAAAAAATAGCAAGTGGTTTAGAGCTATAATGAGGAAAACAAGCCTCTGGTTCAAAAGCAAGTGCTTTCTTGTCCATTTACAGGATAATCGATATCTCATACTAAAACATCTGTGAGCAGATATTAAAAGAAAGAATGCTTTATTGTAGAAAAAATTTGCTGACCAAGCACAAGTTCCATCAAAAATGGAAGCATAAATAACTGTGGAATATTGATAATGATGCTTAGGGAAAAAAGAGCTGAATAAACAGCACTGAATAAAATGTGAAATGACATTTTTTCTTTCTGTTTTCTTGTAAACCTCTGTGCTAGCAGATATGAACAGGGTCTGTCCCTAGCATTTGATCAGGATTCTTTCTCAGTCAGCCTTTTTTGTTTCCTTGCCTTATTTTAAGCGTAATTATAAAATTGATAAATATGTGCATCAGACATAACATTAGCAGAGCTTGGATTCTGAATTACTGCAGGACTGGTGCTTTTAGGGAGCAGAAACAATTTAGGTCCAGAAAATGAACATGTTTCACTGAACAGATTATGTTTTTCAGCTAATAATAGTTCATATCAAATACCATTTTGTGAAAGATAGAGACCAACTTGCACGCTCTCTGCAGAAACAGAGAGGAAAATGTTCCCTACAGTACTTGTATATTATGAAATCAATTTTGTATTGAAGGACACTTTTCAGAGCAATTTCAATCCTAAAGTAGGTCTGTACGTTGCTGTGTTCCCCATATATATATATGTATATGTATATGTGTATATATGTACATATATCACAGTTAGCATTACAAGGACCCAACAGTGCTCCCATTTCACACCCTGTGTAAAATTAGGTTTAAATTCACAGTAATGATAATGAAGAGTGAATTGTTCACGTCTTGAGAATTTTTGCATTGAAAGTTCCAGTTAGACCCTATAATACATGTACTAGTTTAAGCCAAGCATCTAACTCTACTTTCAGTAGGTCAAGATACTCTTTCTTTGCAGCTCCATTACAGAGCGCTGGTCAATCTGCTTATCTGTTCCACGAACTAAGGTTCGCTTTCCACGCCAACACTCCTAAAAATGATCTTTTCCTCCTTAATATTACATATTTTCTGGAAGAGGGTTTGTCTCTGACAAGTTCAACCTCAATATCTTCAGGGAGTGTTCAGCCTGCTACTTGTAGGCCACTCAGGGAGTGACAACTTTATTGCCAACAGGAAAAGATGAGCTGTCTTCAATCATCACGCTTGATTCAGTGATACCAAACCCTGTGCGTGCCTGGACCCTGGACACCATGATGAGAGAGCAGGGTGGCGATCTGCCAACCAGCAGCTCGCTCCACGTTTCTCACACAGTGCTCCTTTCCTCCACCGTTTATCATATGCGATCAGCAGTGAAAACAGCTGCTGTGCAGTGCTTTCGAACCCACTTGTGTCTATAACATAAAGCTGGCAATGTGCCAGACACAGACATGTAGCTGGGTTGAGGTGAAATCTTTGAACTGGTGCATTTACTCTAACAGTAGGTTACCTGACAAATATGAGAAGAACAAGTTTCTGAAAGAGACATGGGTGGCTGCTAACCAGATCTTAAAAACAACAGGTCTTAAGCTGTTTGCTCTAAGGAGTACAGTATTTTCAGCCCAAACCTCTTACAATGCCATAACCATTATATATTGCATCTAGGAGCCTTAAATAGTCTGGTAGCAAGACAGCCCAGCCTTGGACAGGGCTGAATTGCAAGGTTAGAAAAAATATGTATTTTGGATTTTCCAAGTCTTGCACAGGACTATCTTTTGGAAGACTTCAGCTTTTCCCTTGAGTGGAGAAGGAGATAGGTATGTTGGCAAAGAGATACTGTGTATCCTGAACCACTGGGAAAACTGTTTGCAAGCTTGTGTACCTGATTTAAAGCATTGTAGTGTGTTACAGAAACAAAGAGAATATACAGCAATACTGTCCCTGCTTCCAAAGAATTTTGCAATTTATGTATCTGCATTCAGAAGCTGTACACGCATGCGGTCTGTGTAGCAGTAAAGACTGCACATGCTTTGCAGCTATCCAACTTCAGTGGGAGCAAGAGGTCAGCAGAGCATTCTAAATAAATATTTTTGTCACCTCTTGTTTGATAACCAAGCCCGCCAAAGGGTAAACAGACATGATATCATCATCAATCTTTGAATGGCAAGGTTCTCAGCTGCATGGAGCTCACAGCATGCTGCTTAGGTGATAGGGCAGAAGAAGAGCAGTGACAAATGGAGCACAACGTGATATTGTGATTGATCATTTGCATAGGAGCTTATTGATGGGGCTTGAGAACTTCCTAGCTTCCATTGTGGTCTTGTATTTCCACAGTGCCACTTCTGCTTTGGGAGGTGATGATATGATGCAGAGACAAAGCTATAGACTCTTGAATGGAAAGGTTTACATTCCTGTAGCAGCTCTGGGAAGAAATATGGATGGAAGAGAGTGCTGAACAGTACAGAAGGGCTTTGAAGACCTTCTGAAGAAAGGAGTCGTTCTAAATACAATAAACTAATTAAGTGCTATTACAAATACAGTGAAACTAGCACTGAGCACTGCCTCTCACAGGCAACCCACTGTCTTAAATAAGCATTTAAATAATCCCCATGTGGATTTTGGTACAATTTTGTCTGACCTTTATTTAAAGACCACCAACAGGGGAATTGATTATGATTGGTCAACCTATGTGAATTGGCTCTAACCTAGAGTCAATTCTCATTATTTCTTTACCTGCGTTGTTCCTCGTCTTTTTCTAAAATACATAGTTATCCTTTTAGCTTTCTTTTTTCTTTATCAAAATCTGCTGCATTTTTCTATCCTCCTGTGGTTATTGGTCTCTTGTTTCGTTCTCCCCAAAGCTTTTTTATCCAGCCTCTAATACTTAGGGGGTTTCTTCTTTGTGTGAATCAGCTCTTAAAAACAAAATGTCTCTCCTAAAAGTCAAACTAATACCTATTCAAAAAAATGCAGGACTGCATTCACTGCCTGTATAGCATCAGCCATGTCACTGTGTCTTAGAGCAGGAATTCTTTTTTTATGCTCTAAGTGTCTTCCTGTAGCACTGCTTCCCTATCTGGGACAAGAGTTGAATCCATTTAAGATGTATCTGTACCAAGACTGACAGAGATAAGAGATTTCATCACCGAATGCCCAGTCCTGCCTCTTAGAGCCTGCAACATGTTTACTATTGAATAAGGACTGCAGGATCAAATGAGTCAAACTGAAAATGCAGACACAAGCTGTGCATGACCTACCCAGTCATTCTCTGCTTGGCTTTCACCACCTTTAAAAGAAAAAAAAAAATGGTGCTCCATTATCAAACGTTTTGAGACCATTAACAAGTTATTGCTGACACCCGTAGCCACCACAGACAAAAGATCTGTCAAAAGGTAAAAGACTATGGAGTAATATTTCCTCACTTCCAATTCATACTTTTAAAGAAGAGGGACATATACAGCTGCTTTGTTGTCAAAGAACGTGAAGGAAAGATTTGCAAGGTACTTTTTTTTCCTCCCACATTTAGCATATGCCTTAACCATGCTTAAGACTTTTCCAGAGTAGAGGGAATAAAAGAGGAAGAGGAGGGACAGGCAAGAGGCAAAATTGTCTTCCTTTCTAAGATGCAATCTGAAGTGTTTATAGAAATATTCATGTTAACGCTACATATTTTTGAAGATAAGACTTGTTCATATCAATCAAAACAGAGCAGCAGTAACAGAGTGGATTTGCTTCAAGTAGTTCTGCTTGCAGAGTCTGATGGTGCACTCTGATATGCTTGCTCAATTGTAGATGGTCCCTAATGTCACAGACTCAGCTTGTTTCCTACTCAGCCATCACAGGCAGAAGAGTGAGGGGCTCTCATCTCCTGCAGGTGTCTCTAACATCGATATAACGGGCCTTCCAAAGACCACCCCTTTCCTGAGGGCCCACACCCTCTTCTATTTTAACTCTGCCTTATGAACTGGTAAGTAAACTTTTCTTATGCTTTGTTTTTTAAATGTAATGACTAATGTGCAGCAAGTGCTGATTCTAAGTAAATAACACCTTGGGAACTAGTCCTTTTGTAAAAAGAAGATGTACTGGTAGAACAGGGAAGCAAGCATGGGTAGTGGAACCATCGCAAGAGCTGCTCAAAGAGTGAAAGTACCGTGCAGTTAGTCCTCTGCAGAAATAGAGCTGTGGGAGAAGAGTGGAAAAATTTCAGCCTTTTGCTTTCTGAGCTGATCTTAACCTGTTAACTTGTTAACTGCACCTCATGCAGCAGTTGGTAGACCTAGTAAGCTGTTTCCACTGATACCAGTATCAACAATTCCATTGCCTCCAATGAGAATTCAGCTGGGGCTGACAATGAGCGCTTTTGAAAATCTTCCCCTAGAAAGTATCATTCTCACTTAATTTTGGTAACAAAAAGATGTGCTTTGGAGATGAACAGTATTTATTTCAGTCTCTTTGGGCTGGAACTGTCTAAAACTGAAGCACTGCTAATTTTATGACAACAGGTTCATGATTACATTCTTTTTAGGTTAACCGTAAAACACCAGGAGAATTTTGATATCCTAATTTTTCTGCCTTCAATAAAACAGAAAACAGAAATGAATGAATATTTTAACTATATTTTTGACTTTTAAAAACATGGTTATTTTAGTTTTGCAGCTTTGGGGGCAACAATTTTGGCAAGTTCTGGCTGTATATGAATTGTTTTGCAATTCATTGTGTAGTATAAGGCAAACGGAGAGATGGCTATATATGGCTTTTGTCTATAGCTAGTGATGGTGGACAGTCAATAGTTGCCCTAGAAAGCAGTTTGTTGAGGATTATATGCATGTGATAAACGTTAACTGTTCTCTTGGAAGCAATCGCTCTATATCCATCATAAGCAGTGCTGGTCATTCTCCAAGGTTTGAATATTTAACAGCTTGGTAATGGGACTGGTACAGAGCCATGCTATCCTAGATTGACTGTTTCTTGGCTTGGAGATGATAGACCACAGCCTTGCAATATAGGATCCATCCTCTCTCATGAACTGCTAAAATTCTATGAGGAAGGAATTATGGGCCATTGTCACTTGTGATGAAGAGTGGCAAGTTCAGATGGTTCAGATGGCCCAGATGGCAGCGTGCATAACTAGTGGCATGGAGACTCTGTCAGCTGATAGTCAGGGAGCTCTGAAGTGCCTTCGGATACTGTGTGCAAATTAGCCCTTAACCATATAAAGCTATAAATCTAGGACTAACTTTGGAGATAGTCTGGGACATGCTCAAAGCAGAATTTTAAGACACAGGGAAGGACAACAGGGGCTCTTTTCAAGGTGTTGTGCATTCAGTAGATATAGCGAGGCCTCATCATTATCTAGGTACATCTAAGAGTGTGTTCAACACCAAATTTAGAAAGAGGCTTCTGCATGCCATGCAGCTACACTCGTACAGATTGCTTATACCTTCCCACCTGAAAGCTGCTCTTTGGAGTGTTGTTTCATCACTTCCTCCCAGCAGCTGTGTGAATGTTACAGTCTGGTATTCTAGCATAGGGGAAGGGACTACAAGAAGAGGTGGTGTAGAGCACACTAGCCACTCAGTGGATAAATGTGTCAGCAATGGAGTGCATCGAAGATTATCTGTCTGGAAAGAGTCCTAAGAAAAAACAGATCTAGTCACCAGTCTGCAGGTCCTCACAAAGCTCTCAGTCAAGTTACAAAGTGCTCATCAAGATGCTGCTGAACAAAATGTTGTGTCCTTGGCATACAGACCTGGGAATGAACTATGCTAAGTGGAAAAGGTTACAAAAGCCAGTCCAGTTGTTTCTAACCTCAGTATGAAATGGATCACAAAGTTTTAGTAGGGAGACAGCTAGAGCTGGTTTGTAACATGTTTGACACTTGTAGATAGACCCCAGATTGTGATAGCCATTCTAAAATGCTGCAACACATATTAATAAACCTTAAGTGTAGCAAAACTGCAGTAATCCGTACTACTTGTGTCATCTATACAGTAGCCACTTACAAAACCAGAAAAATTGCAGTAAATATGGCAACTTTGCCAAGTTGTTCAGATTTAATGTCCACATTATTCTCAACTCTCAGACAAAAACACCATATGTGGCAAAAAGTAAATAGATACCTTGCACTAAAAAGTGGTCATGAGCATCTCTAGGAGGAATCCAGCCTAAATCCAGGATACAGCTGATGTAATCTTGATTAACACCCACAGCCAAATTCACAGCAAAGGTAGGTAAAGCAAACTTTTCTGTCTACTCCTAACTAATATTTATAGGCTTTATTACTACAGTTACAGAATGATCAAGCTCTCCAGGAATAACAAAGAAATATGTTTTAGCATAAAAATCACCTATGATTTGTAGTGAACTCCTAGCTAATTTGCTGGCAGTCAAGAAGGGAATATCTGTAAAGAAGTCAATTAGAACTTGACAGCTAGAAGGTTTTGGCATAGGAGGAGTCCTTTGCTGACTGCCCCTGCTTTTGGTAAATTTACAGTAAGAGATGAGCATCAGGTCACAAAGCTGATCATACGTTATTAAAAAAATGAAGTCAGAAGGAAAGACAGGCTTTTTCATATGACTTTCTCAGCTACCTACCCAATTAAAACTGGAGTAGTTAAAAAATCATCAGACTTTCACTTGAACAGCTGTAGACACCTCGAAAAAAATCAGTCTGATCCTAGTACTTTATCATACTATTATCATACATATCAGTACGTATCATACTATTGATCCCTCTTTATCTATGTCATGATTGTATTTTGGATTCACTTTTGTCTTTGTTCTTTTTTTACTTGACCTGCTAGTTATCATGTTCAGCCTTTGCATGAAGGACAGAGCCGACCCTGTGCCCTTTTGTATAGCTACAGACAGCCCACACAGCATTAAAGTGGCCGTCATTTTGCTGATTGTCATGTGTGGGTGGTAAGATGTAGAAATATCCCCTGTCTTAAAGGTATACTCCCGAAGTTAACACAAGACAGAAATAGGAGACCAAAATAAACAGATAAATTCTATCTAACCTTTGTGATAGATAACTATAATAAATTACAGAAATGACATCACAAGAATGAAAATGGCAAAGGAATAACTGAAAAAAAATCATTCTAGTCCAATTGATTAGAGTATATGTTTCTAAGAACCATTTCACGATTTCATTTTCAGCATAAAGAAGTCTCTCTTAAACATGCAGATCACCTGTTTCTTCAGTTAAGATGTGAGAGCTGACAGTACACATTTTGTGACTCTTTTAATACACCCTTTAGCAGACCAGGAAGGATGAAAACTGACATAGTTTTATGAGACTTTCATGGCACGTAGAAGAAATTAGAAAACAAAGTCAATTTAAGAACAATTCTCTTCCTCCTAACACACCAAACAGGGTCTGAAATGATCCTCTTTAAATTCAGTGAAAAAGCCCCATTACCTTTAATGAGTTGTATCAAGTTCCCACTGTGACAGTCACTAAAATGTCAATATTTCCAGTTGTCACCAAGAAACACCAAACTGTTGGGAACACTCCCTTTCTGATAATGCATAACTAGCTCTCCTTGGTTAATACCACGTGGTAAATATAAGGAATAGCAGTCATAGCAGATAGACAGAACAAAATATGTGATGAAATCCAGGCACTGAAATCCACAGCGCCTTTCACTTCTGAGGCATTTATAATGCAATGGGTCTACAGTGGCACAGCAAATAACTCCCAAATCGGCCTGCATTAGACAAAATAATTAAGCCTACATCAATTATTTGGAATAACAGACCATTATTGCAGCATCAGTGTGGTGTGCTTGGAAGGAGAAAGAATCTGAGCTGCACCATGCCATTTATTTTCCATAAACACCTTGTCTTTGCCTTGGCATTCTTGCATCTGCAGGAGCCCATTATCCTTGGAAAATATTCTGTTCCATTGACAATTATCTCTTAATTACTTCTGTCCTTTGAGTAGCTACTACTTTGAGGATTTTTCATTACGTGATGTAATTTTCATCACTGAACCTTCTTTAACTTTCACTGACAGGATTTTTTTATTAACCCTTGCAAGTACCCAACCATACCACCTAGGAATGAACAATCTGGTGGAGTTTTGATGGCTGCAATAGGATGATCACTGTACAGAGCCACTGCTTGGGAATCAAGTGGTTTGTATTTAAGCAGTCAGCAGGGACAACAGAAATCCCAGGGCTCAGAGGAAATGAGTAGATTTAGTTTTCTCCCACATGCTGTTCTACATAACAGGAACTTTCACTAAAAAAAAAAAAAAAAAAAAAAAAAAAAAAAAAAAGCTTCTACCTCTTCCAATTGCAAAAAAAGCTTCTAGCTCTTCCAATTGCAAAAATAGTCTTCGCTATGTAAATCCCATCGCTGCTGTTTTGTTGAGTCTACAGCCAGACAGACTGAAACAATGGCACCCAAAGAGCCCACAACTCCCCTGTTGCATCTTAATGGGCTGTTTGTTAACTTCAAAGCTGACCATCTAAATGCTAACATTATTAGTCAAGTAATCCAAAACACAAGCACCCAGCTTGAGTCATTAGCATTTAATTACCTAACATTTTCTCTTGTTTAATCTACAGTGCAATGCAAACTGGTCTTAATTTTTGTTTTAAACACTGGAGCACTCACGTTTATGTCTCCCTCTGTGGAGAGTCACAGCCTCTTGAAGAAAAAAGAAATATTTGAGTTTACATATACATGACTTTTTTTATAAAACAAAGTACACTATTTTACTCTAAAGTTTTCTTGGAATCTGTTAGATTTATTTAGGTTATTTCTATTGACTGGGATCCTGTATCACCTGTTCAGGATAGGGTGTACTGTTAAGAAGTAAGTGAAGATTTAGCTGCTAATTCAGGGTCGTTTTCCCTCTTCTTTCTTGGAGCAGATGGGGGGGGGGGAAGAAGTTTCTATTGCTTTTTCAAGGTAGTGTAAAGGTCACTGACAATAGCTCCCCTGAAGATGCTGATGTGTGACATTTTGCCTGAATACAACAGGAACGTGATAAGCTAAAAAAAATTCAAATTCCTTTCTAGATAAAGCTGTTTATCAAATGTGACCTATTCCTTAAAATAAAGCACAACATTTAACTCTTATCTTATTAATCTTACCTGAAGCTTACAGCATGTCTCCTGAATGTAAAAGACTACAGAAAGATGATGTTGTAGCACTATTCATGCAAAACAAATACAGTGAGACCTGTACAAAGACAATCTAATGTCTATAAACTGATGACTAAAGTAAATAGATGATTAAAAGTTGCAGGTTTTAACAGCTGAGTTCAAGTCTGGAGTAGCAGCATGGATATTCCATCCAAATCCACAGATAGATACCTAGGCACCAAAGAATAATCCCCAAATTCCTTTTTTATTACTGAGAGACTCACTGTTTTGCTTTTCAGAGATGCTGGTAAGCCCCTAGCAGTGCTCTAAGTGCATGTACTATTGCTAGACATGGTGGCAACCTGCAGTGAATAGTCAAGGCTTGCCGCAAAGAGTTTATGATGTAAATTCTGTTTTTATTGGGAAAAGATTTGCATGTAAGTCACTGCTACTAATAGTTGTTCTTATTTATTATATTGTATGAACCATAGAACCTATGGCTCTTTAATTTAATTATATTTCAGAGAATATAACCTAGACAAGTACTATCAGGAACCTAAGCAATTAACAATTTTTTAAACAAAAAAGATGTAGTGATAGCAGAAGATGAGGAAGGTGAAAAAAATAATTGTGGTGTATTCTTTCCTTCCCTCACAGTTCTGTTGCACTATTAATTTCTTTTCTCAGTGCTTCTCTGAGGTCTTGTCTTCCTTGCTACACAAGCAATGTTTTTTACCTTGAGCTAAGAAGTATTGTCTATCGCAAAGAAAAAAACGCAATGAAAACAACTTACTAAAGTTGCACTTCAAGGTAAATTCACCCAGATCAACCCTGCTCCCCACTTGGGGTTAAGCTTAGAGTAAATTTACCTGGAAGGAAAAATAACACAACTTGCCCTCACTGTATTTTTTCACCTCAGGGTGGCTCATTTGTATCCATTTCCCTGCAGTTAGAAATGAAACTTTTTTAGCTGTGAAGAAAAGCCCTGAGGTAGATGAAGATATCAAATGTATATATGCAGGAGGGCAAAGCTACAATGTGGAATTTTTAGTGAAATTACCGCATGTGGGGAGAGATATGTGGTGTGCCTGTAGTCTTCAAGTGGGATGCTGCCCAGTACTTTAAAACCATTTATTTGTGTCTGTCCAAGCATATTTCAGTAACAATTTAGCTTGAAATGTAATGAATTGAGCAAATATAGACTCTTATACTACAGCTCTAATACTCTTCCTCCACGCTCACTCTTACAGCTTTGTCTATACACTTAATTCTCGCACACTGATCACTTTTAAACCACCCCTTTTTCTTTTGTTAGTCCATTCCATTGACTAGTGACATGTTCATACAGAGATTAATTTATGGAAAATGATTTTCTACAAATCCTGTAGATTGCAAAAACTGTGCATCCACCACTATCCAATGTTAGCATGTGTGTTCTGCACTGCCACACGGTGAAGAATTGGATAAGAGACTATTCTCAACTGTGGCTGAAGAACGCATTTCTAGGCAGATTCATCATCAAAAAAGAAGATGAGGTGGAGCTGCCAGCTGTCCTTCAAGATCACCCAGAAAGCAGTGTGCTAATTGTGTACCTCACATCATGTGAGAACAGAAGAAGGTCACTGTAAAAAAATTAGCAAACAGACAGTGAAATCAGTGACTGGAGGACTGGAGTTTGGACAGGAACTCAAATAGGCAAAAGTAGGGCAAGAAGGACGGGAGAGCACAAACTAGGATCTAAGGACTGGACAGCAAAATGTATCTTAAAGTGCTACTTTGTCCCTTGCTACCTATATGCTTTTCTTTTCTTCTCTTTCTTCCTTAATAAACATGCAATCAAACAAGCCTCTCTGCCATGCTATAGCAAGGTCTTGTGCATGGCAGTCCCTTTCCAGATTCTCAGTCATGGGTCCCCCAAATCCCCAGGTGTAGTTCTCCAGGCAAAACCTGGACTGAACTTTGCAAACTTACCAGAGCCTTGATCATTTCACCAGGGTTCGGCCCTTACCATTACACTGACTTGTTCAGTCCACTTTTTTTAAACACAGTCATGGGAGTTTGAGGAATCATTTAACTGAAGTAATAGAGTAATACAATATTGTAAGGTAGTAATGGAGGGTACCAGCAGATGGTGATATATGTAAATTGCTATAAGGATTGCATGCAACAAAAGACTCTTTAGGAGGTGCGGACACTGAGTAATTCTTCTCCCGTTTCTACTAATGCTCAGAAAAAGGAAAAAAATATTCCTTTCATTATTTCCAACTTGGCCTGGTACAGCTGGTGGCAGCTGTTTGGGGACTTTTTTCTACCACTCAGATAATTTTGTTTGGCATTGATGCCTAAGTAGCTGCTGAAAACCATCTTGGAAACTCCTACAGAGTATGTCTACATTAAGCTTTTTTGTTGAGTATTTTTTTTTCCTTTGCAGAAGTTATTACCAAGTGCACTGTTTACTCTTTATTGTTGGTATCACAGGGGAACCAGAATGCAAAATAGATGGCTGTAATAGCCACAGGGTAGCATGCTGGGGGCTAGCAGAGGAGAAATTCTAATTCCCACTACCATTTCCTGGCCCAGATGGTCAGGACTTCAGCACACGATGTTTTGAAATGCTATTATGAGTACAAGCTAATATCGATTCTACAGAGAAGACTTTGGCAAATCTATTACCAGGTCTTTTAAATTGCACCTCACTAACAATTTAGGGTAGCCATTCATCCAGAGAAAAGAAATACAGCTCTGGGCTTGCTGAACACTTCTCTGAGTTGACCTGAGGAGGGAAAAACTTTGCAAAGTCACATTAGTGCTTTTTTTCAGCAAGAATGAACTGCAGATATATTCTACAGAAATAACTTGCCCAAGCAGCAACCCTGTCCTCATATCCCATATATATCTATCTATCTCACTCGTTGAGTGAGAAAACACTTGTGGACATTGAAGGTGTTACTGCCTTAGCTGTTTATTGTAGCCCATCCATCAGAGGCTTCTACCTAAAAACAGAAAGGACTGTGTTACCACTCCATTTCTCTCCAAGCGATCCAACTTTTCTTTCTTTCTTTCTGGTGGATCAGATGAACATGCTGGTCTGTGAAGGGGATGCAGCTGAGGCACAGAAATACACCATGTTCTCTCAAGCCTGCTGGGTGGAGACTTGGGGACAGGGTGGGCAACTGGAGGCACCAGTTATACCCCTGTGGCAAAATTGTCCTCAGGTCCTCTGTTGGAGCTTCACAAGGCTGTGCCTGGGGTTGTTCTTTTGTGTTAGCACCAAGCGGCACCTTCTGGAAATAGCTAAGAAAATAAATCAACTGGACAGCAGTAGTTGTGGAAACAACAAGACAAGTTTGATTTCCCGTCAGGCACTGTCCCACATATTCAGAATAGGGAGAAGAGGAACTCAAGGATAATCAGCAAACACTAGAAATGGGCTAAAGCAGTATAAAACCCTGAAGCAAAAAGAATAAACTCAGTTTTCCTCCCAGATGTGGTCAGAGTCATCACATTCACCCAACACATGCCTAGTCCTAATATGACCCAGGTTGTTCTGAATTTGCCTTTCCCTAGCCAAGCCAATTTCCACTGCCAGAAGGGGCTCTTTTTTTTCCAGAGCTAAGCTGTTTTGATCCCACAACTGACACAAGTGGGAGTTATTCTCAAAGCTCCTCTTTTTCTCTTCTCAAGGTTCCTGCATCATACAGTCTTCTTCAGGTTGCATTTCATTTGGTCAGACTGTGGAGACAGCAGGTCTCTTCCCTTTCGAGGTAGCCCTAGACGCTGCATGTATTTCTCTATTCAAGAGTATGGATGAGCCAACAATTGCTGCCACTTTAGTACAGTTATGGTTAACTGTAACCCTTTTATTGTGGAGGAGATCCAGTTTAAAAACAGTCTTATATGCTTGTAAACTGTGAGAAAGTTCAAACTTAGACACAAGCACAATGATTTGAATCTATCCCTTTTATTTTGGAATGAGTCATTTTCAATTCTTTGGGATTAATTTTTCCTTAATAATACAAAGCATATACTTGTAGTTCCAGGATTATTCTCCTACAGGAAGACGCTTCTCTGCAAGGCAATCACTTCTTACTGTTTACAGTCTTTGTATCCCTGGTACGAGTGACCCTAAATGCCATTCACTCATGAAGCCGTTGTTACATAGCACATGTTCTCTTGTGTAGCAAGTTCTATGTCCATTATCACTGATATTTTTGTACCACTCATCACAATTTCACCATCTCTAGATTATCCTGACCTTTGAGTATGTGATTTACCTATGTCAAAGGCTTGTTGCTTTCCATCTCCATTTATGGCCCTAATAGGACATTTGGAGGTTGGGGTTTTTTTTTGCTGTATAGCCTTGGGAACAAAGACACATCTATAAATACAAAGCTGTTTGCCTGCAACAGGCAGGTCATTGAAGAGAGACATATCCTGTTGTGAGGATATGGAGCACTGCGCTGTGATCATCAAGTTACCCTGCTCAGAATAAATCAGAGGAAAAAGCATGTAACTAGGAGCACTGTGTATATACAGATGACTGTGTGCAGGTATTGATGCTGCAAAGCATCAATAATGCAGATGTAAAGCTCTGGTTCTCATTCAACCCTACTCTTAACTTGTGCTGTAAAGGATCAAATCTCTTAGACTTTGTTTTCACTGTCATTTTCCTTCTCTGGCCTCTTCTTGACCACCATACACAGTTATCATGACAACGTGCAGTGCACAAGAGCCTCAGATTTTTCCATGCCGGGACACTGGCATTGTCCAGCAGTCACTACTACTTAACTCCTGTGTTCATAGTTCTGCTGAGGTTCAGAAGCCCTCCTTGTGTTCACACATCACATAACAGCTTCATGGAATAGGGGTAGAGCAGGATACCTTTGAGATCAGATGTAGTTCTAAATTAACCCTGTTTTTAGGATACAGTTTCACAATATGGCCAAGCTGGCATACAAGTTCACTACTGACAGAAGAGGGAAGTTGTGCTATCTTTTCTTCTCACATTCTTCCTTTCTTCATCCTTTCTCTTCTTTCCCTTACCCACCCTTCTGTTCCCAGCCACCCTTCTGCTTCCTTCTGCTCATCTGATCTCAGATGAAACTGATTCTTGTCCTTTTTTGAAATCTGACTGAGCTGCTGTGACTTGCTGTGTGACTTACACAAGCACGACAGCTGTTTCAAAGCAAGCAGTGAGATGGAATGGCTAGGAGCAAGAATGACAGGGATATAGGGAAGGGAGCTGGACATGCTCCTTCAGCAGCAGCACACTATTACCTTGTCTCAAGCTGTATGATAAAGTCAGACCCTAATTGTGCCCATGCACAGACAGAAATTGTGTCATTAATTTTGCTTCCTCTTTAGTCTATGAATTTCATAGAATAATAGACTCATGGAATCAGCCAGGTTGGAATGGACCTAGGGAAGTCATTCAGGCTGCTCAAAGCAGGGTCAATACTGACCCATTTAAGGTCCTTTTGTGAAAAAGTTTGATTGTGCTATTGATCCTAAATGTCTGCCAATTGACTTTATGCCCCTCTTCCCCAACCTCCAGCTTTGGTTGTAAGATTTAGCTGCTGAGAAACTGTAGTGCATAACAGAATCTAGCTTGACATGAAAGGAACCAAGTGGATTCAACCTCCCTGTCATCCCATGAAAGACATCCTCTGTGTAAGTGGCATTCATGGCCTCATATTCTACTTCTAAATCTGTACATTTTTCAAAATGGTTCTCTTGGTACTCTAGTTTCCTCTTTAGGATGTCTCTGGAAGGTTGTTTATTGCAGTAACACCTGGCAAGTTCAACTGAGAGTAAATACAAAGATGTTCTTGCCTCTTAAATAGACAAGACAAAGGATGACAGGGAAGGAAAATATCTCCACTTTATAAAGAAAAACTTTAGTGAATCTTTTTTCCTTCCAGAGTCCCAGAGAGCATGCGCAACAGCATAGGAATGGGAACACCAACCTCCTGAGGCTCAGCCCAGCATCTCTCCTGCAAAACAATTTTTCTTCAAAGTTGTCATCTATGAGGATTTTGTTACCTGCTCACAGCTCTGAGATTTGCTGGGGGCTTTTGTCTAAGCTCATTCTCTTTCTCGAACACAAGAATGAATTTGTTTCCTTGATCTGCTATCACATATTTTCTTTTTAAATAGAGCTTACTGTGCAATCTCATATCAACCTTTACATTTGTTCTTGTGCAATATACAGATTTTTCTTTGCATGGTGTGCCTCTACACACTTCATAGAGATTACAGGCTGCTCTGGCTTGTGCTATCACTGCCTTACCCTCCTCACTTTTAAGACCATCTATAATTCCATTAGAAATTATGCCCTCTACAAGATGTTCCAACATCGATACGGAAGATATTTGTAAGACTGTTACAGAGCAATCAGATGCCTCACACACTTTTTATTTCCAGCTGCTGAACACATGGAGGCCAAATATGGAGCCTTCATAAGGGTGCAACAATCTTGTAATATTTTGATTTGTACATTAATTATGTTCACATTCTGTAAGTTCAGAGGTGAATGAATTATGTTAATCCCCTTCTCCTGCACAGTGTGAGCTCAACTTATCAGCTTTTTCTCCACTGGAGTCTTTTTTTCCCCTTATGCTGATGTGCACTGAAATATTTTCTTCTGGCTTCTTCAGTGTTTCCCAATATTTCCTCCTAGGCTTAACTGTTTGGGTGGATAATTCCATCTATTCAGAGTTTTTACTATTATTTACCATTTGAAATCTGTCTTCCTTTTCCTATCCTAGTTTATCTTCTCTTTTCAAGTAGTATACAGAGAGACTCTTTTGACCTTATCTGTTTGCCAGAGTTCATGGCCCTCAGAGTTCTGTGTTAGGAATAAAAATTGATGATCGAGCTAGCTATCTTTGAGGTAATTCCCTTCTATTCATGTAGGCCTCAACATGGAAAGAATCAAGCACTGGGAGGCAATGTATTTGCTCACAGCTCTAAGCCTTTTTCAGTCAACTTTCAGCTTCAAGCTGCTGATTCTTCTCAGAGCTGCATTTCTAAGGCTGATTGAAAGAAGGGGTAGATTTGTATTTCTGCCTGTGCTGTTTCACAGATACATCCATTAAAACAACCGCACTCATCCACTTAAAATTTCTGAGTGGCTCCATCTTGGTATTTTTGGGGGACTGGGACAGGGGTAGGGGAGCAGGATGTGTTTTATCTAACAAATGTACAGTTTTATTACCTCAAAGGAAGAACAGCAATTGAAACCATCGGTGTCCATCATATTTCCCCCCACTCCCGTGACTATACTGTTGGTGCATTGCGGAGTGCATTAGAGTGCCCTTACTGTAAAACCAACTCTAAACCACTACATTGCTGATTATCTTCCAGTAACTTTTCAAAAAGGTAGACAGATTCTCCAGCAATTCACTGAGAAGGAATCATGGAGCAGCTCCACTTTCTGCAGCCTTAGGAACCAACAATATTTGGTCCAGAAACAGTAATACAAGTGCATCACCAGTACTGAGAGTGACATGACCTGGCTCTTCGACCTGGCTGCTTTTTCTGCTCATCCTTCCGGATGCTAATTGCCCAAATTAACTTTGCGATGAACACATCACCTCTCTGGTAATATGGCTGCATCTGTACTCCTAATTACCAGAAGGTGTGGCCAAAACATTTCCTGAATCATTGGCTGGTCTTTGTGCTAAGGATGTGTGAAAGGATTTTGGAAGGTCAGCCACTTTCTGCATAAACAACATCAGATATCCTAAAATACACTGGCTCTGCTGTGAATTTCAAAAATTTTCTTGAGCGCTTATGTTAGCGAAACTTACTTGCTTAGAGGCATGTGAAAGGCAAACACAAAAGAGGTCAGAAAATAGCCAGACCTAATTCAATTTTATATTCAAGTGACTATCCTCAGGAAATATTGTCATTAATTTTCAATCTAATTTCTCAGGAAAGAGATAAAAAAAGGAATGAAATAAATTTATATAGAAAATGTTTAACACCCATTCAAGAACTACTGCAACACTGGGATGGAGTGATGTCTGTAGACAGGCAGTGCAAAGATGTCTGAACATCTTGTCTGGTGCTTGCTAGCAGGCTGAACTCTAACTCCTCATGCCTCTGTTTAAGTGGGCTATTCCATAAATCATATTTCTCATTTTCTACAACCAGCTTGCCACCTGGTTAATATTGCAGAGATTTACACTAAATTCATGAATGCCAGTTTCAACTGTCAAAGCTGCTTTAAAAGAAAAATAAGGTTAACTTGGGCAAAATGAATAACATACATTTTAGAGCCAAAAAGCAAGTTCCTTTTAAGCTTCAGAAGAACTGTGAGTTTCTACAGCCTGTGATTGCACCTATATTTTTTCCTAAGGAACAGAAAGCATTTATATCTTCATATCCAATTCCTTAAGGTATGCCTATGCTTATAAATTTAAGTATATTTCATCTCTGTTCATTATGTACTCTGGAAGAAGTTGGGAAGAGGTAAATTTTTGCTTTATATATGCCAAAGCATTAACAGCATCACCTAGCACTTTTTCTCAATGTTATTCTTCCCCGAAGTGAAACAGAAAGAAAAATGCTTTTAAATAGGTGCCTCAAACTTTACCAAAGTTGCTTTTCACAAGAAAGGAACACCTCACTGCAGCAGTCCCTAATTCCTGTGCTGGATTACATACAGCATCATACATGACATTCTTACACTGAAGATGCTGGCACGCAATGAAAAATCTTATTTCCAGATTTTAATTAACAAGGAAAGATTGCAGAAACTGTAAATGAAGACTGCAAAGGGTCTAATGATTGGAGTTCAGTTATTTCCAATAGACAAAAGACAGGCAGAATCTCTTATCACACCAGGCCATTGCAATTTTCAGTGATTCTGAAGATGTGCAACACTGATGCCCTGAGATAACATGACTATGATTCACTGCCTCAAAAGCAATCACAGATCAGCAACTATTTTCTCCCCCCCTCCGGCCACTCTAGCCTACGTCAGAGTGAAGGTCATAACAATTTTCAGCAGGCTGGTGAATGCTCTGGGGATTTTGTAGTTTGTATTTGTCAGGAGAATGTGAACACAAGTACTGCTCAATTTGTCATCTAGTTTACAAGTGCACGGGGCTTAAATCCATAGCTATTATAGGTTAAAAGTAGTTAGGGAAAGCCAGGACATGGACAATAAGAATCCATCCCTTGTCTTTGTGTACCGAAGTTTGCTTTTATAAACTGGAGGTCCCACTTGCAAAATGAATTGTGATGGATCCGTCAGCAAAACAGACTCAAGTGGGGGAATTTTACTTAATTTACACCAATAAACAGAAACTTCTAATCTCTGATTCGAGTATTCCGAAAAAAAAGGACATGAACGAATACACAAACACGTAAGTAAAAGACCTATCCCTAGTCTCACCTTTTTGCCGCAGGTAACGCAGTCCATGCAAGTTCTCACAGGGAGGCAACAGGCAGCGCAGGAGGCGGTGACGTCTGCATAATGCTTTTCTGCTGCCCTTTGCCACTTACTGGTTTTCCTGCCAAACTGTTCCTGCTCTGACCTGTCTCACCTGTGGCTGCGGTCCCTCAGGGTGTGAGTCACCCATGGTCCCTCAGGGGAGTCCCTGCTCCAGTGTGGGTCACCTGCAGCCTCGGTCCCTCAGGGGCATCCCTGCTCTGATGTGAGTCACCTGCGGTCCCTCAGGGATGCTCCAGATCCAACATGGGTTACCTGCAGTCCCTCGGGGTGTCCCTGCTCCAACGTGAGTCACCTGCAGCCATGGTCCCTCAGGGATGTCCCTGCTCCAATGTGAGTCACCCAGGGTCCCTTAGCAGTGTCTCTGCTCCGATGTGGGTCACCTGCGGTCCCGCAGGGCTGTTCCAGGTCTGACATGGGTCACCTGTGGTCCCTCTGGAGTGTTTCTGCTCCAGCATCAGTCACCTGCAGCCACAGTCCCTCAGGGGCATCCCTGCTCCTATGTGGGTCACCTGCAGTCCCTCAGGGGCATCCCTGATCCAGTGCGGGTCACCCGCAGCTGTAGTGTCCCAGGGTGCCCCTGCCCTGGCGTGGGTCCCACAGCCACAGTCCCTCGGGGCATCCCTACCCCAGCACACGGTGTGCCAGCCCCACAGCCCCTCGGGGTGCTGCAGCCCCTTTGGCATGGTGTCCCCCCCCACACCAAAAGCATGTCTCCAGCCCCCTGTGCCTGCTTCTTTCTTAAATATATTGGAGCAAGGGCTGCCCTGCACTCCTATGAGTGGCTGAAGTCATCACCTATGACGGGTGATGGTAAAGTTTTAGTGCGACAGGGGTTGGCTCCTCCATGCTTTTGGGAACCAGCTGGAAGAGATCCGGCCCGCCCCGCAGCAGTTTGGGGTGCTGCGGCTGCCCCTGCTGCCTAACACATGGCAACTTCTGCCCTTTACAGAGGGGAAGGTGAGCAGGGGAGGAGGGGGCTTAAGGGAGTGCAACGCCGGGTGAAATAGCCCCCGCACTGGCAAAGCACAGCTGCGGGTCGGAGGGGACTGACAGCTCCACGCTGCAGAGGGACTTTTAGGGGAGTCTCATACGAAAGGACAAGCCACGAAGAGCAGTGAAGGTGAGCAGCAGGAGGAAGGAGATGCAGAAGGCCTGGGTGAAGTTCTCACGGCGGCACTGAGGAAAGAAGTATTTTTTGTAGTGAGAAGATAAGACTCCCACCTCTGGTGAAATTATGGGTAGCATTCAGCTGCATAAACTGAGGCGACTAACCCCATTTTAGCTGAATTGTGCTTGGCCTTTGGCTGTGGCTCCGAAATGGCACGCATCTCCCTGCAGGTTGTGTGCAGTCCCTGCTGGTAGGTCTCGTGAGGCTGTCTCTGCTACCCCGGGGCATTTAAAACAGCAGTAGGTTCCTGTGTGTGGGCACCTGAAACCCATCCTGGAGGCCACAAAGCACTTACCTCAGTGGCTGTCACAGCCCCGTTCCACCCTGATACACGTCAGATACTCCCACTTAATCTGCTCTCAAATTTGCAGTTTTAATTAGCAAAGTTTTCTGCTTTTCATTTTCCACCTAAAGAAGTGTGTAATACTGCTGCCGCAGAAAGTTGGTGGGTGGCCCAAGTCCAGAGCTATCAGTGCCTGAAAGAGCTCAGGGACTCGTGCTACAGAAACCTCAAGAGGTCCTCTGTTTTCATTCACCTGAACTGCCCTAAAATTCATCTAAATTGTGAAAAGTTCTTGATTTTTGAAAGAAGTAAATGGAAACTTTGCCAGAAGTTTACTGGTCTCCCATAAGACTGCTGGTTTCTTCTGTTAAAAAAAAAAAAGAAGAGCTTTTCCCTAGATATTTTGGCATTTCTGTGGCTGGCAGCAGAACATACATCCATGCACATCCTTTGGCATAAATTAAAATTGTTCCAGTGACTGCTTTGGGGTGAATGTTAATATATACACTTTCCTCCCTCATGAACAGAAACCCCTCTAGGATCCAAACTTTCGTGTTTATTGTCACCATGTAAAGTTACTGTGTGGTTATGAGTCAAAACTGTAAGAGTAGGGTTTGAATGAAAAGGCTTTAGTGGAAAGGTTAAAACCGGAAAAGAAGCAGTAGAAATCACTAGCTATGAGTGGAGAGCGGGTCCAGAAAAACCTGACTACACAAGCAGCAGGAGCGAGGGCAGAAAGATAATCCCATTTAATCTAAAATAAACACTACAAAGATGATAGAGGAAGAAAGCAGGGAGGTTTCTAGTCAGACAGCAAAACACAATACCCATATTTTTTGCTGTGGCATCAGTTTCTATGTCTTGCTCCTGTCTGGGCTGCAGTACACTGCCACATACAGCTGCTGCCACCAAATGCCCTGCTAATTTTAGGATACTTATCTGTGCTTGAGCTTGGATAAGGGGTTGTTTAGCCTCCATTTGTGGATGACACGTGAGCTCTCCCACCTGCTGTACATCTCTTTACAATGTCCCTTGCGAGACCACAACGGCAGCTGTACAGTTGTGGGGTGAGAAAGAAGGGTCATATAACTGATTAGAAAACTGCTAAGTTGCCGACAGCACTGGTTTAATAAGCAGTTTGTTTTTCAGCCTGCGGAGGGGTTGACTAGTGAAGTGAGCCAAAAAAACCCTTTGACTGGAAGTGCCTTGCATATCACAGAATGGTTGAGATTGGAAGGGGCTTCTGCAGATCATCTACTCCAACTAGATGATCAAGCAGGGATATCTATCAATGATTGTGAAAAAAAGTGAAGGAGGACGTGGCAAAGCCTGTGAACAATAAAACCCAGCATTGTTACAGCAAGGCAGGAAAGAACTGTTTTAGGAAGATAATTTGTGCCACTTATCTGGACAAGGGAGCCCCTTATTCCTGGGTAGGACAAATTGTTCTTGGAGCATTGCAGAAAAGTGAGCATGAGGAGATCTGTATCTGTCTGATTTCTGTTCGTTTCATTGTCCTTATGTGTATGTAGGGGGTAGACGGTGGAGTCACATATTCAGTGACACACACAGTCAATGCAGCGGGATGCAGGTGTGCAGAATGACTTAAGCTGTACCAGGAATGAGCTGAGGGGAGGTTAAATTAGATGGTAACTCTTGGCCATGATTTGGTGCTTGTCTGGACTAGTACCAGTAAGTGTTTCTCCAGGTTTGAACCCTTGGGTTGAGAAGGGCCCGAGAAGGAGAAATCTAAACCCAAGACAGAATGCTGGCAGTCAAAGAATACAAAGTGAAGCAGATTGAAAGCATAATGCTGAACTGTGTGCAGTCTGATCAGTTCTAAATAATGTTTCAGAAAGGCTTCATCATAGTCTCCTTGATGAAAACCACCTGTTGGTGGAAGCTGAAGTTTAAGCCAAATAAACAAGAATTTAATGTGTATTAAGAAAAAACAAGAATGCTGCTAAAAACATATCATTATGGAAACTGACAGTGTAACCTAACCTTAAAGTGTTTACAATTCTCAGCAGAACAGCTGAAAAAGGATGCACTAGAAAGCAAACGGGACCAGAGAAGGGAGAGAAAAAATATCACAGGAATAGCAAGATGTCTACTGTATGCATGGACATTATAAAAGTGAGCGCTTTAGAGAAAAACACATAAATGATGACATAACAAATATATTCAGTACTGACTAGGACTTAGAATGTCAGACAGAGGCATCCGTTTGCTTCTGTAATAGAAAAGTACAGAGACACCATAAAGTTAAAAGGAAACCAATTTAAAACTGTTAAAAGGACATATCTGAGAGCATAAATAGCATGCAGCTGTGTACGGACTGCTGTAAGGCATGACTGAAGAAAGGGATTAGTAGGATTCCAAGAAGAACTGAAGACCAGATCTCCAGTGGTATTTAGGTGGCTAACTCCTAATGAAGTATGTGTAATGGCTTTGATTAGTTATGAGCTCAATTTTGGAGGGTCTGAACACTCTGCCTATAATCCAGCAAGACTCATGCTTTGCTCTCAGCAGGTAAATAGTGTCCCCGATGAGTGCCATAGAAATTATATTCCTAAAGTTAAGCACACACTTACATTCTTTGCTGGAGTGGAGTAAGCATGTTCAGTACTAAGACTTCCATAAATAAAATATCCACAATTATGTAACCCAGGGGAAAGAATTGCTTCACTGGGGAAACAAACACCTAATGACCTCCATACTTTAAACAGCAACAGTAACACTCATATAATAATATACAAGGGTTGACTGAGATATGAGGAAGAATTGAGCACCAGCTGGAATACATGCTGGTTGTTTATTCCGCTGACAAGGAAGATGTTACATAAAAAAATCTTCTAGCTTAAAGCCGCCTTTCACTCTGTCTGACACTCTATTTTGGAAGAAATGAATAGTCTCTTGTCACTATGCTTTAGTGAAGAAAAAAAACCATTTTCTTAAAAATACACCCACACCTAGAATATATAGCAAGTGAGATACATGAATCAAAGTACAGTAAATAGTTTAGAAGGGTTGAAGTTCTCTGTTCACCCCTGTAGAGAGCTGTTAGCATTCGTTACCTGGTATGTGTTCTTTGGTGGTGAAACTGGCTTAAAACACTCCTGTCCTGCTGCTGCTGCCCTCAAGCGCTTTGCGACTGCTCCCACACCCATTTAGTGCCAGCAACAACTGCTTGTGGGATCATTTTGTACACGAGGTTAGGGAAGTGATCTACATTAAAAAAAAAAAAAAAAAAGGACAAAAATAAAGCCCCAGACACCTTTTTCTGGAGGTTTTCCTTTTGCCCTGGACTGTATCAGATACAGAGTGTTTCTCAAACAATTGTATTGCCTCCATCAAGGAGACAGCAGACTGCTGCAGAAGGGCAGGAGCAGGGTGCTGCAGAAGGGCAGGAGCAGGGTCAGGGCAGCAAAAAGAAACCTCCCAAGGCAGTTTTGTCAGGAAGGGAAAATAACATTTAGCTGCCCCCCAACTCTTTTGTCTGGAGTTAGGGTTACAGCAGAATTTCATTACAAAGCTGATGTTCATCCCATCTCTCTGTCGCTGCACTTTATATATGTACATATGTGTATGTGCATGTATACACATATATATGTTCATGTGCATGTGTGTATATGTACTCATTTAGAAAACATTAAGTTAAAATCTCGTTAGATCTGAGACTCGTTTTGCTTGAGAAGAAAAAACAACAACAACAACAGCAAAAAAAAACCAAAACAGGCAGACTGAGTTGTTTGGAGATACATTTAAAAATGCATGAGAAAACACACTGAAATGTTTGTAAAGAGCTGTACATTAGAGTCCTAGCTGCCTGCCAAACAGCGCTGTCTGTGAATGGGTGTTTAAGCATGGAGCAACAGCCCATAAGCATGGGCAGAGAAGCAGATGGCAGGTCACTCTATTAATATGGAGAACTACAGCAATACCTAACATTTTATAGTTCTTTACCCCTTTGATCTGAAACTGTGCCACAGAGGAGCAAAGCACCAACAGCTCCATTTTAGCAATGATGAACCTGCAGATATACCTAATCAGATAGTTACCCATTCTCTACTAGTTCCTGCTTGCGCCAAATGACCCATTCTTCCCTGCTTGCTGTAATGTGTTTTGTGTCTGTCAGTAAGCTGCTTTTTAGAGCTTGTTTGTGCTCACGTGTCGAACCTGGGTGTATACAGCCTTCCTCCCTGTCCCCAGGATAAACGGGAAAACAACCTGCCCACGAAGGTGAAGCAAATAATGGATTGAGAGAGAGGACCTGGGTCTCCAGGCTCCAAGCCAGCATGCTACCTGCGGGCCTGCATCAGTCACTGGAACATCTCAAGAGTAAATTTTTCCTAAGACATGATGAGAATTGCATCTTTCTTTAACCTGTTACATGTTCTGCACTTTAATATGATTAAGTGTTTTTGTTTTTTCATTCTAAATTTTCTTAATACTTTGTTACCTGGGGAGCTTCACATTTGCCTATGTGAGAATGACTGGAGAACTGAAATGCAGACTGTTCCCAGAGAATGCAGATAAATGGCATTTTGCAAATGAACCTTGCAAGACGCATGCACATGTAAGAGTGTTCTTGATGTAGCCACTATAGTCAATTATGCTGGTGAGGACCACAATACATTATATGGTATATCGGAGGTTAATTGTGCTCACCTTTTTTGTCCTTTCTCAGCAGGTGCTCTTAAACATGGCCTTCCCCTTTCTCCCTCACTCCTGGCAAGTGACAACACCTGTTGGAAACAACTGAGTAGTTTACTATCCTATACTGGCCATGTTAAATGCTGGTTTGCTGGTGGTAGCAGCTCGCTTCACTTCAGGGGGATATATTGAGCACCTGGTGATTGTTTCTGGTCCCTATAGTTTTGTACTTTAGAGTATCTAGCTTTTCTTTTTTTCTTACTTCCTCATGCAAGTAGCAGGACATTTGAGGGGCATTCTATGAACTTGTAATACAGGAGCTGCCTCATGGTTTTCTGTATTGAGACTGCATTTTGGTTTGCACCTCTGAATTAAAATTGCTTGTGCTGCTTCAGTGCCTCAAATATGATAGCCATTTAAAGACACAGGGAGGAGCAGCTCTTCCCTTGAAGAACTTCAAAAAAACCCAAATACATACCCAGCCATCACTGAAGGATGGATCTTCAAGTATAATTGCACACTGATATGTGAAAGCAAGGAGAGTACTTTTTTTTATCTGCCAATACAATTTATTTCCAACCACAGCTCTACTTGATCATTGTAAGATACACTCATATTCCATGCCATATGGCAGAAATGGGACAGGGAGAGAATGAATGACAAAATGAAGATTCACAAAATCACAAGAGCTGTGAATAACACAAATGCAGAGCAGTTATTCACCAAACCTGCAATGTTTGAACTAAGGAGCACTCATTGAGGGTTATTAGGAGGTGGGCTTACGACAGATGAAAGGAAGTACTTCTTTATACAGTGAGTAATGACCTTTTGGAATCTGTTGCCACAGAGGTTGTGGAGGCAGATACTATCAATGGGTTCAAAGAGGGGTTAGACAAATTCATGGACTGCAGTCCCTGAACAGCATGTGACACTGCCTCTGCTTTTCAGTTTTTTTCAACATTTCTACGTTCTTTTTGCTGATAGATCTAAGGGGAGCAGTTCACTCTCCCCACTTTTTTTTTCAACATCCTTTTCTACAGCTGCTTTCACTTATTTAACAGGAACTTTAATGAGAGGGACATTTGCCAGAACCTTATACAGATTGGCAAATGCCTTCAAGTTCTTCTCATCTCCTGAGATCATGCAGGCCTTTTTCTCCCTGTAAATATATCTGATGGCATAACTGATCCAGTTAGCTGAGTTGCTACCCAGAATTCTTCAGCAGAGCAGTCTCACTTCTTAGGTACAGAAGAAGAGATCCTCAAAAGAGTGGAAGACTTCCATAAATATAGGTTGGAGGAATACTCTCTCAGTGTCTGCAAATTGTGTTGCAGGGACTTTGCTTACTTGCTGCCTCTCCAGGGGTTGAAAGAGATTCCAATAGCCTGGTCAAACTTCTTGGAGGCCAGCCAGTCTATGCTTTTCTAAGAGCCTCTCATAAGTCATTGTCAGCATGAACTTTTGTGTGGTGCCTGACAATGGGGCACTTCAAAATTGGTGGAACTGGCCAGGCCATGGGAGGTGAGGCAATGTGGTGAATCTCTGCCTGACAGAGCTCTCTCTCTCCTGCAAATGTTCCTGGCAGGCTGGTTAAACCACATGGCAACTCACCTCTTCCAGGGTTTGTGGAACCGGCGTTTCAAGGTCATACTATTTTAGCTAGGTACTATGGTTTCTTATATCCCTTCTGGGAGATAAAATATTCCTCTGTTGGGGACCAAATACTGGGTTAGATGGACCATTGGTTTTACATAGTGGGAGATTTCTCATGTTCTTATGGATGAGCTCACAGACCAGAGGTAAAGAAACTTCAGGAGGGAGGATAAATTAGTCCTGAGGGTGGAGTCATAGGTGTAGTGCGAAGATTAAGGCAGTGTCAAGATTAATGACGCATAAAGGATAACAGGTGAGTCAAGGGGAAGGGCCTTGTTTAGCCCTTATATGGGACTATGTTTATGTTATATGTTATATGTTTAGCCAAGAGGGATGACAAGCTTGAGGTGGAATATGAAAGAGGAGGAAAAAAAGTGTTTATTGGTGAAGGGATTTGGAAAGATAAAACAGAGTGATCCACAGTAGACCAAATAGGCTCTGACCATCTACACCATCTACTTTGATGAGAACACTTTCCTTCCACTCACCAAGTTATAGATGATTTTAACCCAAAAATAACTTTTCCAAAGAAGCAGATCACATCTTTGAATGGACTAGCACTTAAGTAGATACAATACAAAAGTATTCTCAACAAAATCATATAAAATCCTACACATTAATACTTAATAAAAGGAGCCAAATCTTCCCAGGTCAACAGATGCAAAAATCCTTCAATGCATGTAGAATGTTTCTGTAAATAGAGCCATCAAAATGCTTTAATTTTACACATACTCTTCTTGAAAAGGAGATATCCCATGCAGTCAGTGCTGTCATGATGAAACTGAATAATCTGTATGCAAAAACATAAACTTTTGCAGATAATGAATAAAGGATAGATATCTTCAGTTCTAGTATTTTTCACAAAGCATCTCTGATTTCTCAGTAGCAAACCTCAAGGGAGATGTATAAATCCCTTCAAGTAATGAGGCTAGAATTAGTTCATAACTCTTCTGGATACTAAAAATGAATTCGATGAAGCTACTATATTATGGGTCATTACAATTTGCCATCTGACTCCTTGGCTTCATGGGCATGAATGGTTTCTTTCTCTCTCTGTTCCATAAACCCTCTGTGCCTTAACCTGTCAACTCTCTCCCTGCTAGTACTTCCACTGCTCTGCCAGTGCTTTCCTCTCAAGTGATCTAATCAATTAACAAGATTAGATGAAGCTATGAGCAAATATATCCAACTTGTTTTTAGCTTTCTCTTTGATGTGATGCTTGTTATCAGACCTAGTAAAAGAACTTGGAAGTTTGCACTTACTTTCCTTCTCTAGCTGTATTTAGAGCTAATAAAAGATAACAGTTTTCCTTACAGCCTATATCACAACAAAATGCTGGAGAACATAGTCTGTCCTAGCACTGACATTTGGAAGATTGCCAGTGTGGAGATGTAAGAAGTAGGGAATAAAAGTCTGCTTTTTTCAGATTCCCTTAACCTGGAATTTCCAATGGTGCATCAACATCAGGGAAATATATGTCTATGTTTGGCTTTTTTATGGGAATGGGAAGATGACTTCCCACTCCCAGCCTGCTCTTTAGTCATCTTTGCTGCAACCGCTGGCTATGTTGATTCTCATACACATTTCTTCACTGCAAATAGCAACTTAGTTAAAGGCTATTACAAATTACTATTAACCAGTAATAGGTTTTGGTAACTAGTGATTTATTTCTAGTGAACTCTCCACCTCCTGTGCTAGATTTTGTAGATAAGGTTTCCATGACTTAGAATTTGGAACTCCAAGTGAAGTGAAAAATAGAATAAATAAAATCTTGGTGCAGAATATGCTGAAGTTGAAAGAGGCCTTTGAGATTTTTACTTTACTGGACTTTGGATGATGTTCAGTGGTCACTTAAAAAAAAACACTTTGGATATATGCATTTATGAGCTGGATTCTTACATCGGCACTGCTCCTTGGCCTTTCATCTGAAATAGCAGGACGGACTGGAGAAAAGACAGGTTTGTCCTTATGTCACAGAAGTTGCTTCCGGTGTTTCTTGGATTCCTCTGATAGTATTCAGCAATATGGGAAGAGATTTGGTTATTAGAAAGGTTACAAATCATTGTTTCTAAATGAAAGACCTCCCTTGGAAATATGGCAGACATATTTCATTAAGGTATGTTTTTAATGGATGTATTTATTTTAAGGAGGGATGAAAACCCTCTTTTTCTTCCCCAATCTGTGAAGGCAGCTGCTTTCAGAAAGGGAATAGTAGCAGAGAGAGAGGAAGGAAATAATAATAAAAAAAAGCTTCAGCAGACAACTTAAAGTAGTTATCTCTTTGTCTTTTCTCATTGTGTTCTTATGCATCTACTTTGGGACTAGTGTGCTTGGTGGACTTTCCTGGCTGTGTCTGAGCTGAATGTTACATCAAGCAGCCCAGCACAGCACAGCAGCAGTCTCACAACCCTGTCTGATATTCCCTCCGAGTGCCAGGCAGAGAGAGACTTCCTTTCATGCATCATTCATAAACTCGCTGCTGGGCTTCTACTAGCTACAACTCCCAATCATATCACAAAGACCTAAAACAAAAAAGGATGACTGTATAGTCTTCTTTTGTGGAAACTGATCACAGATGCCACATCATAAGCTCTGCTGATGGCAAAGACAACACTTATTTTGAATACAAGGTAAAGAGAAGCTATTTACAGTTGGTTTGACACTTAGAAAGTTTTGTTCAGTCACACTGTGTGCTGTCTTGTGCTATTATTTCACAAGTTATGCTGACAGTTACCTGTATACCCAGCATAAACTATAGGAGAAGACAAAACCTATCTTTTAGGTGAAAAGCTGCTGCTTGAGAACTTCTGCACATCACTTAATCTTCCAGTCAATCAAAACCTTTTATTTTACCCAGTTTAGTCACAGTCAGATCTCTTTCACCTCAAATTCAACTTATTCTTTGCCTCTATTAGGCATCTTTCCTCTCTCTTCTTCTCCTGTATTACTCCACAGTGGGTGGTAGCTCCTTTCCTACCAATTTTCCCACCATTGGAGCAACCATTCTGTGACTGATTGAGTTGGGCTCATTTCATATCTGATCTCAGGGGACATCTATTTTCCCTGGCCTATGGCTTTTTTCCTCATTTAAAAATAAAAACAGCAATAAAACTTTCATTCCTGAACATCTTTCCATTTCCCTTAAGGAAGTTCTGAAAAACCTAGATGATTTACCAATTACCCTTACTCCTACCCTAGACCAGGTGTGAGATCCATTGTAACAAAGGATATTTATATTTGCGCTGATAAATGTAGCCTACAGAGACACGTTCTCAGATGTTTCTGCTAATGGCGTATATAATCTATCACAGTGAATTTGGAGCAGGGCCTCAGGATGGATGATGAATCCTAGGCTAAATCAGTTTATAGCAAGGCAAATTGTGCTCATGTCTGTTGCCCAGAAATTGTTCCCTACAGATGGCTAGTCACATCTTTCACTGTGTTTTCACCTGATTAGGCATGAATATAGGAAGTCCCTGATGCAGATCCCCTTAAAATCAAGTGAAAAGAACAGGAATTTGATGAGACCCAAGAGAAAAATCCTGTATTCAAATTTCTGACTTCACGTTCCCCAAAGTTCCCCACTGATGGAGGGACATTAGCTTCCATCTTAAAATGGGCCTTGCTGCCTATGCTGCACCCCAGTCATTCTCCTCCTCACCTCAGCCATATGCCTGTTCTTGTTTATCACAGTGAAATGTGAGTAAAGCAGATTTTAGAGGATTCGGGGACAAAACAGAACCCTGCCACATGCCATGCTTCTCATGCCATTCTTCAAATCTTGTAATGACTTTCTCTGCTGACCACATATAGCTTGAAGTAGATGCACTTTGCAATGTACTACAATGAAGTATAATACAATACACAGTCCCTTTCCAAAAGCCATCTGAAGATGCTCAGCATCTAATACGTAACTAAAGGAGTCTTCTGAAATAAACCAAAGTGATGAACATGTCAGGGAGCACAAACTCAGAAAGATACCCTGCTTCTCTTTTGCTCTTCCTTGAGGTTGAGTTAGCAGTTTTCTCCTATTAGGGAACTGTTAGGTACAAAAATAATAATAGGACAAGTATTAGCTTTGTGCTACACTGACCCTTCTGCACTTCTCACTTGATGAGCGCAGAAGGAATTAAAACCAACATGATCGCATCACTGACATCACATTGCCAAGAAATCCAGACAGACATTAAAGCACAATTGCATAGGCTTTTCCTTTTTTTGTTTAGCTCACTTTTATCTGAGGTCTGTTTCATTTGGGGAGGGTGGGGAGGCAATACCAATGGCTTTGAATAATGAAGAGACAATTTAGCTGAGCCTTCAAGCAGTCATTTTTCTGGTCAGACTGAGGAATGCTGTGACTGAATATTATTTACCCTGTGCTAAAGATTAGAGTTTTGAGGTACACTATTTTAAATATTTTTCTAGTTGCTCTACTACTACATTTTGGTACATCTTAGATACTACTTCATTACTGGCTGTCTGTGGTACCATGTAGCTTGTAAACGTAATTCTGTTCTCTTGACATGCAAACTCCATCTTAGCCTGTGGATGAATCTATTGTTTTGCATAAAAATCATGAAAATTATATAAGAATGGGGACAAATGTGGGGGGTGTTATGCTGGGGTTTTCCTGTCAGATGCCATGTTTCCAAGCATGCAAGAGAACTTACTTGTGTGCATTAGTTTGTATACAATGTCCTTTTTATTGCTGTCACAATTAGCCAAGGAAAATAATGCTCTGAGCAAATTTGTGCGGAAGAATTCATGTCTGTCAGTTGGAGAGATCTCTACCCATATTCTATTAAAAAGAGGTGAGAATTTTTTTGTGTGATGGCGAAATAGTATCTTCTGCTGTTATGTGGTTCTTTCATTTTAAGTGCCTGTGCAATGTTGTTAAAGGTTTGTGTGAAGTCTGTGTTTTGCTCTGAGTGCCGCGTTCCCGAGCGTTCCTCCACATGCTGCAAAATGAAGATTTAGCCCTCACTCTGTGAATTATCAGCAGCCTTTGCCTCAGCTCACATTTAATTACAGGGCGAGGCATTTCCTGTGGGTCTCTGGACCACGTTCTGTGCTGGTGTTACCCCTTGTGGAACAATTTACGCAGCACAAAATATCAGAGTGTCATTCTGATTTATTCTGCCTCTGGTTCAGGTGCAAATAGCCACTCAAGATGCAAGACACTGGGCACTCTCTGTTCCTTCTCCACTTTGATTTAGAGCTTCAATGGCTCTTTAGGCAGACGGAGCAGCATTTCTATGAGGGAAGCTCTAGGGCAAGAAACACTGCAAATACCTCCTTAAGGCTTGTGTGGTACATAAGGCAACTAGTGTTACTCATAAAACAGCAACTAAATTGAAGCACATACTCGGTATAAGCAAGATCTTCTTATGAAAACTCTTGCCAAACCTATTTTCTCTGCTTCATTTGCTACTTCCATTTACTACATCAAAACCAGAAGCTCTCTGGGAGCTCTTTGGTGCAAAATGTTTTTTCAGTGAAAGTATGCTGTAAGATTAATTGATTAATTTTAGATTTGCCTTCATTTGGTGTCCAGGGGACATAATAACCCCTTTTAAATTTTGTAAAGGACAGGCAGAGAAAGCAATTGTTGATAAGGACTCCATTTCTGTCATCACGACTCAATCGACTTGCTTTCCCCTGTAGTGACACAGCATCAACTGCTTGCCATAGAGTGTCTTTCTTTCATTACTGTTTTCCATCCCTGGTCCTTATATCCTGAACTCTCTGGCATTTTATCTGCAGGACGTATCAGTTCAAGGCAAGGGACAGGACTGTAGAGCTTTCTCTCCCTGAAGAAATTTAACCTTTGTGCTGGACTGACAGGTCTGTGCTCTTAAAATCGCTTTATACCTAAATCGAGTGTAATTCAAATCCCCCAAACAACGTATCGGTCCTGAGGGAGCAATTTACACCCAGTCCTGGAGGAGAGGGGGACCCTCTGTTGACAGTGCTGCGGAAGATGCCAGTTACGACTAGGACAGGCTGCTTTCCACCTGCTTGTTGAGGCATATGCTTAGGAAAATCCTTAGCTGCTGTAAATTAGCCTAATTCCACTTACATCCGCGGAACTATCTCCATTTTCATTATCTGGATCTTTATTTTCAGGTACTGAACACATTACTGAATTTCCTGTGTGAGGTAATTTGCATTCAGGCATGCTCCAGCTGCATGGTTCTCTAATGCTTATATGCCTGTCATTACAAAATGCTGAGTGAACAGTAACAGGGACTAAACAGAAACATATGAAGAGGAGAAAGGACACGGGATGAAATAAGTGCATTGCAAAGATCCTCAATGTGTTAAACTGCCTTGTTATTGTTTTCAGTTATTTCTTAGCTAGACCTAGTCAGCCAGTCTGCTGCAGCAGTAAAGAAGTAACCTGTCCGACAAGTGTAAGAAATTTTAAAAACAGTGCTACAGCACAGCTGGTTGTTTCCTGCTGCAAGGGCTGAGAGAAAAATGCACTTTGAGCCTAAGCTTTTCAGTGTGCAGAAAATGAAAAAACGAGCGAAGGACAGTACAGGAAAACCTCAGAGTGTGCAGTGAGGTTAACCCTGAAGGAAAAAGATGTTCACTGAAGTCCACAAAACAGCTCCTTGCCACCTAGACTACGTGTTTTACTTAAAAAGCGGAACAACTGATGAGAGAGGAGAGGCAAAAGTGCAACTGTCAGAAAGACCGAGTGAAAGTGGCACTTAAGGTAAGAACGGCAAAGAAACAAAGGAGGAGAGAAATAGCACTAGAAGACCTTCTGTCCCTTTGTAAAGGCAGTAGCTTGCAGTCTCCCTAACTGCCAGTTTTCTAAAGCATGCCGAATTCTGGCCATCAAAGGAGCCTAACCAAAACCTTTCAGAGGCATCAGATGATCTGTCCTGCTGGCTGCTGGTCTGAGGTGGGATTTTATGAAGTCATCCTTTAAAAGTCACTGGCAGTGAGAGACAATGAGTTAAGACGAGGCATCATTTAGAGCTCCGGTTTTAATTCTTAGGTTATGATGTTTACTAGAGAAAAGCATTATTCGAGCACGGTCACACTGTCTTTTGTCTTTCAGTTACCTGGTTAACTTTGTGATGCAGGGCTAATAGCTATTAGTGCAGCCCCAAATACAAGTAAAGTTGAGTTTCAGAAATAAAATATCAGGCAGCACTCCTGCTTTAATAAAGAGTGTTAACCTTGACAAGCAGATTTGTGAAAACAGTTCAGTTCTTTGGGGTGTTGCGGACTCCAGCATAAATAATTTGGGGTGTCCAAAGAGCTCTGTTACTGTTAAAGAGCTTCTTTACTATCCAGATTGCAGCACTGCTGCCTTCCAATGTGGGAGCAGGAACAGTGTGCCATTCAGTTAAGCTGTCAAAAAGCTGAAATAACCAAGAGCCTATTGTTAGAGAACAGCCCGTATTCTGGGAATTACTCATACAAAATGCTGAACAGATATTTACAGACAACAAATGCTGAAAAAAAAAACAGATTTCATTCAGAATCCCTCATTAATCTGTATTAAAACATTAAAATTCTTATTTCTGTAAGAAAATAGAAATCTATGTAAAAATTAAAGTAGATGAGAACTATTGAATTCTGAGTTTGTATTACTACCACTGAGAATCAATCTAAGTAAATGTAAGAAGGCAGAAGATTTACAGAAAAAGAATACAAATTCTTCAAATAAACATTTAGAGCCCAGTTCCAGCTGATCCTATGGGGCATGCTTTTGAGTGGGTGCAAGCACAGCTAGCCAAACAGGCATTAAACATTAACAGACATTAAACATGCTTGAAGGACTGTGATACATTCAAA